>NC_092066.1:10806923-11115192 GCF_039877785.1 Chaetodon trifascialis
GAAAGAGATAGACAACCTGAAGAGAGATCTGACAGGTCAGATGACTGCCCTGGAACTACTGAAGGTAAATTCTCTGACGAATACATTTTACTCAGCAAAAGTGAGACACAAATATTATCAAAAAATTGTTATGCAAAGAAAATAGATTTAAAATTAAATCTTTAAGTTTTGTGTAACACTTTGTATAGCTAAAACTTGAACATTATACGTGTCATAAAGGTGATACAGCCTGGCTGTATTTGGTTGTATAATTTTGTAAATCCTACTCCCAGTACATTTCCTGTTACTGTTGTTATTATGTGTCTATGTTTTCAGGCTTTAGGATAAAAACTTTCTGCCTTTTATTTTCTTTTGCATCAGGGTCAGTGTGCAAATATAAATGAAGAATCGCTTCGACAGCAAAGGAGCTCAGAGCAAACTAACCAAAAGCTTCAGAAAGAATTTGAAGATGCATCATCAGCAACAAACACTCTAGAGACAAAACTTGAGGTACTGATTAAGCTTAATAGTGATTAATGTAAAGTTATGATTTTACATCAAAAAAAAGCAACCGCTTATAAACCGATGTATTCAAAGTCAACTGCATTTTTGACTAATCTTTGGTTTGAATAGAAAATCAAGAAATTGATAGAAAATTTGGAAAAGATTCATTGTGAACACGGGAACATATTAGTCAACCTGGAGAAGGAGGAAAGACTCAAACGTGACCACCTGAAAGCTGCTCAGGTAAGAAAAGAAAAGTTAAGGGTAGAATAGAGCAATTCTTCTTGAGTCAAAGAATACTTGCTAAGTCAGATTTACTCTGCAGAGCTCATTGGGCACAAAGCTAGTCACAGCTATTTATCTTGTCATTCTTTTGTTGAACAAAATAATCTCTTGCCCCAAGCACAGTATGTTTAACAGTAACATTAATGCTCCTGTTTGTTTACAGGATTTACAGACTGCCACTATAAAGAGATGTGACAACACTCTGGGCAGGATCAGTGACCTTATGAAGAAGACCGAAGAATACCGAGATGCTTCAGATGAAATTGAAAAAATAGTTGAAAGCATGCCAGAGGTCATAGCAGAACTCCAGTAAGTTGGTTTTACACAGGAAACACTCAGTATAATTGCTTCTAATAAGGAAAGGGATGTTATTGTTGGAGAATACTCAACATTTCTTCAGCCTTTTTGGAAGAAAATATAGCAGTAATTAAAAAACTCAACCTTTTTCTAAGAATGTTTTATATTTGTTTGATAATACATTTGATAATGAGTATTTTTATGTTTGGAGATTTTCTTAAATGAATGCCATGTTTTGAGTATAAATATCTACCAGCTGTGATAACTGTATCAGTGGGAGCACTGATGCAGTAATCATATATTTATGATACTCAAAAATGATTTTAGGAAAATAATCTAATTTTGTGTGTTTGATTTCTGCTGGCAGAAGTGTTTTTGATGTGGTGGAATTCAAAAACAAATCAGCTGCTCTCATAATGAACACCTTGCAGTCTGATATTAATAACTGCCAACACCGAACACAGCGATCCATGCAGACACACACTGCTCATGTTACAGCAAGAAAAAAAGAAGTGGAAGACACCAAGGTAACAAAACGTTGTTCAGTATAACTCTCTGTAAATACATGACTTTTTGTGTCAAATTCTGTGCAATCAGAGACAGGCTACAAAAAACATCTCATTGTTTATTTGTTTGTGGATTAGTGTCAGCACATTGCTTGTCACAATACTTCCCTTAAGATGCAGGGAAAAGAGCTGTGTGCAATTAAAATTACAAGCCATGGTCAATCTTGTTTAAGTGCTTTTCCCACAAATGACAACTCACTGTTGTTATAGTCTTTTGTCTGGACGAATTTGATGATGCGTGTCGTGGTAAGATGCGGTGCCCATTTTGTTACCTGTAGGCCAACATTTTCAATAGCAATTTCAATGTAAGCATACAGGTCACAGCATCAAATACACATATAATCTGTGTCTATCTATGTCAGAAATAGGATCTAGTAAAAACAGAAGTACACTGTGCACAGTACGGCATGTATTTGAACACTCCTTTGTAAGAGAAGCCCCTATTTATTGTAAGGTTTTCATCTGCAGGATTATCAGCCCCAGCCAGAGCCTCTTTGCTGATGGGGGTTTCACATGGCTTATCTAATGTGAAATCGCCATGTGGTATATAGTTTCATTAAACGGTGATCAAGAATGCATTAGTTCAAAACAAGAAAAGGCAATGGAGCTTAAGCCGCCATGCATCCAAGTGCAGCAACTTTAAAGAAGTTGTTGGCGTGAGACAATTTAAGAATTAGAAGTCTTCCTCATAGACACAACTCCCATTAGCCAGATAAAAGTTAGCCATGCAAAAAAGGGTTTAGTCTTTTCACTTGACGAAATACGATGATATAACAACAATACTCCTCACCAAATAAAAAGATCAGAGAGAAGCTGAACTTGGAAGGAAATTGGTCACTTTAATCATTGAGACCAATATAAAGCACACATAATGTCTGCATTAGCATAACATAATAAGCAGAGTGTGCATTCTGAAACCACAGTGCATGAAGCAGAATGGTTAGGCACTTTGAAATATTTTTTAAATAAGAGATTTCTTCTAAAAATGCTGACCAAATGCTGTGCTCTTATAACCTCCTGAAGGTTGCAGCTGCTCTTTGCTCTAGAAGCTGAGATAGGTCAGTATAAGTAAGAGCCTGATGGGAATTTGTATGTGGCTGTATTAAATACAGCCTTAACATGATTATTTTAAAGGATACATATACAGGGTATATCAAGATAAAATAGGCTGACTTGTTCATGCTGTGGAGTCCACGGTCACGTCTATTCAACCAAAACATATGTGGACGTGTTCTGTCTTTCATACATGCACCTATTTTTTGATTTGATCAGGTCTTGTCATTTGGTGAGCACAAAGTAAACAATGCAAACTGCCGACGCTATCAGTTTCTTATGGGCAATGAAGTGTAATTTGTTCCATTTACACTTCACAACAGCATCAGATGGGCTTTGTCAGTGCTGCATGGAGTAATTAAACCTGAAATCAATAGCAGGCATTTGTCATGTTTACAGCCCCTCTTTCTGCTGGGTTAAACTCATCACTTTAGTGCTGTTCTGTTTTACTGCAGAGACACACTTCATTATGTCTGCAGGTAGACTTGAGATATTCACCAGCCACATCTCCTGTACTTGGGAAACATTGTTCAAATGAAAAGAGGACATGCAGAGAGACACATACTCACTGTGATTTATTTGCTTGATATCCCAGAAAAGTGCCCATTGTTTTATGCCTGCTATTTATATATTAAGCAACAACATGAATACACAAAGTATATTGTATGCACACAAAGGGTCAGTGGTACAACTAAAATATCTTCTAAATGGTCATTGTGGTGTTGCTATACAGTGTGTTCAGCACTGAGTATTGACTCTCCAGTTCCCTTCATAAAATCTTGTCTTGGGTATGTGTACATAGCAGACTGTGAGTCATGAAAACACTGCGCTATGTGATCATTCAATATGCATTTTACATCTGTGCTGAACTTAATGCAGCCTCAGCAGTTGTTCCTCTGCCAGTGTAGCGATGGCCTACTGCAAATATTAGTAACGTAAATCCATTTTGTGTGCTGGTTGCTGTAATTGTAAACTTCACATTTAAGTGTGAGACATTTGTGTTAAAATTTTTTTAGTATATTGGCGACAGCGCGGGACATACAAATCAGATACACCGATAATTGCACCGGGTATCAGCAAAAAAAATGACTGAGCCACAGTAAATATGCTTTCTTTGTTAATGTCAGAAAATGTATTTTTCCAGATATCAGTTACATTCATTTACTCGTGGCAATCCGTAGCCTCATTTTACCTTCTGATTTGCGCAATACGATTGACAGAGTAGTTTAAGATAAGATGCACTAAATTTAACTTCAATTTAATTTTGAAGAAATGAGACAACTGATACTGGATAGGTACACAGTATTGACAGATACTCTGAACTGATTAGAATCAGGATTGTGAGACAAAAGTCAAATCAGCGCATCATGGCAATGTACTGTTGGTATGTCACAAGTACAGTAGCTACAACGTACGTCCAGCCCATCCTACTTGATAGCTACTGTAAACTTAGTATTTACTTGTACTGCTTTAACTAAACCTTTTGTTTTCATGTGTGCACAGGAAGCACTAAAAATTGCACTGAAAGAGAACCACCAGCTGTCAAGAGAGTATGAAGGTCTGAAGAAGATGCTCATGGAGGCCAAACAGGAGGCAGTGTCTGCATTGAGCGAGAAAAACCATGCACATAAATCTTTCCATTATTACACACAGGTACAGTTTATATAACCTTTTGTTGTATTAACTATCTCTGACTCCCTCTCTTTTTGCTTTAATTATGCTTTATGACTTAGGATTTTTGTGCCGTTATGTCCTGTTCCCTCATGTTCTATTCCATGCTACTATTCTTCGGAGTAGATAGCTCTTCTTTGCATGGGCAGTAATTTTAAGAAGATTTTAGTTTGGCAACCAGTGAGGAGGTTACTGCAGCAATCTAATAATGAGTGGAGGAGGATGATGGATGTGACACAATGTAATGATAGCTATGTAGTTTTGCCACCAAGGGGAGTAAAGAGAGAGGTTGATGGTACATGTAAATACTTCACCTTATCCATTTTCTTGATTATAGTTTTTGTGAGGTGGTCAGAGGTGAAACGTTTTATTATCAGGGTGTTACAAATTTGCCTCTGCTCACCACAGCTCACACACACCATTGGTTTGGGATCAGCAGCAAACACAGGTTAGGATCAGACAATGAATGTGCCTTCAATGCTAAAATAGTACCAGAGGTCTTGACTAGTTGAGGGAGACAACTCAGCAGCATTTTACTGTGTAATCTTTATAGTTTTTGACACTATTTAACTGGAATAGAATTACACATGACAACCATAACACCAGGAAGAAGCCACACTGATTCTTGCAATGAAAAGTACATATTATTTGTTCCAAAAATGACTAATACCTTTACTTGAGCAATTCCTCATCTAACTGCATGAATGTTATCAAGTGAAAAATGCATGCAAAAATAAAATCCTGTGGACAGGATTTTCCACGCTCATGATCAAAGCCTGATTTTCTTTTACTCCGGATTCAGCCTTCACCATTTTTGTTTGTTTCAACTCTACACTTCTACAACAGCAGCCTCTCGGCAAGTGTTTTATGCCTGAATTTAGTTTTTATAACAAGCTTATAATCAAAAATGTTTCTAAAATGTAGATGCAGGCCTATCACATCTAATATGATTTAAACAGGGACATTCAAGCACTCTTCTTCCCTGTTTTAAATGTACAATTATCCTTAAAATGTTTGCATTTTATGTCCCAGTTAGTACATATATTACACAACGTGATTGCCCTTAATTGATTTGTTTATACTGGAGGCAATAAGGTAAAAGCATTTAACATTGTCAGGATCATTTGAGTGATCAGAACATTACTGCATGTGTGTGAGATGCCTCACACCAGTCATTTGTGTGTTTGGAGAGCCTATAATCTCTTTTATTATATTCAACTGAGGGACACAATGAAAAGCATCTCTTAAGTATCCTTTTATAGAAATCTAATCCTGACAGCTGGCATGCCTGACATATAGTTCAAATGACAACTTTTAAACAGCCCTAACCATGCTTTCAAGGCAAACACTATACAGCCCATATTTCTACTATTATAAATACATTTCCATGTAACTTGCTTTTTTTGACCAAAACCATACAAAAAGCATCTCAAACATGGAAAACTGAAACAGCGCGGCAGAATGTAAGTGGCATTGTACTAAAGTACAAATCTGAGGTACTTGTACTTCAATTGAGTATTTCCATTTTATGCTAATTTATCCTTCTACTTTCTACTCCACATGAGCTTATAAAATATGATGCACTTTAATAGATTAAGCTATCCAACAGTTTATAAAACAGTAAAAATTAGCTCCACCTTGACCAGCTGTAACAGTAGACAGTAACAGTACTTACTTACTATTACTTACTACTTACTATTAATCTAATAATATAACTCAGAGAGCCATTTGTCTTCAGAGTGAGTGCTTTTTTTGGTACTTTAAGAATGTTTTGCTAATAATACATACTTACTTAAGTGACTTACATGTAATGGATTATTTTCTATATTGTAGTATTATTGTTCTTACTTAAGGAAAAGATCTCAACACTTTGTCCCTCACTGATGGTAATGTAATATTTATTCCATATTTATCACCGCTGTCAACCAGGACAGGTGCCACCCAATAACTGTCATCAGGTTTTTTTGCAGATTGCAGCTTTAATATACTTTCCATTCAGCCACATATCATAAACATACTACACAGAGTTTGTAACTGATTATGAAACAGTCTCAGTTTAATACTGATGCCTCTAAATGACATAGATAAGCCAATGCAGCAAGAAGGCAGGCTATTTCTATATAGCCTTTCTTAATGTCTGTCACAGGGACGATTCCCCACAAAATTAGACAAAAATGGAAGAGCCCATTTTTATGTTTTCCCAAGCAAAGTTTTGCAGTGAGTAGAAGCCAATTAAAAGGAAGAGGGAGAACATTTTTCTGTTCAGAATTTTATTCCTGAAATTATGTTTTGTAGTCACGGGTGACACCGTGGCAAGATCAACAAAGGAAAAATAAAAGAATTGACTAAAGGGAAAAAAAGCGAAAAGGGACAGTGATAGAGCACTGGTGGAAACACAAGGCAGCCTCGGTCATTTATTCAAATGATGGAGAGAATTGCAGGATTTGAAGGGATTCAGAACCAATTTACCCTCTTCCTCCTAGATAGTCATGTAATATGGGGAATATTGATAACTCTAGCTCTGTCAACAAAATTACTATCACTGAGCCACCGAATTTGTTAGTTGTGAGCTTACATGTAAGAAATATGAAGGGTTACTAAAACAGAGTTTAAGTTTGTTTCGGTATTGTAATATTAGTTACTAATCCTACATAGCCACAAATACATGCATTACCTCATCGCTATGCATCCTGCAATCAGCTGTGTTTAAAAGAAAAATAGTATTATAAATAAAGTACATCTTTTTTTCACTCGCCTCCAAAACAAACGCATGTGCTACCAGATATAGATCTGTACCACACGAGGCGGTGGAAACACTACTGTTTTTGGCCACAGGGGCCTCCAAAATCCACACGAATGGAAAGTTCCTTGCAGTTGCTTTAAAATGCTGTATTTTGTGGTGTGCAAAGGCTTTATCTGTTGATAGTGGAAAAAGAATGTTCTGTTTATTAATTAATTAATTAATCAAGACACACTTCAGCTGGTTTATCTAATGTTAGAGAGGATGTAGTAATGTTAAATGTATTTGTATTAGGATGGTACAAAAATCAACAAGTATAAATACATACAAATAAGCAAATTGTCATTTGTAATTTTTTTTTTTTTTAAAAAGCATGATTAATTAGTATCTGCTACCACTCGCCAGTATGTACCATCCTTTTGATTCTACTGTACATGTAAGCATTGCTTTGTTTATGTGGAGGCTTTCAGCTCTTGGGTTTTAACAGGGTACACCATAAAGAGCATTCTTGTTATTGTCTTTTCTTCAGGAGCTGATGACTGAGCTAATTCGCTTTAGTTTTCAATGCACTGGGGAACACATTGCCAAGCAATGATAAGCTTTGTAGGAAGAGTAGAGAGATGGAGGGGGAAGAAAAGCAATGGCATCTATCAGAATTTAAACCTCTTTGCTTGAAACTGTGTTCAAATAATAAAGCAAGCAGCATGTCTTTCCAAGAGACTAGGAATAATTTCTGGTTTCAGTGGGGGGTTCATGACTCTGTGTGTATGTGTAAAATATGTCTTGAGGGGATTGGTATAAAGTTAAACTGGGTGAAGTAGAAATATTTTACTCATCAGCTTTGCAGTCACAGAGTTTGCCTCGGCTAGAACAAAACTGCTGAAGCATTTAGAGAAAATTAACCCCCCATCCTGGCAGCCAGATGTGACTGGATTCTGATGAGTGCACACGAGTGGGCAGAGAAACCAAGAGACTGTGAAATTCCTGTCAGGCCCGTGTACTGCAGAATGGGCTATTGACTGCTTTCTCTATTCCCCTCCATCATTCTTCTTGAACACTGCCATTAATTTCCTCTCCTGCCTTACCAATTCCTTTTCTCTGCCTTCTCTCCCCCTAGCTCTCTTTGTTGCAGAAGAGGATGCACAAAGCTTTGGTGAAATACTTCAAACAACGCAGCCTCTACAGCCAGGCTGAACTGGACCGGTGCCAGGCTCTTTCTCAAGAGACCGACCAGAAAATAAAAACAGCCCAGGTATTTGTACATATACATGTAAAACAGGCTGGAAAACTTCACAAACTGTCACCATTCATTTAAATGGTAAATCCCTTTATTCAACTTTTATCCCTGTGTAGGTATTCTACCAGATGGAAGCGTATTCTTTTGCATACTACAGTAACTCCATGTTATGCTTGGCATTGTTTGAGCCTCATCCGGCTAGTCAGTTGCCTTGTGTCTTCTTTGCCAAGCAAGGGCAGCCAGGCAAGCATCCACCAAGGCTTTGTGCCTCGCTGCTATGGTGGAGTTAAAGACGCCAGTCTTACATTACAGTCTATACATTCACTCATCAGATCACAGACTGATGTGATGGATGATGTGTCTGCTAGACTGCCTATGCAGTGACTCCATGTCTGAGGCTAGCTCTGCCTCTCTAGATAACTCGATATACACAAAACATTGTGCTTTGGTCACATCGCATTAACATTTGAGCCTGTTTGCCATTTAGCAGGGGCATTTGTGACTTTTACGGCTAATTTGGAGTGAGTTCATTGCACCACATGGAAGATATCTGTGTTACAGCCTCTTCTTCGTGAGTAGAATAACCTTCTGTCTGTCTTGCAGAAGAGTAGCAGCATATTCTACAAGGTTGAGAAGTAAGGATCTTCATTTAGAGGATAATCGGTGTCTAATCTGTGCTGTGATGTGAGATGAGGTCAACGCGGACAGAGAGACAGTGATGAATCTTTATGAAATGTCCTGTCCAGCATTACCGCAGAGCCAGGTGGCATGCAACCATACCATGAACTACTTCCCCCTTTTTACTTTTTCTTTACCTTAACACGAGGCCATCCCAAACTCCTAACTACCCATGTTATTCAGTCACAATCTGTAATTTTTACATAGTTTTTGTTGATTAATTTGTTCACCAAAAATCAAATGCAACTTCAACAGATATGCTAGAGGCAAAATATGCTCAGATTTGATTAGAGGTTTGCACAATGAAAATACTATTAAGCGGTTTCAGTTCCTCCTCCTCTGACTGCTGACATGTTTTTTTGATGGGTCTGGTCCAGACATTACAGGGAGCAGCCATGTCTCACTGGCCCAGCCTCAAAAGGCCCCAGCAGATCACAGCTCAAGGCAGGGAGGAGTAGGGCACAGGGGGAGGAGCTATCAGAGAGCTGCAGAGTGTGAAGGACAAAAGAGCTGGTGTATTCAAGCGCACCACACCGTCACCCGTCACAGCTCAGCACAGGGTCCATCAGAGCAGGCAACACTCACTTTAAACAGGCTCCTCGTGAACAGTCCAGCTCGGGTTGTATCCTCCAAAATGCACACATGTAGAAAAACCTTTATGAGTGAAGAACAAAACCTTTATTAGTTTAAAAGAAGGCATAATCACGCAATCTGCATGATTACCTAAATATTAAGACCTTTAATGTGACAGTATGCGGATAGTGATAATGCATGCAGCATTTCCATAGATCAGTACTAAACACAGAGATTCACAATCACATGATAAACAGATTATCAGTATGGTTGCCACTTTGTAAGAAAGATTAGAAGGAATCACAACTGGTAACTGATATTGTAACTGGAGTTAAACCGAGCTGAATCCTGACGAGGCCTATACTAATCCATCATGACCACTTAACCCCACCAGCAGAACATAAGAGAGGTCAGGTTAGTGCTTTCACGGCTAACGCATGCTTGAAACAGACGCCAAATGGCAGTTTGCTCAAAAGTAGCTTGAGGGGAGGAAGGCCGGGGAACCCTAGGGTGGGTGAGTGGGAGTGGGTGGGGGTTGGTGTTGGGAGTGGGGGGCGGCGGGCTGTCATCCTGTTACACTCCTGCCAGAACTGGCAGTTCAGTTTTGTGTTCTGCGAGTTTACACTAGGGATGGCATAATTGACAATGGCTAACAGCAGAGAGCAGTGCAGAGCCTTGTTGAATGGCCAGTAATGATTGGAGCAGACGCCCACTGCCCCAGTCCCAGGGGACAGTAATCCAAGATCCTGTTGCTGATATAATTGTTAGTCAGAGAATTTCTGCATGGCTAGGCCGGTTCAGATTCCCAAGCTGGTTGACAGTGCCAGGCAGTTTAATAGAAAAACTGGATGCTGAGGTTTTTAAAACAGAAGAGCACTGAACCTGGACGTGGTTCACCAGGAGCCTCTTGTTCTCCTTCCCCACAAAAATAAGAACAAGATGGTAACTTTATTCTCACAATTGCGGATCCACCATCAGCTGTGTGTGTGGGATGCACACAGGGTGAGCAGTTTGTGTTATTGCCTTTCGACAAAAAGCAGCATTTCCTTAATTAGCTTGTTTCCATTTATTGTATTTGTCCCTTATTTAAATAGGAGGGGTTGTCAGAAGAAATTCAGCTCATCTCTGCGTTCCTGCAGTCCTTGACAGATGAATCTACTACCACCAATGATGCCGGGGTGAACAAACAAGCCAGTCCAGATGCCGCTGGATCGAATGAGTAGATGCCTTCACTTCAAATAGCAGTGTAATTGGACATTCACCTGTACCAGACAACTTACTTACCCTAGCACGCTTCACTATTCCCCCCTCTTTACTTGCAGCAAATCCATAACAATGAAACAGGTGACTTTCATGCTGCTGTCAGGACTGATCTAATTTTAGCTGGGTGAATGATTGCAATTGGCTTTGCCTCATCAGATAATTAATCTATGTCACCATTAATTGGAAAAGAGAATAATTACAGGCAGTGTTGACAGAAATTCTACGCTTCTCCAGATTCCAAGATCTAATTACAACTAGTGAAACCCTGTGACCTTAACTAGCACTTAGTACACCTTGGCCACCTTGACCATGCCCATGTGAAGACCACTGTCTCTTTGAAAGACCCTGTTTTTGTTATCACGCCCTGCACTCCTTCACTCGCCTCACTCTCTGAAAGCTGTCTCCCTCAATCACTTTTCAATATTCAATCTTAATTTTGTGGAAGTTTAGCATTTTCAATGAGCTGGAGATGAATGATTAATGAATAAATTTAAATGCTTCATTTTGTCCATGGATCATTAGTTAAGTCCTTTGTGGGAAGGACCTGAGAAAGGAGTGAAAATTATTGAGACATTAGCCTGAAGCAATCCAGGGGTAAATAGTGTGCACAAAAGGATGTTGTGTGTGCACTATCCACTGGCTTTCTAAAGAACCCTGGGGAAACACTGTTTTCAATTTGGAATCTTAACTGAATCACATTTAGTACTTGTACAAAATTGATTTTTGTTTCATCATGTTTCAACAATGTCATACTAATGATGCACAACCCAAATGCCTGTTCCATGTAGACTTAAAAAGTTAAGTAAAATGTTTCTGGCTGAACAGTGCTTGTCTAAATCTTAACATGGCGATTACATATTTTGAAATTAGTAAATAATTATTCTCATATAATCCTTGAAAGAGTGCACATGCTGTTGATTCTCCATGCAGTTTTACTGGTCTCAAGGTCGACGCTTTAAGGCTGCTCCTCAGAAATATGTGTTGCCCTCTCGTCCTGTCTGTGTCTGGTTGATAGAGATGCTGTTGTTTTGTTGATACGCCAGATGCCTTTCCTATTCTTGGGGACAGAAGGGGGCAGTGTGAACACAACAACCTTAGAAAGACATAATTGACTGCAGCATGGTCCAGACTACTATCTTAACGAGGCCCTAGCATTTCATGTCGGATGAAGGATAATTATTATTCAGTTAATTTGAATATTAGAAATAATTAGAAATTGGAATATTTAAACTTTTATAGTTTCTTATCTGTCTAAAAGTTTTCTTCTGTAGCTTTGAATTAAATATACTAAATAGTATTATACATTCACAAACATGTAAGCATAATGGCACTGACATGACACCTCATATCAAGCACTAGCACGATGCCACTAGATCTCCAAAAGCACCTTGAAGAGAAAAATGTTTAGTCTGGCTCATATTCCTTACTGACTATATGGTAATATCTCAAACGAAAGTGCCTCCCCAACACATTTATCTACTCTCTTTGCATCCAATCAATCCCCTAAATAAATGAAAGTGAGCCACAACTAGATGTCATCACATTTATCTGCAGGCGTGCCTCAAAGTGCACACACCTAAATGCTGCTACTCTAAAAGCGAGTGGACTGTGGAAATACTGATGGGGCTATTTGACAGCTCAGAAGTATTTTTTTCTATGTTAGATGTTTGTTTCAATATGATGAGGATGGCAAATACAGCACAAGCCTCACTGTGTTGTTGAATTCTGTGATACATCAAAGCTGGTTTAGAGGATTTTTTTGTAGTTTTGTATAAAGGTATATTTTGCAAGAGGCATGTTGGGAAAATCTGATTTACAGGCAGCATGATTCTCAATTTCAGCCTGGCGCCACCATGCAGACGATGGGCCCGTTTCATTTGGATTCACCTCAGTGATCAGTTCTGATCGCTGACGTGAAGCCAAGTGAACGTTCTGTCTTCTCAAGCTAACCAAAATTCTGTTCTGAGATCTTTTTAAAAGCAGGAATATGGAGGTGTCCGGTCTAACCGTCCTGTCTTTGTTCATGAGCAAGTGGAGAGTTGAGCCATGGAGCTGATGAAGTCAAGGAAAGAATGTGAGTGGAGAGAGGTGCTACTGTGTCTAAAATATCAATGAGGGAGATGCTGCCAAGTTTTGGAGTACACAAGAGGGAATAGGTCCTCTGTTAACATAGAGTGGACCAGGCTGTTCTGCCTGCTTTTTATGGTCACTTATAATCTTTCATCTTATGCAGAAGATTTTGTTTTATTTTAACTGCATAATTTTAAACATAGTCTACTGTTCAATCCCCTCAGTATTTATACACTGCAGTGGGTTATTAGGGAGTGTGTTCCTTTAAAGTTTAGGTGACTACAGCATCTGTCATTCAGTCATACTGCATTGCTTAACAATACACTGGAACAGTGTGTTTGCCCAGGTGAGTCTTTAATGTGAAACTCTGCAGAAAACATGCCAAACAAATTCATCAGTATAACAATACATGTTCCTTGTGTTTCCACACTCATTTGATTTCAAAGATATTTATCTTAACAGGATAATAATTTGTGAAAGTCTCTGACATTTGTGGCTAGCTAGCATGATAATAAATCCATGGCTTGGAACATTTTTTAGTTAATTAGAGTCAATCAATCCAAACTTTGCTCACTTACCGGTGTGAAACCGGAGTATAATGAGCAGAAATCAGCATGGTGATTGGAAAACACAAATTACAGCTGTTAAAGAGAAACTCATCCACTTTTCTTCTGTTGATGCCAATGCCTGCTGCGAGGATTTAAAATTAGCATGGCATTCCTTTAATGGATGTTAGGGGAATGTGCTCCTCTATAATTAAAAAAACCTGTTAATATCCTCACAGGCTAAAATAAGAGGGGTGAGTATGATTGTATGACTACCCTTCAAAAGGACATATTGGTCAGTTGATTGAAAAACCTAAAAATTTATTTCATTTTGAAGTTTTAACATGAGACTAGTGTATCTATTGAAAAAAAGGATACACCTATATTATAAAGCACTGCTTACATACAGTATATCCTATTTGTGTGATGTAGTAGTTTTCCTGTTTATGTGTATAATGAGCAAATGAAGTGACACTACATAATGGTGTGTGACCACACCAACGAGGTGGTCAGCACTGCTGCTTCAGTAAGATCAGGTGGCATATTAATGAACTCCCCTTGTGGGACAATCCTTGCTGTTAAAGGCTGTGTGCATCTCTATGGTCAGGGCTACATTCGTATTATTCTTGACATATTCCATGCACCTTACATTCATGGTGTAATGATGTGAGTAATAACCTGGTGATGTTAACAGCACCCTACAGTCAGACCTTTATCTATAGTATGATATGACCCGGCAGCTAGTGGCCACAATGTACATGACCTCACCGCTGGATGTAATTTCCTCTCAAGAGCTCTTGGAAAGGGAGAGCTTATGTTGTTGAGCTCATGTCGTCGGGGCTGGTAACAGCAGCTTGCCATTGTATTAATTATTGTCAGGGAATCCAAGGGGTGTAGATAATACAGAATGCACTGGTTGGTCCCATTTGTTTCACTTGTCAGTGGAGTGAATAATTGGGAGTGCTGACCATATTAGACACAGAGAATTTCTAAAACATACGACTCAAACAGTTGCAACACAAAAGTATGGCTGGGAAATTAGAAAGCTTAATGTCTGCGAATTTCAAATCAGTATGGAATAATTTGCTGGCTTCCCATTGCCAAAGGAATTTACTGAAGTTTTACTCTGACAATAGTCATTCTGACACACAGAATATAAAGAAACCTTGTTTGTCATTATAGTTTACATTTTATTTTTCAAAGTGACTGTACATAATACTTCAACATTATTATTATTTCTGTCTTTTTTTAATGCTGCATTTGTTTCTAAGATAAGTGTCAGATATTCTGCACCCCAACTTCATTCTTTAAAGGCTCGAGAACATTGATACAGTTTTAGTAGACGGGGGTTGCTAATACAATGGGGCTCATCTTGCAATTCTCCCAAGGAATAACTATCAGTCCTGCTACAGCAGCTTCAGCGTCCCTAGGTGACCGCGCCACTGAGCCCGTGCTCGCTCCATCGCACCCCACTCCACGCCTGCTGCCACCCTGAAGGTAGATGCATCACGCTGGGGAGACTGCGCAACAGCAGCCCCCTCTCCCACCAGCCCCCAAACCTCCTCCACGGCACAGTGGCCTCCTGCGGCCCTTACACATCTCTGGGTCTCCAGTGCAGCCATGGTCCCTACAGCCCAGACTCTCCCTCAGGTGAGTCTCCATACCACCTACATGTCTCCTCCCACCTGAGCGGCACAACTGGTATCCTTTTGTCATTTGAGAAATGCCACACACACATACTGTACACACACACACACACACGCTCCTGTGCTCACTCTGAAGGGGACACCGCCTGTTCCTTTCTGCTCACCTCCCGGCTGCCGGCTGACTCTCTGAGCCGTGTCTGTGGTGGCTACGCCATGTGTGGGGATCTAGGGGTTTCAAACAGCAGGCCTCCCATACTCCCTGAATGGCAAATATAAGTGCCTCCAATTTATTACACTGTGGACGGTTTATGAATCATCTCTGACTAAGTTTGATCTCAGATGACAAGCACGCGCTGATCAGTCACAACATCGAAATTTACATCAGAAATATTTAATCAAGTTAGCGCATGACTGCACCTGTTCAAATTTCCTAATTCACCGGGATAAACTGAAGCTGCTATGTTGCACTTTAACTGACCCTTTCACTTTGTCCTCACCTCTATGAATTAAACTCATGCTTCAGGTGAACCCATTTGTTCCTTTCATGTCAAAACTTCTCCCAGGAGGTGACAAGCTGGTACAACCATACCATGAGAAGTTAAAGTTACAGTTTTATTGGTACTCACAATCACAAGCCCTTAACCCTCAGTTTCCATATCCAAAGCAGTCAAATCACATTATAATATGATTTCACACATATCTGTGAACCCCTCTACCATCATATAAAATACATGGGGATAGGTGAATCAAAGGAAGCCTGCTCGTATTTTGACATATAGTTAACGGGAATGGGGTTATAATGCTGATATAATGCTGCTTTATAATTTTGTATTTACTGTAAGCTGCAGTTTGCATTAATCTTGCCTCTTTAAAGATGCTTCCTCCTGCAGCATCTTCTGTTTTCCCCCTTTAAATATTTTTTATCAGACAAAAACCTTTAAACTATAACAGTTTCACTAACACATAAATTACAACTTTCACTTTATAGGTTGCCATACCACACCACACTTAGTTAACAAAATATTTTACAAACAAGATGATATCACCCTCTCCATGATATTAATATGATATGTTCTCTGATCTGTAAACAGCTGGTTATCTTGCTTTTCCACGATAAGAGAAAGTGCTGAGGATTTACGCTTGGTGAGCACATTTGGGCTGAATCTTTCACACGTCACAAATTGCAGATGGGAAGCAGTGATCTTGAACAGCCGATCACATTTCCGTGACCATCTGACACCTTCCATTTAGGAAAATAATACTTTCTATCTTAGCATACCCCTCTGCAGCAGCCAGCAAAAGGAATTATGCCTGGTAGACTTTGCTATTCACAACTTTGGAGCTTCTCTTGTTTTGTTCTGTTACCCTGATTAGATTAAATGTTCACCCTTTAATCAGTTATTCAGGGCCACAAAAATATCTATGCTTTGTGTTGTTTAGTTTTATTTTTATGTGTTATAAACAATGACATATTCATGTTATAATGTAAGCATTACACAGGAAGTTGAATAGTAGCTGAGGGTAAAATAAGAAGCTTATTATAGCATTTCACTGTATGAAGTAGATAATCATGGCTGGGATCTTTGTGTACCCTTTTTTTTTAGCAGCTGTCTCTTTGAAAACTCATGAGTGAACTACAGTATTCAAATCTCATGCAACTGTTGTTATTTACTCTAGTATTTTCCCCTCTTGTGTTTCCATAACGTTGAGGACAAAAAGACTTTTTACCCATAGAGGTAGATATGGTATCTGAGTAATATGACAGATAAATATGAGTCGGGTTAACTGGTACAGAGAGTTGTAAATCACTGTGGTGTGATTCTTTGTCTCAAAGGGTTTAATTAGTCTAGAAATTCTTCTCTTATCTGATGACCCCCCCCACACACACACACGCCCCCCGCGCCTCCTCCCTCTGCACACTGCAACAACTTACAACCATAAACGCCCTGCAATCTGAAGACCAGTGGCCTCAGGAGACTGAGTTGCTACAAAGAGCTGAAAGAGTTGGAAATGGTCATTTTATTGCGTTAGAATAGCTCGCTCGAGACTTGGGTAATGTAGTGCTAACTGAGTGCTAGCACAGATAACAGTATGTGACTCCAAAGTGAAATACAGCAGACTACTGTAATGCTCTGCGGCGTCAAGTGAAAATGAGGCAACACAATAATAGTAGTAAACAACACATACAAACTGCTTTCATGGTGGTTTCAAATTAATACTACAGTATTACAGTTTTCCATCAGTGGTGATTATTATTTGAGTTGCAGCACACAATCTAATCAGTCATCTCGCAGAGTTCATGTAGAATGAATCTGCTCAGTACAACTACAAGTGGGGGATGTGCAGGTTGCGTGCTTGTCAAATACTCAAACATCAAACTATGTTGTGGTTCCATCTATTATAAATGCTACCTATATGTGGCCTGTTATTGCTTGACGCTAGCATGGTGTTGTGCTATTTCATAGTACATGAACAAACCCATTTATCCCTATCTGTCATTTCATAACTTGTGAGGTATCTGTCACTTGTGGTCCCCCGGGAGTCCTCTATGGATGCATTTTTTTTTTTTTTTTAACTCTAATTGAGCTCTTTATTTAATTGACAGTTTAGTCTGTCCTAATAAGTCATTTTTAACTGTTGGTATTGATTGGATTTGCAAGAAAGTTATTTTTGCTTATTTTGAACCTACAACCATTTGATGTCAACCTACTAATGATAAGGATTACAGTGCCTGATCATTCATGGACAGGGTCATCGGAAGGATACAGTCTTAATTTAGATAATAAGATTAGAAGGCTTTGTTTCCAAGTTTTTAATTGTCAGTGTAAGACACGTCAAGCCTCAGTTCAGAGCAGGACAGAACTGAAGGGAGTTTGTATACTGTGGTTGAAGTAAATGAAGCTACCATAAAGTATTATGACAGTAACTAGATGTACAGGAATGGAAGTACCTTGGGGCTTTAAGTTTGTTGTTTGTTTGTGATAGATTGTTCTGAATTGCACTATAAGATCAAATGGGCATCCGCATATGACAACAAGGAGCCTTATTTTCATTATTTCATCCGTCAACTTGTCTTAATGGATAAAGGCCAGTCGTGTGAGCTTTGTGGGTCCGTGGAGGTGAAAGTGTGCAGCCATATGGAATTTAAATATGCAACCAACACTACTGTGCACTGATGGATGCTGTATTAGGTTTCCACCCTTTGTGTTTTCAGGCCCTCAGCTAGACCTCAGGTAGAGAAACAATGGGCTGATCAGACAAGATAATAGCACGTGAAAACACAGTATGTCATGTCAGACTTTATTTTTCTGCTTTTTTCTGGTTTGTGAGTTCACGTCACTTTGGGCACGTGTCGTGTTTCATGGTGATGCTTCTGCCACACAGGAATGAAAAAGGGGGATTTTATATGCTTTAATTCGACATTAGAAACAAGGTGTGTACATTATAGTACATGTGCTATTTGTGATACAGATGCAAAACTTGAGTTTGTGTAGAGCACCTTCTTTTGAAGGACTAGCAGGAGCAGAATGAGATGAGGGGTTATTTTGGCGATGGAGATTAAGGCAGGGGCTTTTTGTCATTTGTGCGAGACAAGCCATTCATCCATCCAGTTCACAGCCAAAAAAAGGCTGGTCCCAGAAATTAGCAGTTTCAGCTCAGCAGCAAAGTCGTCGGGCTGTGAAGGCAGAGAGAAATTGACTAATTAGCAATGCGCACTAAAACTTGACGGTTCTCTCTATAACAGCGAGGGAAAGACTCGGTTTTTCTCCCCCTTTCTCTTTTCTTTCTTCCATAGATGTTTGAAATCGCAGTCATTTACGCTCGACAGTTTTTACAATAGCCTTGAGCCATAATTTTGCGAGTCTCTCCAGCATCCATACCCCTGCATGGTCTCTCTCCACCGGCCATGCACGACCGTTTCTCTCCCCAACCGTGGATTTCCTATTACTCTCGTTACGACTCACTGAGCCCCAGGCCCAAGGATAATGATGTGTTGTTTCTTGGTAGCATAATTTGTCACACGTATATTTCTTCTTCTTCTTCTCTTGCAGAAAGCACAGCTCCCTCTCACACACTCACACACTTCTTGTTAATTCAGAAGAACAAATGATCAACGTCAACAAATAACCTGAAATAGTGACTTTATGAGTTGGAATCAATGGTTATTTTGAGACACCACCGACCATAGACTTTAAAGGAAAGGACACTTCTTTAAAGGAGAACAAAGGAAAATTCAAGTGAGATTATTTTGGGAACCTGAAGCTTACTTTCTTTTTTTTGTGTGTCAAGAGCTCAAGTCAGGTAAGTTTGGCTCCTTCTCAGGCGAGCTGCTCACATCATTTAGTTGTGACAGGCGCTTTTAGTGAATCTGGCGACAACGTTACAGCACGCTTGTGTCAAGTTTACACACACCACGCACATAGGAATAGCTTTTGTACTGCCTATGAAACAATAGATATGCATTTTACATTTAACTTTGCCGAAAGCTGCATTTCAGTGAATATTTTTCGATACTCACGTCCGCGTAACTCAGGTACTGTAGGCTACGAGCGAAACGCGCCCGTGCTGCTGCTCGGAGACAAACTAATTGCTTTTGTATGACTCCGTAAACCTGTGCGATGTGTAATGTCCTCACTGTGGGGGTGTGCAGCAAGATAGGAGAAGGGATAAGCGTTAGCTGAATGCTGCATGTTATCCGTCCACCGTTGTCTCTTTTTCCTTATCCGACAACTTCAGCCGCGTTACGGAGAGGGGGGGGAGGAAGCGCTGCAGCATCTCCGTATCCTCGTTTTGTTTTGACAGCGCCCTTCAAAACCTCAGCCTCCATTTAAATCATCTTTCTCTCGAGTTAAGAATGAATAACAGTGGCACGCTGTGGGAACTACTGCGTTTTTGTTTGTTGCTTTACGACCAGAGCTCAAAGTTGAAAGCGACTGAAGCCGTATTGGATGTAGATTCTCGCCGGCAGGCATGGCATGATGGTTATTCCCCGCTGGATGGACGCGAGATCTGCTCAGTAACTTACTCGAGAAATCGTTTGCTTTTATAATAGTTGCCTGATAGAATCTGTAGGCTGCGTGTGTTGTGCAAATAAATGACCTGAGGTAAATGGCTTGCATGGTTTATTTGTTGCCTAGGTGGCGTTCACAGTCAGGAAGTCATGTCCAGATCGGGTGATAGAACATCCACCTTTGACCCAACACACAGTGACACCCTGCTGCACGGGCTCAATCTCTTATGGAGAAAACAGCTTTTCTGTGATGTGACTCTCACTGCCCAGGGACAGCAGTTCCACTGCCACAGAGCTGTGCTGGCATCCTGCTCCCAGTATTTCAGATCTCTCTTCTCTTCCCATAATGTAATCAACAACGAGGGGAGCAAAGGGGACCAGGGCAGCAGTGGGACCCCCTCATCCTCTCCTGACGACAAGCTGGTGACCCCTAGTGCCAGGCCCATCAATAACCTGGTACTCCAGGGCTGCTCCTCCATTGGACTACGATTAGTACTGGAGTACCTGTACACTGCCAACGTGACTCTTTCCCTGGACACAGTGGAAGAGGTGCTGTCAGTCAGCAAGATCCTCAACATCCCCCAGATTACCAAGCTCAGCGTGCAGTTCCTCAATGACCAGATCTCTGTGCAGAACTACAAGCAGATCTGCAAGATTGCTGCACTCCATGGACTGGATGAGACCAAGAAGCTGGCCAACAAGTACCTGGTGGAGGATGTGCTGCTGCTGAACTTTGAGGAGATGTGTGCCATGCTAGATGCTCTGCCACCTCCGGTGGAGTCAGAGCTGGCTCTGTTCCAGATGTCAGTCCTCTGGCTGGAGCATGACCGGGAGACTCGCATGCACTATGCGCCGGACCTTATGAAGAGGCTGCGCTTTGCCCTTATACCTGCTCCAGAGCTGGTGGAGAGGGTGCAGTCTGTTGACTTCATGAGGAGTGACCCTGTGTGCCAGAAACTACTCCTGGATGCCATGAACTACCACCTAATGCCCTTCAGGCAGCACTGCAGGCAGACCGTGGCCAGCAGGTGAGGATGAGACAGACAAACATACACAGATACAAAATGACAAATACACATATAGGCACCCACACACACACAGACACACACACACACACACAACAGCAATGAGGTGTGTGAGAGTGGACGGAAGGCAATTAAATGCCTCCCACTTGTTAAATTTGAACAAATTGCCAACTCAAGTATTGCCCACTTGCTCATGTACTGGTCTCATCGCCTGTGTAGTCGAGAGCATGGAGGTGGTCAGTCAGAGATGTGCGGTTTGAGGCCCAGTTAATGGGGATTGTGGGGGTTTTCCTGTACAAGAATGCCAGCTGTCAAGGGGCTTGATTTACTCTATGCTGCACTGTACAAGGTTACCTTATGTTTTAGTGAAGAAAAAACAACTCTATTTCTTCGCACATCTGTGTAATTGCTCTCTAATCAGTGTAGACAAGTTGCAGCAAACCAGATAAAGGTTTTGCGTTCGATGTGTAGTAGCTCTCATGAATACAATTTGAAATGCTGTAATTAAATTGTTACCAGAATTACATAGTAATTACATAATAATTCCAGTATAAGTACAAGGATACTCCAGCTATTGAGGTCACAATAAACAAAAATGAAATACAGTCAGAGGGAATTCAATAATCCTTGGTACATATTTGAGAAAATGCAGCATTTATTAAATAAGGGACAATTTGACATTGCTGCCTATATTCAGGTTAGTCACATGTGTCTCACACAAAAATAGGCCAAACAACATGTCTCACTTCCATGTTTGTCCTGATCAGCACTTTACAGAGCTGGTAAGTAGACACACATTGTCAGTAAGTTGATTGATTGATGGGGCTGTTGTCATGTTTTGTTTACAGAGCTGACTGTACAGTCAAGGCTGAAAATCTTTTCAGTAGTGATTGCATCAATATTTTTCAATTCACTGCTTATGTCTTCAAAGAGCAGAAAATTAGAGCCCTGACATTGAGAATCTCCAAACTTGAAAATCAGATTTTTCAAAGAATCTTTAAGTGAAATTCTTTTGCATGTATCTATTCCAGCACTGACCCAATAACATATCTATCCCCACATATGGATCTAAACGAGCAAAGAATCAGGAATCCTCATAATTAGTTTCACATGCCACTGTTTCTCTCCTCTCTCAATTAATCACCATTATCTATGTCCAGGGGCTCATTTGCATATGAATAACCCCAAAACACTTCAGAGTGGGCCAGTAGCAGAGAGAATGTACCGAGACGACGGTGATTTTCCCAAGCATAGAAAAATAAAACATGAAAAAGGAAAAAAGGTGAATGTGACTGAATATAAAGGCCAGCTACTCTTAATCTTTTTACTGCATATTGTGATTAATTGCTGGATTTGTTATGAAATCCATTAGGAGCCAGATAATGGTCATTAATGTACAGTAAGTGTGCAGCTTTCGGGTTATATATCATATACAAACAGCGGGAAATATCTCACAACTGGCTCAGAGATGTCACATGAATCACTGTAGCCAATGAAATGGAGACAGTGTATAGGCAGGTTTATGTACTCAATTGCGCTTTTAGCCTCCAGCATGGCACCCTGCACGACTGTCCTCGCTTCACAGCTAATTGAAAAGATATCTGTAGAGTACAATAACCATTCAGTAACACATCAAAAGGATAAGTACACTGTTGAGCAATTTTTTTTGTTAATAGTGATAAAACGTGACCACATATTGCTTGTCTCAAGTTCAGAAGTTGTACCCAGACAAGGAGCAGTTATTCATTCAACCATGGATTTGCTCTTTATTTCATCGGTTGATTGTTTCATTCATACATTGAGCATTTTCAGAGTGAAAAATTACAACATGCTGGGTAAGTGCTGGTAATGCTATCAAAGTAATTATGCAAATGAAGGAATTAAAGGTGTCTTGGTTCAGGTTGTGCTTATTTTGGCCTTTGGGTGTTTATTTCAAGTCTCAATACCTGTTTTGTTCTCTGTTTCTGAACACTTGTTCACACACTCACACTTTTGACATTACAGGATCCGTTCCAATAAGAGAATGCTGTTACTGGTGGGTGGTTTGCCTCCTGGACCTGATCGTCTCCCCAGCAATTTGGTCCAGTACTATGACGACGAGAAAAAGACATGGAAGATCCTCACAAGTGAGTAGCAAAGCCTCTGCTGCCTTTTTTTTTTTTTTTCCTGAGGCATCTTGTGTTAGTGACTTTTATGATGAGAGGAAGTTGTTCCTATGGATGACTTTAACACAGGTTAATTTCCACAGAAAATGAGGGGAAGGAGTTCCCTAAATCCTTTAGGTAATAATGTATCACTATCACTTTTAATATAAGTTTTTAATCAGAGCGTGACTTCACAGCACTGTGGAGCTTCATGCCCGGTTTCCCTTGTATTTGCTGAAATATGCTGGCAGGATGCATGATGAGATTTACTTGAATCTAATGATCTATTGTGGCAGAGATAGAACAATAATGAATGCCATCTCTCCAAAGTAGCTTTTAAATGTAGCTTTATCATTCGCTCACATTGATCAATACATGAGATTGAATTACCCCGTACATACGAAAATGCAGCATTGAATTAGCCTGTTCACCTATGAGTTAAATACCAAAGAGATGGATGGGGTTAGTGGAACACATCACTTGTAATGGTGATACAAACGTTCACAAGCAAATGTATGATTTTAATTGACTGAAATGCAAAAATATAAAATAAAAGACATATCCTATAACCTGCTGGGATTTATACTATGGTACAGCATATGGTATTGATTTCACTATGTCATATTGAAAGCAAGTTGTCATAGTTTCCCCCCCTCCATTAAAAAAAGTCATGTGTCTATAGAACATCTGTGAAGCCTTTGTGAGTTTACCAAACGCACTCCTGCAGCACTCACCTCTGTAAAGTATACTAAGCTCTTTTTTCTCTCTGTCTTCCCTGACCTTTGAAGGCTCAGCACTATATTGTTGCCATATTGCAAAGGTCAAACAAGAGATAATGGGAAACCATATTTGTGCTTTGCATCATCATTGCCAGACCTATTGAGTTTTTGTCCCTTTGTTTTGGTTGGAGCCATATCTCAGCAGTGTCTCTTTATTCGTACATATTAGCCATAGGGTCTGCTTTTCTGTCAGCTTGGCACTGTGCAGTTGGTTCTCACTTTATGGCACAAGTTTTTCTTGATTCAGATATGGTATTTCTCTTGTTGCTTCTTAAATTCATTAGAAGTTGTGCACATCGTTTCTTCCTCTGCTCAAATATCTTTGCAGTTGTTTGCTATTTTAGCTCATGTTTGGCCAAATCTATCAGGGTGCATTTTACTAAAGGAGCCATGCATAAACAGCAGTCTGAGTCTCTCTGGTGTTTATATTGTCATTTTCTCATTTAACTCACACTCATGGGATTAAACCGCAACAAGCAAAAGGTCAACAGGGATTTCCATCACTCAAAACTAAAAAGTTAACACTCAAATGGTCCGTGGCCAAGTGGAAGGACAAAACTGCAAAATCATCCCCTTAACACATCAGTGACCATCTGATGTAGCCTCCACACAATGGATGTGGAATAGAAGATTATTAACATTCAATCATAACTTTTCAATGAGGCGAAACCTGAGAGGGACAGCCTTTGATTAAGACATTCATCAACACAATTTGGAAAGAATCTGATCCCTCTCGATGTGTCGGATATATCTACTGCTCGCTGATTCCAGTGTAAAGTTTGCCATCTAGTGTACCCACAGCAGCGTGGAAGAACACAAAACAAAGGCAGGCACGGGCTAAGCAGCCACGATGCTGGACTATTCTCCTCTTATTCCTCAAACCAACCTGATATTAAAATCTCCCACTTGGAAATGGACCTCATCCACACAGCATGACCTAGAACAAAGGAATTCAGCTCAGTGGGATGCAATTGTAATGGTGTTAAAGGCACGTCAGAGCTCGAGCAGCAGTGGTGCATTAGCTGTGGAGTCATTCAACCAACCCCGACTGTGCCTCTATGCAGAGGTTTCTGACTCCCTCTAGTGAGCCCTAGAGCTCACTGTAGACTGGAGTGATGGCGTCCATCTCATAGAGGACGTGCTCATCCTGCCCTCCTATGGCTGTTCACACCCAGAGTTAGTGGAAGATTTCATGGAAAAGGGACACATAGGTAGATTAATTTCACACTCTTTCCCAGGTGATAATTCTCAGTAAAGTCTTACACATTGAAAAGGGAAAATAATAGATATGTGTTATTATTTTCACTGCACAAGACTATTACAGTCGTCGCAGTTATTATAGCTTGCCACTTATCCCACTGTTCACCTGTGTCTGAGGGACGTGTAGAGGTAGGGCACATGTCCCAAAACCTCCCACAGCACTCCTCGTACTGTAGCCTGTGACATACTGTAAAGCAGTAATCTTCTTTTCACGGGGGTACGAGATGATTTTTAGAATGAGTACAAGTCGCGAGACATCAAATAAAAAGCCGCCCATCCGTGTCCTATATACTGCTGACTGAATGATAATGTAAATAGCATGTAAGGGAATTTGGCAGTCATATGGCACTCGTCTTTGAGGTGCACTGGAGGCAGGCAACCTAATCCCTTCGTTCGAGATAAAGCTGTGTTTAGTGTATGTAGTATTAGTTCCTATCTGAGACTCCCCTCCCATAGAGGACCGGCACATGTCAGCCAGCCAGAGTGAGATTGCAGGGAGAGGCCAATTGGAAAGAAATGAGATTCAAGGCTGTCTAATTTTGCAGCAACTGTGATCCATCAGGCGTTGTGGAGGTGACAGTGGAAATGACTGATGGAGACAGACAGGTGGGCTTTAACATTTCACTGATTTGTGCTCAAAAAGCACCGGGCCTGAGATTTATTGAGTGAACACGATCATGTTCATTATGACTGTCACCTAAGACCATTTCTCTACATCTCAATGGGGTCACTTCAGCAGAAGAAGATGGAGGAGGAGGGGGGGGCACAAAAACATACACAAGGGAAAATCCTCCACAAGGTGTTCTGCTGCAGCTGTGGGTTTGTAGCCGTTTATGCCAATGTGTGCTAACACAGGATGAGGAATGTGATATACAAAAGATCATAGTTGTTGAATGTGCTCTTTATATTACTGGATGGTAGCTGCTGTGGCATGTTTTAATGCTCGAGGAAGAGAAAAGAAAAGGTGTTGCTGGGTGAGATTTTGTCCTTAAATTACTTACGGCAGGTGAGTTAATCCCCCACAACAGAAACACATTTACCTTACCTTATAGATAAATAGACAGATAGATACACAGATACACGGATAGATATTGCCCTGACAAACAGGAGACCGTTTTACTCTGCCTCATACTTTCATTTGTTCCACTTTAAGAGTCAACAGGCTTGATTCCCCACAAGAAATCACTTCCTGTAGATGGATGAATGGAAGGTTACCAAACAAAAGCAGTGAGGAGAGGAAATAAATCCTATAACATTGGCTCACACTGAGGATTGTGAAATAGATGTTTGCCTGTGTCACCGTAACAAGCACGTTGGCCTGTTGTGATGAGTGCACTGCAAATTAAATCAATCTTGACATTATCATGTACTGTGAGCACTTGTCGTTGAACAATAGGACACGCAGCACGACGACATAAAAATAGTCACTGACTGGCAAACACAGCCAGTGTAACTATTGCTTATTGAAAATGAAGATAACATTTTGTAGATGTGTATAAATTATGAATTGTGACTAACATTTATTGTTCAGATCAGTAGACTTGTATCAGGGATCGGCAATTACTGTTCAACCAGTGCTCGTTTTTCGAAGCTTTCTTCAATGTAGTTTTACAATACAAAACAAAATTGATCTATAGAACTTTTTTTTAGGATATCTAAGGGCAGATGTATTTTTTAGTGCATTAAGTGCTAACAGAGCTACATCAGGTTATCTTAATAGTCATTTGGCAAAAAACACCCCATTCACTCGTTGCCCTAAAAAAAAGATTTTCTGCACACGCTTCCTTTTAAACCACCACTTATTGTGTTTGTGAGATTATTATCTGCTACTCACGAGTTAATTAGATTTTAGTTCAACAGCAGAGTTAAGGTTAGGGCTGTCCATAGTACAGCCTGAATAGCCTGGTTTACATGCTGGTCTTCAGTTGGGGTATTTGATGATACAAAGTCATATTTATTGTGTTTATATTAGCCTTGTATTTCTAATGTTTTTTGTTTTTTTTTTACATCTATAAGAAATCATATAAAAGGCCAAATTGGGGTACTACTGACCTACATCACTCTCATGTTTAGTGACTGACACCTTTGATTTTTGTGCCTCGTCCAGTAATGCCTTATAACAGCGCCCATCACTGCGTGGTGGAGGTGGAGAACTTCTTGCTGCTGCTGGGTGGAGAGGACCAGTGGAACCCCAATGGTACAGTAACACAACGGACTGAACGTCTTGCTTTCCAGTGACTTCATACGGCACATTTGTCAGTGTTTACTTAATTCAGAGAGCACTCTGAGCCAGAGTTGATGTAAGTTCAAACCCATCAGAGTTAATGTAGCACTTTGAGATAGTTTCAAACACTCATCCTTGAGCCAGATCAGCTCTGAGTGGACAAACAACACTCCAGTCAACACTCATCAATAATTGGCACAGAAAAATAACTGTTAGTAACACTGAAATATTTGTGGTGTAGAAGTGTCAAGAGTGCTTTTTGTGATATGGTGGTAACTCACCGCCATAGTAAGAAACACAAGACTGTAAATGATCAAAAATTCTGTCCTTTTGTTCTTATTCCGTTCATTATCAACAATACAGTACATCCGTTTGTATAGCTCTGAGAATAAAAACCAACACCATCCATCATTAGAGACCATTTAACGTTTTAATGTTTTACAGATGATTGTACAAAACCAGATCGCTCTATTATTGGATAAACAAGACTTGAGTTAACACTTGTTTACTCCAATGGTGGTGAAAAAGAGTTAGAGATTTGCATTTTGTTGGTACATTCAAAACCTTACTTCAGTAAAAGTATGTAAGCATTTAGTGTGTAAAGTAAAAGTACTCTGCTTGGCTTAATATTGCTGCTGCATTAATGTGTATGTTGCATTTTACTGCTGTAGTTCTTAAAGGTTGGGCTAATATTAACTACTTTATGTACTGTTGGGTATTTCAATCTGCAGCAATACATCATATTCTGTAATTGCAGTTAATTATTCTGTATTCAATGTGATTTTGTCTGTTTTGCAGGAAAGCACAGCACTAATTTTGTCAGCCGCTATGATCCCAGATTCAACAGTTGGATACAGTTGCCTCCGATGCAGGAGAGGTAAGTCTATTTGCTGTTGAATACAGAATTTTTATTCATTCATATGTACAGGTCATTTGATGGTGTCTAAGAGACGGTAGGATTTTTTTAGGCATCTTGGAAGAAATACACAAACATTTTCATCAGTTTACATACAGACATTGTTTCTATAACTCTATATTTATTGGCATTAAAATTCTATGTATTTCTGAAGTTAGAATATTAAAGAAATGTCCTCTGCAAAAGTAAGAACACCCATTATAGTGGTATGAAAACAGGTGCTCACAGCTGGTAAGCATGTAACTAGCCCTAAGCAGTTAAAATCTATCCTCTCCGTCTAACACACAAACTGTAGAAAATCCTACATTAAATCTTGTCATTGCTGGTTTAATGATGTTGTCTGGTTGACACTTCCTTCCTCAGGAGAGCCAGTTTCTTTGCCTGCCGCCTGGATAAGCACCTGTATGTGATTGGTGGTAGGAACGAGACTGGCTACCTCTCCAGTGTGGAGTCCTACAACCTGGAGACTAACGAGTGGAACTATGTGTCGTCTCTGCCACAGCCTCTGGCTGCCCATGCAGGAGCAGTGCACAATGGCAAGATCTACATATCAGGTCAGGAGAGGAGCTGTCACGCAGTCACACTTATTATCCCGTCTTCTTTTGTCATGAAAAACCTGTTGAGCTTTCTGCAAATTATTTATCATCACTCTGCTATAATGTTCCTTGCTCAGCATTTCATAAGTATTTGGCATCTACTAACAATATTAATCAATAATCTTTATAAACACAGTTGGAAGATGTACTGCTGTGATATTAAAACAACAGTGACCATAGACAACAACTATAAACACATATTGTTAGCCTCATAGCATAATTGCCTAAGTAATTTTTTGGCCAAATTGAGATATCTGCCTAACTCTACTCTCCTGACACTGCTGCTTCATCCTGCCTTATCGCCCGAAAAACCTTAAAATATGACTTAGGCAATTATGCTATGAGGCTAACGATATGCCTTTCAGAATAAAGCAGAAGTGCAATGCACAGAACTTTCATTCAAGTACAAACAGGCAGTTTTACTTTGTAGTATTCTGGAAAGTTTAGAGGCAAATATTGCACTTTTTACATCGTTACATTTGCTTGACAGCTACAGTTAATAGTTACTTTGCAGATTAAGATATAATCCATGAAACGTGATCAATTTATCAAATATAATCTATTGTTACAGATTAAATTATACAGCAGTTATATTAAGTCGTTAAATTAACCTTCACCAAGACCCTTTACAGCATTAAAGTGCTGCTTACAGAGAAATGAATCACGATTTATAATTAATTAACGTAATTACTAATTAATTAACTTTATAATAATATAACCCTAATGAGAACTTGCTATTAAACATTGCTGATAATGCTTTAGTACTTTTGCATGAGAAATATTTTGAATAGAGGACTTAGAGAGCTCAGTTCTCTCTGACTCCATGCCCCCAGGTTTTTTTCATTTTCAAACTTGTAATCTTCAGACCCAATCAATGTTTAGCGCAGCGCCGACTGCTTACGCGAAAAGTAGTAGTGCTCTTATGTACTTTGATGTGTGAAATCAGTGGAGTTCCTCTTAAATCAGGAACAAGCGAGCTCTACATCTTTTCATCCTCTGTCCAGGCTGACGGCCAAATGTCCAACTCTTCTCTGAAAGGCTGGACAGAAAAATCCAGATTGGCGTTTTTCTTCCCAAAGACATGATGTAATACTCGCTTTACCCTTTTGATTTGATTGTCACGGGGTTTCTTGCAAAGTGCAGACTTGCAGTTTAAAGGTGCCATCAAATGCTGAAGCACAAAGGATTTGAAACCGACTCCATGTAACTTCAGTCTAAAGCCTATAAAAACACTGTCCGCTGTCTGAAATCTATAATGGCTTCTTTTGTTTTAGTGACATTGAAATCCGTCAAACACTCGCCACACCAACACAGAAAGTCATAAACCAAAATCCTCCTCTTCCAAAACTATCACTGAATCATCTGTGAACTTTATGATGTGACTGTTGTACTGTATTATGCAGCATGCCAGTCATTAAAATATGAAACCAGAAGCAGGGAACAAAGGCACCAACCTTGAGTGGAACCTGTGTTTGAATAGAGGTTGGAGAAGGCTCCATTAACTCTGACGCAGTGCGATCTGTCAGACCCCCGCCCCCTAAGGAAAAAAAAAACATCTAAGCAATGTGACAAAGATCAAGAGCCAACAAGTTTCTCTGTAAGCACATGTGGCTGGATAGTATTAAATGTAAAGAAAGAAATCTGTTATTACTAATCATATTTTATCATATGAACCCTGGTAATTACTAGGTTTAACAATAAATCAATGGTTTTCTTTTTTAATAAGGACTATCATTGATCAGCATACACGTGTCAATTTGCCCTACAGAGTATATTAGAGTGTGTCACAGTATTAAAGTTCTATTTCCCTGTCGCAGGAGGAGTTCACAATGGAGAATATGTGTCATGGCTCTACTGTTATGACCCCATAATGGACGTGTGGGCTAGGAAACAGGATATGAACACAAAGCGTGCCATTCATGCCCTGGCTGGAATGAATGACCGCCTATATGCTATTGGTGGAAACCATTTGAAAGGTAAGTACTAGAGCATTTCAGAAAATGAACAGATAGCAGATCAAGACTGTTTCTTTTTTTTTTTCTAAGCTGTATGAAAGAGATGCCGCCATTATGAGCAGGCAACGATGACCTTTATTATACTACTGTAGTGACCCCACAGTCCCTCCCTCTCTTTCACACTTCATCATTCAAGGTACAAAATGAAAAAAACTGGACCAACAACTAAATTGCTGTTATGTGTTGTTCATTTTGTTTTGATCAACAAAACAGAATGCTGGCATTTGAATGGGAATTATGAAAAAGCTCAAGTTAAATGTGTTTCTTTCCCTACCAATTTAAAAGACTGTTAAATGTACATTTACAGTACATGGTGAACAGTTTGCAAACTCTAATTGGTTTTTCACAGTCACAGATTCAAATTCAGCACATGAAAATGTTCCATAAGTGCACTGAGATCTGTCTTCTTTGATCCATTACTGCACGTGTGTGTCTCTGTGTATCTGCACGTCTTTGTCCCTGGTCTGTTTGTGTCGGGTGAACGTAGCTTCTTTACTGTGTGGGTGGGTGTTTGTACATTCATTTTAATTTAAAACACATTGAGTTCATTTATAGTGAAACGTGTTATATTACTACAAGCCCTTGCCTTCATATGTTGGCAATGTGCAGGTACTTTCAGGAAAAGCAGACGCTTGTAAATATGCTCAAGCAGACTTCAGAGGCCCTCAGAGGAATGAGGAAAGAAAACAGATTCTCTGGACTGATCCAGATGTCAATGTTTCATCTGATTTTTCTCCTGTATTTACCTGCATATATAGTGGCTATTATGTTGCTGTATATATTCAGCAACAAGTGTAAAGAATATATTGAGCTGGACCTGCTGTGCAGTGATGGCCTGTCAGCTGCATATGATGCACTACATTCAAACCTTGATTTAGAATCTCATGTATTTCTTTATAACATTAAATATGAACGACTACATATGCAACAATCAAACAAGTGAAATTAAACAAACTGAAGTTGGGGGAAAAAAAAACATTCTTAAGTTTATTTAGAGTTTAACACTTTCAGCTAATCTGCAGCTAATCCGGACTGCGCGGCCGTGGTTTGATCAGATTAAATATGTGGTTGCCTGACAACATAAGAAAACATATTTTGATTCATATGCTGTAAAATCCTGATTGGTGCACAGAAGTATGTGACCTTTCTCCAACTGGGCCCCCCACTGAAAAAAAAAAACAGTAAGAAGAGTCCTCTAAAGTCAAACGGTTTATTACTGCACCCTGAACCTACAATTACAGGGCTTATTGACTGCACGTGATACACTGAAGTACTGACATTTTAAGATATTTTTTCCCCCTCTCTTACAAAGGTTTCTCCCATCTAGACGTAATGCTGGTGGAGTGTTACGACCCGAAAGCTGACCAGTGGAACATCCTGCAGACGCCCATCCTAGAGGGTCGCAGTGGCCCGGGCTGTGCTGTTTTAGATGACAGCATCTTCCTCGTGGGGGGCTACAGCTGGAGCATGGTATATTCTTACACATCAGATTATGTTATTTTAGATCAGAGGATAAAGCTGGCAAAGTATTTTTGTTATTAAGAACAAATCCCATGAAAAGACAGAAACCAACAATCTTGGCACTGTCGCTTTTAGCAAATAATACTCAAACAGGAATAAGTACTGGATTTATGGTGGACTATTTTCAGCTGCCGGTTAGTCCACATTTGCACTCTAGCGAGTATTTCTAGCAGGAGGATGGTATTTTTGGAACTAACTGAAAATGAAGTACAGTGTGTGTATTCATGGTAATGCAGGAAGGTGACAGCAAGTGCAACACTGTGCCTCATTGATGTGTTTTTAATGGTGTTTGGACAACAGTGGAATCCGCTGCACAGAGCAATAAGCTATATCCAGCTTCGACTACACAGCCAATACTCATTAGTTTTGGTCTTTTTATGGAATTTGTTGACAAAAGAAAAATCCAGAAAACCACGAGAGTTAATCTTTAAAGTAGCCCCTGCTGTTTTTGACGACATGCATTCATGTAAAGCCGAGTTTTTCCATTCTGCTTTTACCAAAACTGCACTGAGAGGAATGAGGCGAATGACTTGATTTTCTTTTTTTCCCCCAGGGGGCCTATAAGTCTTCTACCATCTGCTACAGCCCAGAGAAAGGAACATGGACAGAGTTGGAGGGAGAGGTGGCAGAGCCCTTAGCGGGCCCAGCCTGTTCCACCGTCATACTGCCTGCCTGCCTTCCCTTTAACAAATGACAACTAAGGGCAAGTAAGGGCAAGGAGCAGCAGAGTGAATGGGGGGAGGACCATCAATAAGCAAAACAGTTGTCAACAATTTTGTGACAAACCCTCCGGTCAGACGACGGGGGTGTGTATAAATTATTTTTTTACAGGTTTGACCAGAGCACTTTCGTTATTCCAAACTGAAGGTTTCAAAAAAAAAAGAAAAAAACAATTGTGTAGCTCATGTATTTAAACTCATCTGTGTTCTGAGAAATGGTCAGTTTCATATTTGATTTGATTTAAACTGATAGTAAGTGTTTTTGGCTTCTCTTCTATAGCACGCATAGTGTTGAACTGAATTATAGCTTTCAGATCCATTGTATCTTGTATTCAGTAGAGGCATAATTCAAGCAAAACGCAGTGTTGTTTCATGGACTGACACTGGGAGGAAAGGTGATCAATCCCAGGCTGTCATGGGGTTAAGTTAAACTAGGGCTGGGTGAGTTACATTAACCGTGATGATCAAAGTGTATAAATATTCGTCATCGCTCACGTTATAACTCATCTTCCTCTGGCTGGACTGTGCACTTACCCTGCTGCACCACCTGGTCGCATCACGATGCAGCTGTTTTGTTGTCTCTCTGAAACAAACATATTTACTTGTCTAAGCATTTCCCGAAACTGCATCTGTCATTATTTAACAGACATTGTATGAACAAAAATGCATTGTAACAAGACCTGCAAGCAGGGGTCCAAACACTGTAAAAAAGACAGTACGTGCTGAACTGTATGAGGACGTGTCCATAGCACCCAGCCCTAACTTTTAACTAATTATCTTCAGAATTCACACCCTAACTAAAGTCGTGTTTCTGTATAACTTGTTAAACAGAGAGACTTCCTTACAGGAATCTCATAATAATCTGCTTGACAGAAGAAAAAACTCTCCAAATGTTTGTGGCTACTATTCTTCACGCTGCAAGCACAACAATTTAAGGTTAACGTTTGATCCTTAAATATTCCTACAACGCACTAATGTTCACATTAATTACACAATGATGGTACAATCAAATTGTAATTGCTAGCCAGCGTATTTATGGGTAGCATGTTTGGGTAAACAGATGGAGAGGACGGTAGTTTGGTTTGTTCTCTTCACAAGTTAATGTCTTTTTATGAGGCTACGTAGCCTCGACGGGAGTTTAATCTTTAATGTATGAAAAACAAACAAGCATACGGTGGTCCTTAATGCACTAGTGGTGAACTTTTAATTCAGCACTTTTAGTTCACTGAAATGTAAATGAATTAATGTGCTGTGTTTAAAAAAAATTATCTTCAGTACAAATGAATCTAAGTCCAGTCTAGTCTACGTTAGGTTCATAAAGTTGACTCTAAATATCGATGCAGTACCTGTTGAATTCTGTAAAGATTTGTTGATTTCATTCTTGTACATAATCGCTTGCAGTGAAACATTTTTGTGCACTCAACCTTGGATTTATTCTCAAATCCTGTTATGTCCTTTGCATTTTAGAATATGAAAATAAATTGACTCTTGATGATTAAAATACATTTCTCAGTTCTTTGACATTTTAGAAAATAAGCTAACATTGTTGATTTTTTTTGTGAATCCCAGTGACTAGATGTGAGCGTGATGCATTGATTTATGGCAACAGCTGCGGCCTGAGGCGTTATGTTGTTATGTTTATGTTTTTTTGAATGCAACATCTCACTAACACCTCATGGGAATTTCTTCAAATTTGGCACAAATGTCTTGGATGAACTGATCAGATTTTGGTGGTCAAAGGTCACTCTGACCTCACAAGATACATTTTTTGGCCATAACTCAATCATTTATGTGCTAATTATGATACATTTTCACACAAATGTATATATAGTATAAAATGAAGAAGTGATGACATTTTCTAATCAGCGGTCAAAGGTCAGCTTCACTGTGACATCATAATGTTCTGCTTTCTTGGTCATTATTCAGCACCATAACTCAGGAACATACTTCACATTCGGTCAGATACTGAATCAGTGACACTGATCTTAGGTGTCCACCTTCAAACTGTGGTGATCGTATGGATCTTCTGCGCTGCTGAGTTGAAGATGTGTGTGACGCATCCACATTTTACAATTTGTAGCTTCTTTGCAGCAACATTCATAGTTGAAGCATTGTCGTCCACCACAGGCTCATTGACTCTGCTGATATTGAGCTTCAGGTGATTGTCGTCGCACCATGTGATGAAGCTCTCTATCAGTCCTCTGTGCTCCTCTGGAAAAATAGTCTCTAAGTGGAGACAGCATGTTTCTCACGGGAAATAATTAACTGGAGTCAGACATGTCAATATAGTGAGAAGTTCTATGTCAGCAAAAAGCACTTTAATACCTTCTAGTAATTCAGCATCTTTTCATCTGAAGACAAAGTTTTCTGCTAATCATATACTGTGCTAAAACTGACTTCCAACACAAGAAAACATATTTCTACCATCACATTTTTCAAATTATTTGCAGTTTTTTGTATTTTTCTTGGAATATTTTTCTGCCTCAAAATGTAATCACATGAAGCAACCCAGAGGCAAAATCATCCATTGGTTGAACTGTTCACCAATCAAGCAGGAATTGCTTTAATTTGAAGGAGTCGTGAACGAAAATTTTGAGAGGCAGATCTGTGTAATAACTCATCTAAATGATTAAAACACAACGTCACACTTTGATAGAATGAAGCTCAGACACGCAGTGAATGCCAAGTGTTCGCAGCTCGTTCAGACATTTGAAATGTTTCGATACATGAGCAGGAACATTTTCCCCTCCTGCTCGCTGGGTACAGAGCTTGCTGTTGTGTCAAACTAGAGCTAGACTTGGATGCTTTACTGTAGTCGACTGGACTGCACACTAACTAACGTCAACATGAGTTGAAGAGAGATTAATTTAACTTTGAGCTCACCTCAGCAATCCTCTCATAGATCGACTGTTGTGGATGATACCAGTGCCTCCATACTCTGAGCCTACAAAAGGTACCATTATTAATAAACCTGATCTTGAAACACCTTAAGATAAGAAAAACACAACATTACACCAAGCAGGAGTCTGTAAGATGTAAACCAATGAGCGTACCAAGCGAACCTGATGTTTACCCTCAGGGCAGCCTCTCATGCCAGACCAGATTTGATTTGCCAACCATTTACGACCAACTGTCTCATGCCCCAAACAGCATGCTCGCCCCCCTACACAAACACCTGACGGTTTATTTCCAACGTCTTTTTGTTTTGTTTTTTTTCTTTCAATGGCAGCAGTTTCTCTGCTTGGCGTCTCCACTTCATGCTTCCGCTTGGCCATGTGCCTAGAGGATAAGACGGCAATTATTTCCTCACAGAGATGATTCTGCTAGATTACATAAATCCATATCTAATTCAGACAATATGGCATCGGGATGTTGGAAAATAGTCTTCTTCATGTGGCTAAATCCTCAGAGACATGTCTGACAACAACCACCAGGACACTGCAGGGTGTTTGAATGCCTCATCTAGTTAGTGTTAACTGGACTTCATCACTACAAACAGCTGAGGGGCACAGATTTGGAAATCCGTTCCCAGGACAGAAATCAAGAGGTTTAGACACAGAAAGACTGAGAGTGGCGCCTGTGTGGATTTGAAGTCTTCATTTACCCTTCGGTGTTGGTGGCGGCAGATGGTTTCTGTTCTGCTCTCAGTCCCACTGCTAACACCTTTTCCCAGCTTAGGGAATAACAGGATTGGTTAAAATGAAGACGGCTGGCCTTTTAATTAAGTACACGGGCCATCATGGCTCTGTTTTAATCACAGGAAATGTCCTTAGTGCTAGTTTCATTATAGTACACACAAGACCTACTTTATGTGGCCTGGAAAGGGTTGAAGGGATTCATATCTATGGAATATATGTTTCTAATCAAAGATAAGAGGTTATATATGTATAGATAAATATACTGTATGTATCATGTTTTCCACATAAAATAGTTTTAGCAACAATTTATTTAATTCCTTAATCAGTAGCATCTGTCCAAAAATGGATTTAGTTTGATAAAAATGAACTTCTTGAAGTTGGATCTATTCTTGCTCGGGGTGTAGAATCGACATACAGTCGCTGCAGGCCTTCCTTTTCATGTTCAGTCATTTTTTAATATGTGTGTTAACATCAGATTCCCTCTTCGTGAAAGCCATTAAGTTAAAAAGCACCCAGCATGAAACATTAAACTTAAATCCTACTGTACTTCACCTGCTCCTGCATCTCATTTCTAGCATTAATTTGTATGATTTTGATCCTTGCATGCAGCACTTCTCTGATTATCTGTCAGTCCACTTTCTTCTGACTTTCTCTGAGAGGGAGAATTGACTTAATCGTACTTAAAGTTTACTTCCAAATCATTTCTTGGTTTTCTGAGAGAGAGACCTCGATACAAAGGCTGATAACATACTGAAGTTACAGGCAGATATATAAGACAAAACTGCTGAACTTGTGTCAAGTATAGGTTATCAAAGTTCAGGTTAATTAATGTATTTTAAATGGAGTTTATTCTTTCGGTTCATCACTCCTAATGCCACTCATGCTACAGTATATCCAGTCCTTATATCACTTATGATAATATCTGATAATGATAGTTCATTAGAGGTTAGAGGTGTAGCAATACATTACAGCATCTTTTTATTTATGGATTTATTCTTTAATAGTAGTGGAATGTGACAAAGTACATTTATCCAAGTATACTTCTGAGTAGTTTTAAGGTACATGTACTTGAGTATTTAATTTATACTTGTGCTCGGCAACATTTCAGAGACAAATATCGTTCTTTTTACACCACTGCAAATATTTAACAACTGCAGTTGCTATACAGAATATACACAAATTGTATCATCTTATTGCTTTTTCAAATTGTTCTTGTTTTATCATAAATGTTATGATTATCTGTGTTTATGTTAAGTACTTTGCGTTGCATTTTATGCATGAATAGTGTTATATAATAACTTTTTATTCTTACTATTATTAATATATGAATGCATTAGTAATAATAATAATCTAATATTATAATACATAAAGTTACAAAGACAGGAGTAATTTTGCTTTAAAGTATTTTACATTAATTTAAGTGCGTTTTTTTTTTTTTTTTTTCCCAGAATACTTCTAAGTAGCCAAACAATTTGAAATGATGCCTTTCCTCACATAATGGAGCATTTTTCACTCTGCGGTATCCATTTCCTTCTTTTAATTAAGTGAAAAATCTGACTACTTCTTATTTGTTGCTTATTTATGTATTTGGGGGGTGAGGGGGTCAGAGAGACACTTCAGGCCCCCACAAAGGCTCGCGCCGGCCCTGCTATTACACAAACTGCAAAAGACAGAAATGTGAGGAGCAAATGAAGCTGAAGGTAAAACCTACACTGATCACCTGTGATGTCGATGCAGTTCTTCAGCCACTGAACCTGCTGGGCGTCAGGTATGCGGCTTTAGTCCACCATCTAGTGGTTAATTATATCCGAGTCAACGTGTTTGCGCTCGCGGCAGCCAGGTCTCAAATGAGCAGCGCGCGGACCTGTTGCACTCATCTCTCACTAAAAGCCGTCTGATCTCTGGACAGCCAATAACTTTTCAGACGCTGAAGAATTGAGAGAATTAAGTCTTCAGTTGAAGTTTGAAGGAAGAGCCATTAATCCTGACCTACATAAAGTGACTCATATCACCGCAGCCAGCTCGTGAAGATGATTGGGATCATTGCCATGCCTCGCGCTTGTCCCCATGCCTGTTTACGTTCATCTGAGCTCCACTCCCCTGGCTCATCGCCACCTCGCGGTATTTATAGCCAAACAGCCGTATTCATCACTCAAGGAATCCTCGCGAAATCCTCCTCAAACCACTAAACTTGGGACTTGAGTGCTGAGGGGCTGAATTTGGGATCCACCTGATCGGAAGGCTCTGTTGACGATGAAGGAGCGCGCGTCGCCTCGAGGTAAAGCCGTCAAATTCATTAATCTTTTCATTGGTTAATTGATCTTTTCTCTTGCTTCCTGGCGCGCGCGCGCTGCATCCACGCTCTTCCTCCAGTGAACATTTTTAGCATCTTATTCATGTATCTCCACTTATGGCTGCTGCTCCCCGTGTTGTTGTTGTTCTTTCTTTCTTTCTTCACTTGCGTCAAACACTTAACTCCACCAGGGGAAAGACACCTCATGCTAATTAGCAGAACCTGTTAACAGGCTACTTAATGTATTTAGAAAACGACTGCAGACAACAGCACAAATGAGACGAGGTGTGTGTGTGTGTGTGTGTGTGTGTGGGGGGGGGGGGGGGTCAGCCTGTTGTCTCCTTTAGGCTCTACAGTGGTTGCACTAATTAAAGGAGATCACAGCCGGGAGCTGAAATTATTTGAATTTAAACTAGAAAAGCATCTCCACACAGGTGTTTGAACTTCAATGAATTGCACAGATAAGGTGGACACATCTTGCAGCACTAATTATTGTCTGTAGGCACACTGCATTTGGCTTATTGATGCTCTTTTCCATGAGGCACCCTCATCAATGCTGCTCATTCATGGTTGATTTCATTTGTTTGAATAAGTAACCCAGATGTGATGGATTCGCCCTGCATATGCATCCCAGTTTGTTGGCCCTGCCGCCGTTTGAAGCTGTGCCTGTTGATACAAGCGCCTTGACATTTTAATTCCCCCACAGCTCCAGCTGCAAACCCACCTGGTAATTCAAGGTATCACAAGGCATCGCGTATCTTTTGAACTTGCACGGCTGTGCTGAATTCAGAGACAGCCTGCCTATCAGCAGCATAATGCTGCCATCAAGCCGCCCGTGTGAATGTGTGCGTTGACCTTGTAGCCTCTCCCGGCTTTCGGATGAGCGCTGTGCTGTGTTTGAGGGCAGAGCTCAACTCAGACCGTGGCCAGTTCATGTCTGAGGAGCCCTGCCGCTGATGAGTGAGTCACTCCGCCTTTGCTTCAGCTCTCCCACACTCAGTCATCTTCCTTTCAGCTGCGGCTCAGTGGAAACAGCCTTGTTTCGTCCGTCTCTGACTGGCTCGCCTCAAACTTGCTGTTTCCCAGCCTTGCCACATCATCACCCTCATATGTCTCTCTCTCAGTTGCACGCACACATCTATGCTTAACTGGACAATAGCAGCAACACCAGGATAATGGTTTGAAAAGGTCTGTTATGTTGTGTTCAGTATTCTGGAAACACGAGACTGATTAAAGCGAGAAATTCTAAACCACGGTCGATGCTTTTTGGATACAGATCATCTCACCTCTCTGAATGTGCCTTCATTACTGCTAGACCCACTTTCCGTACAAAACCTTATTCTGCTCACCAGCGTGATTACTGGTACTATTTCTGGATGGCTGCTGATTCAAAGCTTTTGTTCATCCACTCATATGCAAGGATCCCAGTGGCTGCGGTGATCATTTGGAAACAGTGCAGTCAAATGGTGGCAGTCATTCTGGATTTAAGCTGCAATGTTTAGTGGAAAAATGCAGTTTTTATTCTCAGATCTGTCAGTATATCTACTCGCCCTTTAAATGCACAGCAATGCTCACATGTTGAGGTTTAATGTTCACCATATATACTGTCTTAGATAAGCTCATTGGTATGCTAACATTTGCTAATTCATGCTGAAAGCAAGGAACAGCTAAGGCTGATGAGAGTACCGTTAGTTTTGCAGGTATTTAGTAAATGTGAAGGGATCAACAAAGTCATTACAATTCATGCTGAGGTAGCCATGGATGTCTGAACCAAATGTCGTGGCAATCTGTCCGATAGTTGTTGAGACATTTCACTCAAAACCACAAAGGTCAACCTCCTGGATACACTGGAGGAGAAATCAGGTTATCGTCAAAGTCATCGGGATACAATATCTGGGATCCATGAACATCTGTACCGAATTTTTTGCCAATATATCCACTAGATGTTGAGATTTACTTATTTATTTATTTGCAGCAAAAACACAACAACAAAGGAAAATGAGCAAATTGCACGTTAGATTTAGAAAAGCCCCACAGGCTTATAGAAGGAATCTCTCCACAGTCAGCAAATACAGAAGTCACATAATCCACAAAAATAAGCCAACATGTGACCGCAAAATCAAATGACAAACGTGCAGCAGGCAGCATAAAACAGCAAAGACACAGAATTAATAAATTATGTAATGAAGGTGGGTGTGTGCTGTAGCGTATGTGAGAGAGTGTGTGAGCAGACGTACTGAAGCACACTTTGTTCAGTCAACTCGTTATGAAACACAGAGATTAAGGTCAATCACAGTCAGATATGACCAGTTGGGATAGTTTCGTTTTGTTGATCAGACAGGTCTGACCCCGATCGTTGAAATTCCTGAGAGAAGCCGATTGAGATGCGGTTTGAATATAACTGTTCCGTAGCTGAGCCCCCTTCTATCAGAGATATCTCACTGATGTGTGATGGCTTTGACCTACAATTCATTGGATTCAGATTAAGATTCATCTATCGGTACAGGGTTCATGGCAATCCATCCAATCATTGGAGAGATATTTCAGTCTGGATCAAAGTGGTGGACTGACCAACATTGCGGTCCCTGGAGTCATGCTGGTATTGTGGCTAAAAATAGACGAACAGAGAGGGGACATGCAGGATGTGACGTGTTTTCTGAGCAGTGTTTCATGAATGTGTTTAACCACCATTCAGTCATAATTTTTCCGCCTCTGTACCCTTTTTTTTTTAAATTTTCCAGCATTATGGTGAAAACGCCAACTACCGTCCTCTGCAGAGATGCTCACCAGTTCAGACCAGTCCCTCTCCCACTCCCTCACACCCAACCGCCACTCTCCATCCAGCTGTGGACCAGGTGGAAAGACGCACATCCAGTCCTCCCTCTCTCTCCCCGAGCCTGAGGCCTGGAGGATGGCCAGACCCGCCGCCCGTCACGGCCTGGCCCAAGGAGCCCGCTCCAGCTCCCTGCAGGTCCCTCACGCCGTCCCGGAGTACCTGGGGCTGCCCCCTCGAGCAGCCAGCTTTGATGTGCCTTGTGGTGACGAAGAGGGCTCGTCCGATCAGGGTTCAGGGTCTCTGAGCCCCCACGGCATGCTGCGGCGGCGCGGGGGACTCGTGGAGCAGAAGGACATCATCATGGCTCACCAGGCTCACAAAATCCAGAGCACGCCGCAGGCCCGCAGGAAGGAGTGGGAGTAAGTATAAAAGAGATGAAGAGGCAAACGATTCCTCTTAAATTATATGCGTAAAGATGATAAATCTCCATGGAGGAGGATGAAAGTGCCAGTGTAAAAGAACACACGCACTCTGTGAGCAGCATTAACAGCTCAACCTGTTGAACCTCTTTGGTGGGTCCCTCATTACAAGTACATACCGTGAAGCCGCAGACCTTTATTTTAAATGTTCAACACGGTCAAAGACATAAAATACGTCATGCTGACTTTGATGGAAATGTGAAGAAAATGATGAAGGAGGATGCAGAATTTTCCATGTGAAGTAGAGATGCTGTCATACAATAAAAAATGGGAGCTGTGATGTCAGTATTTCAGTCAATAAACCTTTTTCACTGCAGACACTTCGACTTGTGGGTGTAATTAATAACACTGATGATGGCTCCATTCCGTCTAGCCTTCTTTAATGTTATTAATTACACCTGTTCTTTTCCTGCTCTGATGGTTCATACTGTCGGTTGGGAAAATGACCCGTGGAGGTGTGACATACTGTAGCAGCATAAGACCTCACAGATTAACTTAAAGCTGCTCTAGTCCATATTTTTTAAGTGAGCAATGGTTCAAAGGTGAAAGATGTTGTTTGTAGAGATCAACCCTCAGAAAATTACCACCCAGTTTGACAGTTCCACTCTGCTCTACAGAGCGTTTTAGCATCTTTAAGTTAATTCAGTTTTAAAGTGCACACCTTTACTGTTTTGACTCACTCTCGTATTCCTCATCGGCCCTGCAGCCGCAGCAGGCAGCTGTTTTTCACCGAAAAAGTTTAGATAAACTCACTGTGCGCCACCTGCCCAGCACCAAACAGCAGACAGACAAAGTTATCAACTAGCTGGTGAGCACAGTGGAGCATTTAGGAGCTAAGCGGCCAAATATTTCCCTGGTGAGTAGGTGGAGACCGAAAACAGCTCAAGAGACGGTAAATTTTGGACTTACATACTTTGAGTGGCCAGAAAACAACGGCAAATGAATACTAATGGTGCTCCACGTCTGCTGAAAGTCTAAATAAGCAGCTGATTGCTAACAAAAAATAAATAAAGACTTTAATTCATTGATGCAACTTTGAAATGAAACCATTTTTGATATTAATATTAATTACATCATGTGATGTAACAGGGTCAGCTGTGCTGCTTTCAGGTTTTTGATTGCTTTTCCAGCCCATAAACTGCCACAGGGATCCTGCCTTGAATGTAATGCAAACAGTTATTAACAACCTGTTCTCATTCCCAGAACGTCAAATAATGACTCTTTGTCACGGCCCTCTGTGTCTTATACAGAGACACAGGGTACTTATGAATGTGAGATATGCACCGGGCTTTCAATCCATTCACAGCAATATTAGACACACAGAGCAGCTTGTGAAACACGGCAGTTTGGTTAGATTTAGGCGCCAGAGCTACATGTTTGATGCTCTGGGAATGAGACCAGGCTCCTGTTACATAAAAAGAAAAACCTGAGCTACTACTCATCATGAAAAGGCTCAAATATGAAGTAGTCTACAAGCTAGTGAAGAAGTTTGAGCCTCTAACGAACTAAACACCCCCAGATATTTTTCTCAGGACCTCCACTAAACTCAAGGTGCAGTTTGCCTGCTGACAGGTTAAACCAATAATAACTACAGTGAGTCAGACTTACAGAGAGTCTTTTATGCCCCTAGTGTTCAAAACTTGTGCAGCATACACAAGGAAAAAAATTGAAGGGTAACCTGAGGAGTTGTCTCTCAATAAAACACGTTGTGTGTATCCTTGGGGCCGAATAAACACGCTGAACCCATTCCTCATGGAACAGTAGCAGCGCTGAATTTTGGAAGATTTTGAAACGTGCATTGTTGATTACTTTGTCTTTCTAGCTGTTGGGTTTCAACACTGTCCATCTGTGGAATAATGTGAAACAACATGCAGATCTGTCCTTGTTCGCATGATACCAACCAGCTCTTAAAAACGTTGTCCCATCGTGCTGCTACTGGGAGAAAAACTGCTCGATAATGAAAACACAGAGGTTCAGCAGTTCAAATGATTAACCGTTCCTGTATCAACACTTATTATTGCTGTTTTGTTGCTTAGCTACAAAGTGCTTATTTCAAAGAGTGCGCCATAGTAGCAATACATATGCAGATGCCTTTGTTTCCTGCATTGTTATAGTTCCGCCAATGAATCACCAAATCAGTTTGCGCTGCTTTCATCAGTTGATTTTTTTTTTTTTCATGCTTTTGTCACATTATTGGCTGCAGCTTGCTGTAATCAGATACTGGATAGCGTTATTAATGGCGAGGCTGAGGGTGCTTGCTTGTGAACTTCTGAACTCTGGAGCCACATCGCTCTGATTGTCTGCTTCCCAACACTTGACTGTGGAGTGGCACTCCATCAGCGTAACCCCCAACCCACCAACAAGCTCCCTCCCTCCTCATCCTCCTCCTCCTTCCTCCATCCTCTGCTTTCTCTTTACTGCACCTCCACCACCCACTCCAAATCCACTTCACTGGTGTATTGTCATTCTGTCTCTGGCTTTCCAGCTTCTCCTTTCATGTACTGACACACAAACACAGGACCCAAGTCAGTTTTGTCTTCATATTTTCTTATTTTAAACCTGTAAGTGTTGAGTGCATGAGCAACTTTAGCTCATAAAAGTACAAAATATTAAATGAGGGACTGAAGAATATCAGCCGAACATTGATTTCAGAGCACCACGGTGCATGTATTGTGGTTATTTGTCCATTAGGGGATGCTAGGGATTCAAAGTAGAAGAGCAGCAGGGAAGCGTCCTGTGATGTCGAGAGAGCTAAGCAGCAGTTTGGACATTTTTGACTTCCTGCACAACTGAAACATGAATGATATTTTGTAAAATTATAGGATGAAACTTGAGAAAAGATCAAAATCAGTGCGTGGTATTGAATTTCTGCATAATGGAACTTTTAAAAGTGATAAAACCTTTTTTTCACAGCAGAAACTTTTTGAGGTTCACTGGTGAATTTGCAACATTTTGAGCATTTTTTTTTGTTTTTTTTGCCATTAATCTGCAAGGTTGTAATACCTGAAGCCACAACCATGACGCAGACATGTTTCAAGGGAAACTGCCGCACTGTCACACCAATCTGAGATGATATACATGGCAGTTATTGGTCGAATAAAACTGACATAACTCAGGACTAGAGGATGTCTGTTGCTAGGGAACAGAGAGAAAAATAAAATGCTAAAACCACTCCAGTCAATGTTGGATGAAAGCCTGTCTGCAATTATATAAATGCTCTTCAGAGTTCTGGCACAAAGTACGCCCATTAACGTTTTAACTCACGGTGCATGTCACCTGCTGCCTCGCTTCTTGTGACTTCCCCTATATGATAGTGTTCAGGTTCTCAAGAAGTTTTTTCTTTTTTTTGCTTGATGATGGGCATAAAAATGCATCACACACATCTACTGTGGCTTTCACATCGCATCGTTTGTGCAGAAAATAATTTTCCAGTCCTGTATTAATGCACCACGCAGGCGATTTGAGGGGGATGAAGAAGGATGCCGTGCCCCTTGTTAGCAAAATGACCAAAATACATCTCCCTTGTTAACCCGCGACCCCTCCTCTCCCTCCCCTGGTAGCAGAGAGAGTGCAGGGCAGAGGGGTTGTTTCGTTGAATATGTTCATCTCCTCTGTGTGGCTGAGGTTTGCCTCAGTTAAAATCTATGGCCTTGACTGTGGCTCTGAAATATCAGCACCTCACTGCGCTGTGTGCTGAGAAGTCCACGGTGCTGTCTGTGGTGCTGAAGCTGCAGACGGATTTGTTTTCATCTGTAATATTCTCTAAAGTGTATACTGTAAATACCCACTTCTGCACCATATGACAGCCTCTATAGTGCAGCGTCACCTTCCTGATCAAAGTGACAAGTAGCAACACGTTGTTGTGGAAGACCCAGAGGACCATAGAGTCACACTGATGCCTGCAGTATTCTTATAATATATTTCTATGATCATTCAGGAGCGCTGTGCTGCTGAAAATACACCCTCAGACCAAGACAGCTCTGTGAGAACAGGGTTAGCCCTAACCACTGGACCGTCCCGCCTGTTAAAAATGAACAAATCACCCCCCTTCATCAGCAAACCCTTTCCTCCAAGTTCCTCTTATTTATTCAAAGTTTGCTTATAGGCTCAAGCAAACTGATATGAGCTTTTCAGCTTTTTCCGCGAACAGTTCACACAGCTATTTTTAGAAGGCTTTGAGTAGGCTGTGAGGGAAAGCAGAACAAAAGCCAAACATGCTTAATGCAGACTACATCTGGTCATCTGTACAGTAACGTGGATCCTCAGTGTGGTGAGGGCGCTGCGCAGTAGTCTGTCTGCTCATGAAGACGTCCAATGACCTTGATGTGTGTGTGTGTGTGTGCGTGTGTGTGTGTGTTGGGAGAGACAGATTTCTGTAGGAAGAGGTTGCTCTATTGTGCAACATGGCTTTTGTTGGCAGAAATGAAAAGCAGGAATTCAAGAGAGCTATGTCGCTATGGAAACAACAGCCACGAGAGCGCTAGAGACGCAGAGATGGAGGGAGATGTGTGCTGTTTGCAGAGATGGACAAATATTTTTGTTGGACAGCACACAAGTAGATGATGTTTTTTTTTTGGGTAATGAGCGCTTATGTAAGACAGTCTTGAGTAGAAAGTGGAGATGAACGTGAGATACAGTGCAGATACTTGTGTTCACTGTACATATCACATTCAATCATACATTCTGCACTCAATGGGTCAGTGTAGCTTTTCGTTGCTCTCCTGCTTTGCATGGAGTGACATGCCCGGCTGCCTCATGCAGATTAGGAAGAGGAGGAAATGGCTGAGTTTTTGGAGCTCCGTTAGGGACTTATTCATAGATGCTGTTAAATCGATTTTTTTTTTCCCTTCTCCCCCAGATCTCGACTTGTTTGCCAAGCATAAATTTGTCACTCTCTCTTGGCTTGCTTTCGCAATCCCCCGTCTGAGCCCTGCCCGTCTGCACACTGTGAAACCTGCATTGTGCTGCTGCACAGTTGAGTCTGTCAGTCAGCGGCAGCAGAGTGATATTTTATGTCAGGATTTCAAGTGGACCGATGCTGCGGTGGATTTTTTTAACCGCATTCATTTGATGTGGCCAAAACAGCAGCTTTGGGCTCGAAGCGTGCCACGATTGAATAATATCATATCTGTGGGGGCTGAAGTGGTCATCTTCAGGAAACAGTGGGGAAGGGAGGAGAGCAGCAGATGGAGTGAGAGAGCCCAGTAGCCTAATGAGGTCTCACTTGTGGCACTGAGCGTGAAAAAGACCCTGCTTTCTCCTCTTCTCCCTCAAAAAGGGAGCAGCCCTAAGATCTATTTCATGCTCTATTTTTACTCCTGACTTTTACTCCAATATTAGCACAATGGCCTACTTTTAAAATGTTTTAATAGTACAAGTCTGCCTCCATTAATGAAAATATGGCAATGCTGTCTGACTATCAAATGGTGAAAGCATTTAAATGGGGGGAAATGAGTCAGACCCGCGTTCTATAAATCAGCTTTAGGTCATTTCTTCTCTTTCTTGCCTTCTCCACACACTTGTTGCCTTTTTCCTGTGCATTGTCACTCCTACTAGTATTAGTGTTAAACGCGTTTTTTTCACACACCCCTTCCTTTTGCCACTGCACCCACTAACATCTTTACATAATTGTTTTTTAGCCACATACCCACACATCCTGCTGCATATAGGCTTCTTTCTTTCTTTCTTTCTTTTTTTTTTTTAAGGAAAATGTTTTTGTTCATCCTCAGCAAACTGTAATTGCTATGGTAACAAAATATATGTCCCTCCTCTCCACCAGCTTTCATTCAGATGGATTTTGAAATCGCCATCATGAAATCTGACTGTGGGAGGGGGCTGCCGGTGCTTATGCGCTCCTGGCTGCGTGATCATTTTCCAGCAGGTGATAAGATTTGTAGGATACGTCTGATCTAGCGATTCCAGCGGCTCTCTTTCCACCGATTACAGACTAACACCGCGCGCAGTTCCACCAGGAACCTGGTTTAGACGCGTTAAAGGGGCTTCCTTTCACACGAGATCTTCCTTTTGTCAAGTTTACAGGGTCGAGAAGATGCGTAAAGTTTGCGACGACTTCCCTCGGATCTCTCCAGCTACTGAGCAAATAGTTTTTGATCACGCAGCTGTCGATCGCGAGCTTGGATGTTGATAGAAAACTGCAAGGTGTAAACTCAGTGGATCTTTTTTTTTTTTTTTTTCCGCCACCGCTGCCTGAGTTTAGAGACGCGCACAAAGTTGTTCAGAGCTGATTGGAACGCGCTGTCAACCAGATGGGATAAGAGAGACGCTGAGGTTTTTGCGCCTGAATCGTCACTAAGTAAATGGATGATTTTTTTTTTCTTAAAATATAAGCCAGCTGAATGATAGAAGCCTTTATTTTTCTCGTGGATATGGAGTGATAGGAATCTGCAACTTCTGGGGAATTCTTGGCTCTCGAAAAGCTGTCAGTGGATTGAAGGTGGAATCCCCTTTTTTTTTTTTCCTCGATTAGCTCCACTTCACATTTTTCTTTTCCAGAAGTCGACCTGTAGTGAAACACTCTAAGCCGGGCGGTCTCCTCATCTCTTTGTAGAATGGCTCGGTTCGGAGACGAGTCCGCTCCCAGCGCGGTGGACTCCGGGGATGGGGACTTGGAGCGCGGCGGGGACGGACAGGACGCGGCGGCGGCGGGACTGACGGCGTCCATGAAACAAGCCAAGGCGCAGCGGGCCCGGACTATGGCTCTGTACAACCCCGTCCCACACCGGCAGAACTGCCTCACCGTCAACAGGTCGCTCTTCATTTTCGCAGAGGACAACATCATTAGGAAATACGCCAGGCGAATCATTGAATGGCCATATCCTTCCATAAAAAAAAAGAAAAAAGAAAAAAGAATAGAGCTAAAGTTGTGTTTGCTTGTCTTTCAGTTTGTTACAGAGAAAGTGCCTGGTGGGCTGCTGTCAGGTCAGCACCATGGACAGCTGCAGGGCACACGTGAACAACTCACTCCTGAATGTTGCATCAGGTCTAAAAAGTGCCCGAAGTGCAGTTTTAAAGCCTTGTCAGTGCTGTCAGTGTGTTTTTGCATGGCTGCTCATGATTTTCATGCTCCCCCAGGAACAGGGAGCTGCCTAACACCCTCTTTGTTTATTGCTTATCTGCATAAGCTGCTCCATGACTCCCATCAGTAAGTGAAATCACCAGATTGAAAACGATCTCTTTAATTCATTCCCTCGCCTGCCTCCTCATGCTTCTGCTAAGTAACTCATCTTGATTTTATTCATCTGTGGGCTCCGCGAGCTCCTGTGCTGGCACAAGACAGAAAGTTAGCATGTGGTGATCATTAGAAGCAGCTCTGCTCGCTGTGGGGGTGGCATGTAGGCACATCTCTGCTGCCTTAGTGCTCATTGGAATATGAACCTGGCCATGAGTAGGTGTCAGTTCAAATCCACCAGGCAGCGTTTCTCTGCTTCCTGCTGTAGCCAACAGTTTTCTCCTCAACTTCTACACATCTAACAAAAATTAGCAGGGAAGTTATTTTCTAGCAAATGCACGTAATGTGAACACAGAGTGGGCAATATGTGTGCACCATCACATTCACAAACTACTGGGCAATCATGAGGATCCATTAGTGCTGCTTTTCTTGTTCCCTTAAATCTACTCATTTTTTATTGACCACAGTCGTGTTTGAAGTGATAACTTGTGTACACATTTTAGTAGCATAATCAGTTCAACAGCATCACTCAGTTGCCATATCTACCCACTGCTCCTCCTGTCTTACACCCCCCTGCAGTGCAGCATGCCAGTCTCCCACTGTTACCTAACCACAGGCTCCGTGTGGGAGTGGGGCTAGTGGTCAAGACTAGCTGGCCACTGGCAGCACGGTAATGTGACTGTCGGTATCACAGAGGCAGAGGTATGTGGGAGAGAGCTGGCCAGTAGTACTGTGGTGGATCGTGGGCTGTAAAAGCAGCACATGTCAGAGTATTGACTGGGTGAGACCCAGATTTTTGCGAATAGTGTCCAAGTTCTGAGCTCGCAAGTGAAGAACAGATTCGTATGAATTCATAGCAGGTGCACTTTTCTTTGAATGTATGTTCCTGCACAGAAAATTGGAGTGTTACTGCACGACATTTGTCACAAGTTAAATAGTTTCTGGGACTTCTGTGACCTAAGCTAGGCTAATGTCTCTGCACCATAGAGTCAAGTTAAAGGAGCAGTGTTTCTAAGTTAAATGAACGTGCTACAGGTGCAACAGTTAGTTGATTAATCAACTGGCAGATGGACAGAAATTCATTTGCAACTCTTCCATAGTTTATGAGGAAAAAATACGAAACAAAATTCATCTGTTTGCACCTTCTCCAATGTGAATATTTGCTGCTTTCCTTCATCTTATATAATTGTGAACTGAATATGTTTGCATTTTGGACTGTTGGTCAGATAAAACAAGATACATGAAGATGTCACCTTGAAGTCTGGATGGATATTTTATGCTTTTTTCTGATACTGTAGAGATGAAATGCTAAAATAATAAGATAAATGAATCTAGAAAGTTAGCAACAGGAAAAATAGTCACGAAAAATGAATTTGATAAAATAATCATGATAAAATAATCATTAGTTGTGTATACTTTACATCACTGCTGACCATTTGTAAATGTAAGCTGTGCAAGTTCAGATTTTTTATTTAGTTTTTCTGCCTTCCAGACAGAATATGTATTAATTAGAGTTAGTTTCCACTCATTTGCATAGAACATGAAGGCCTCCTGAAGCTTTATTTAGTTATGTAATCCATCAAACTCCATTAATTGCTGTCAAAGTTAGTCTTAATGTACGGTAATTAAAAATAAAGTGTAGACTGCACTCAGGGGAGTTTTAAAAGTCAGTTTCAAATATATTTTTATTGAGCTGCTCCCTTCAGATGCAGATGTGAAGAGAATCATTCAGCCAATAGACAGAAAACAAATCCAGTAGTTTTGAGAATCAGTTAATTGTCAAAAATCCCATAATTCCAGTTTCTCATTTGTGATGATTTGCTGCTCTTCTTTGTCTTTGGTGATTGGAAACTGGAGCTCCATTGTGTCTTGAAATGTTAGACAAAACAAACATTTTGAATGTTGAGCTTTAGGAAATTGTGTTTGAAGTATTTTTCACCCTTTTGAAGACATTTTGTAGACAGTTGAGTAAGTAATTGGCAGATTAATCAATAATGAAGATAATCCTCAATTGCAGCCCTATTGTGACTCAGTTGTTGCTCAGTTTCACGTCATATTAAACCAAAGGATGTGCTGTGAATGTATCCATTGTTAATCAATCAGTAAGTGAAAAACAAAGAGCCCAGATAAACACATCTTGTCACCATATTCCACGTTTCCAGAACAAGTCGATTGATTTTCATGCTGTGCTAAAACAAATGTAAGTCAATGGCTGCTTGGAGGGTCACAAAAATATGTTAAAATATCTAAAAAACAACATCATGGTATGTAAAATGGTTATGTGATTTGTCCTAAATGGTGTAAAACATGCATGATCTCTGGTGTGCATGGTAACAGGTAACAGGTAGTGACAGAGTGGGCGAGATTTGCTAAGTATTTCCCACTTTAGCTATTTTCAACTGCTTTCAATGGCAACAATGTGGACTTGTCAATGTGAGTCAGTGTGGGTCCCAGAGGCTCCCATCGCAGCACTCCTCTGTGAGTCAGTGACCCCATTTCTCTCAAGGCAGGAAAATTAATAACAAGAAGCAGCTGCCTCATGGGAACTCCAAGGGACTCAAAGTCACAAGCACATGCAAGTGTCGGGGCACATATAGTCAGACGCAGTGCATGCTGGTTCACACACTGTCCCTGCAGGGGCCTGTGCATGTACACACACGTACAGATGTTTCAGCTGCGAGGAGGTAGATAGCACTCCTGAGAAATTATAGAAATGATGCAAGAGCTCCGAGGAGTAATCGGTACTTTAAAGCTTTGGCTTATGTTCTGAATTTGGAGTCACATCAAGAAAATACAAACGTGCAAGGTAATTGCTCTCATTTCCAAAGTGGCAACTGCACAAATCAGTCCGGCAGCACGCGGAATGTGTCAAGAGTCGAGCTTTAATTCACTGTTGATTCATCTGCCCATTATGTCTCATTCATCATTTGGTCTGTAAAATGTCAGGAAATAGTGAAAAACCCTCATCACATTTTGCCAAAAGCCCAAAGGTGACGTCATGAAATTGTCTGCTTTGCTCAACTCCAGAGCTGTTCAGTTTATTATCACATAAATCATCACAGCTGAGAAATTGGATCCGCTGCTTAAAAATGACAAATACTTGGCGAATCATCAGTTCATTGACTTATCATTTCAGCTCTCAAACGTTTGATCGCAAGATTGCAGCTTTCATTACATTTCTTCATCATGTATTTGCACTTTCATCATTTCATGATGGAACATCAAATTCATGTGAGAATGTTTCAAGTTCAACATTTTCTTTATTCCCCCACCGGCTCTCGTATTCTTTCTACTAGTTCTCAGTACATTTTGCATTTTTTAAGGCTGCAACTCATGATTGGTTTTCATAAGTCTATAAAATGTTACACTACAAAATGGCGAAAATCTTCAAATTCCTATTTTTCTTGTCTGACCAATAGAGAAGAAGAACTAAGCGATTATCAAACTTGTTTATGATTAATTTTCTGTTGACTAATTGTTTCAGCATTACATCATTTATTCAGTCCCAAAAGTCGAGTATCTGTTCTTTTTCTGTGTAAACTGAGTGAATGTTTCGCTGCTCCTGCCAAGAATTGAACTCTGGTTTATGAAACCTCACAATCAAGTTGAGAAGAGTTCAAGCTAAAACCTTTACAGATGACACTTTGAAGAGTTTAACGTACAAGACCGCTAAAATTGACAGACTACTGTGGTGTCAGCCCAAAGCAGGCAAAGGAGTTATGACAACTGTTTGCTGTAGTTAAACTAGTCAGGCCAAGGTGACTCTCTCTCTCTCTCTCTCTCTCTCTCTCTCTCTCTCTCTCTCTCTTCATGAAAAGCACTTTTAAAAGCAGGTTGCCATGGATACTGCAATCTCTCTAACAGATTGCTTCCAGTACCAGCGAATATGAACCATGACATAATTCATCTGCCATTCAATCATCCATCCATGTTTTTCTGCCTTTCCACTGAACCACGCTCACGTGTGCTTTGAAATATCTGTGGAATTTAGCACAAGTACTGCATGTATGGATGAAGAATAAGACTAATGGTCTCTGCTGTTTGTGTGTTGAGCATTAGTTCAGCTCAGAATGTGGTGGGTGATTTTTTTCAGTATTGTAAAATAGCACCTGTTTGTGTGATGATACTGTGTTATTGGTGTTTTCTGTAGCTTCGGATGTTTTTCCACGTCTGCTGAGTGTCATTTGTTTGTTCTTCTGTGTTAGTTTTGTCCTTGTGTTGTGGTAAAAGTACTTTCCTTAACTTTGCCTTTACACCATTCGAGTACATGATCCTGGCGACCATCACTGCCAACTGTGTTGTCCTGGCCTTGGAGCAGCACCTCCCTGGAGAGGACAAGACCCCCATGGCAAAGAGACTGGTGAGGACAAAATCTGTTTTCACATCCTCGCAGATAGACGGGGTTGTGTTGTGAGGTTTTTGTGAGATGCGGGGACACGAAAGAAACCAGACTGAGAGTTTATCCCTTTCAGCGATCTGCTCAGAGCCCTGGATCTTAAGAAGCTGGTGGATAGTTGTGCACATTAATGCTTTAAAAATAAGATACATTACGCTGCCTTACAAGTTTTGAAAGCATGTCATATGTATATTTAGAGCTGCACTTATGCATAATTTTGAGGGTTTTTGTACTATATTCCACTATCTTTAAGGGGGTAATGTATTTACTGGTTTATTAGTTTATATAGTTACTAGCTGCCACTGTTCAGATTAAGATTTTCTATGTAAAACACATCATCAGTTTGATCTCTCTCTCTCTCTCTCTCTCTCTCTCTCTCTCTCTCTCTCTCTCTCTCTCTCTCCGTGTGATAAATATAACACTTAATGGGGCCATTTTCATTATGAGTGCTTTTGATATTTTATGTACATTTTGCTTATCTGCATAAGATTTTAAATATCGGATATTTACCTGTGTACATGCTACTCTTACTAAAGTAAAGGAGTACCTTTCCAACCACTGTTTACCTCTAAATGTCCACATATGAGCTATCATGACATTATGACACTGTGTTTTCACCCCACTACTGCTCACACTTCCTCAACTGTTTGTAAATGGGATGTGTGTAATTGTGGGATTTGATGTGTGAAGCCTGTGTATACACTGTTTATTAGTTTGTTGTCTGCTCAGCTCAGACTCTGCTGACCTGTTTCTTGTACATTATTTCCACAGGAGAAAACAGAGCCATACTTTATTGGGATCTTCTGCTTCGAGGCGGGGATCAAACTCGTGGCGCTCGGGTTCGTTTTCCATAAAGGCTCGTACCTGAGGAACGGCTGGAACGTCATGGACTTCATCGTCGTGCTTAGTGGGTGAGTGACATCAGTTGGTCTCCATGACAACCTGATATTTTTCTAACAAAGTGAGAAATGTTTGGTTTAAATGGACAGATTGCTAAGTTATTACTTGCCAAGCATACTGGTGAAATGTGGTTTTGGAGGAGGAACAAATATGAGTTCTCTATAACCAACCAACTTTTTGACTGTGAGCCAATCAAATAAGAGCAGACTTTTAGACTTTTAGACTTTGGATTGGCAGCAGTCAAGTCAATTTTAGTTATCGAGCCCAATATTTCGACTCACAAATTTGGCTCAATCTGCACAGCATGACACCCTCTATGACCCAACATATCCCTTTCCATGGCGGCCAGACATGCAGTAGATGTCGTGTGCACAGAATAAGCCAATATGGAATCACAAAATGGCTAATTAGGACTATAACTTCTGAATAAATGGTAGCGTAGTGTCAAAACTTCTTGCAAAGCTTTCCTCCTGTTTTCTTATCTCTGTCTGTAATAGATATTCTTCAAAGCAGCCATAGCTGGAAAAAGCACAGGTGTGATGAATAGGATTAAGGATGGCTCACTTCCATCAAGCATCCATGTAAGTGGGCCAGTATGCACAATACAGGACCCGAGAGCTGGCTCACCTAAATGGAATGCAGCCATCGTTAACATTAGTAATTACACCTGTACTTTGCCGATTATAGCATGTGAAAATGTGCGCTGTCAATCTGATCTGTTAGACTTCTGTTAAATGAGGACTACAGTGTTGTTTTGCTGTTACCATTGCAGTTGTTGCAAATATGTCTATGTTCTTGGCCCATTGAGTACTTATCCCCATCACTGCCTAGCTACATTTCAGCATGCTTTTACAGAGTTGTGCGAGCTGGAGCAAAATCACACACACGCACACAACATGCACAGACATAATAGTACATATACTGTTACAACAGAAAAATGTCCATTTAACATTAATTAGCTTACATATTTATTAACGTGTTGGTCACAGTGTTCAGCTTGAAAAACACTTTGGTCCGTCTTTCGAAGGAATGTACCGGCAAACAGTCATTCCCGTTACATTTCCATGCTAGCTTCTGTTCCATTAGCTTCAACGATGTACTTTCTCATCTCATCTGTCGCTCTGACAAACTGAAACATGAAACCTGGTATTTGTATCTATATTCCTCAGTAGTACTGATGATAAAACAATTATTACTTGCCCAAAGTAACATCTCACATTGGTCTTAGACCCAGAAACCCTGACAAAGCCTGATATATTGAGCTAGTGGAAGCTAACGTAGTGCAGAAATGGAGTCTGGCTTTTTCTGTAAAGACAGGTGACTGACTGGTGAGTGAATGTTTCTCTGATCTATTGCTGTGTTTCCATATGGCTAATAGTATTTCCAGTATTGTTTTTTTTTTTGATAAACGTAGCTATAAACAAGTCCGGCTGAAAACAGATGCTAGTTAGCAGTGCTAATAAGTAATGTGGAGGTCCGTTGCTGTGATTGTGTCTTCCACTATGGAGGAGTAGCCATTATTTGTTAGGTTGCCATGAATATCTAATTTCAAGAGTAACTTTATGTCATCAAAATAATTTTTTGGGGCTTCAGTCTTTGAGCTATAGTTTGTTATCTATGACCTCTAACATAGACAACAAGATAACAAGATAGCATGTCTATTATGTCTTTGGAGCCTAATGTGACAAAATGAAGATATATTGACCCAAAAGCTCAAAATGTAAACCCAAATCTCTAACTTTGTACTTAATTTTAATCATTTCTAAGCTCTCACCCTTAACTTTAAGGATAAGACTGTGTTAAGTGGCATATTTCTCACCAGAAACATATTTCAATTTCTCCACTCTTTCCTAAACAGATCACAAATGTTTACAGTTCAACTTAAAAAAGGGCTCAGTAATTTCACAAAACAGCTGGCCACTGCAGTTTTTAACAAGTGCTAGTCAAACAGGAGTAAGTGTTGCATTTGTTGGGGACTATATTCAGCCATGGATTAATACATTTGGTGCTCTACTGAGCATTTGTGGCAGCAGGCTGCTCAAAATAAACTGCAGTGACCGTGTTCATCGCAACGAAGGAACATGTCACCCAGTGTAACAGTGTGGGTCATTGATAGATTGTCTGTGGCACAGAGGAATAAACTACAGTATATCAGGATGTGGATACACAGATGGTATGTTAGAATCTATTCATTGTTGATTTTGGCCTTTTAATAGGATTTGTTGAGAAGAAAAGTATAGAATATTTCAAGCTTTACCTGGACTATCTCACAGTGCCCACATCAGAAATATAATGTTCTTGTTGAGGGTCGGCCATATGTAACTCTAACACAAATGGGTTTTGTATGTGCATATGTGCGTTTGGAGATACGCCTCCAAATGCGCTCTTTCAATTTTGAATTTGGTTGAACTCCATGATGAATTTCAAACTTCACTGATTGTATGAGAGAGAGTGAAAGAAAGTTTTAAATTAATGCTCAGCAACTGATTCTGCAATTAATTCTGACAGAATTCATTTTTACTTTACCAGGCTGTGGCTGGTGAAGCAAAAGATTAATTTCAAAACACTGATTGTCAAGTTATGTTGGTGCATTCATGCATGTGACGCTGCTTGTGTCAACGTTTATCAATATTGTTGCCATGCATGCTCATACTGCATTTTAAAGGCTCCTAATCCCCACGTGCTGTGCCTCGTGCCTGCCACATGGTAAGCAAGGGCTGACCCTATAGGCAGGTCTTTATTGTTGATATGTTATTTTCCTCTATAAGCATATACATTTAAACCCCACAAACATCCACAGGAAGACACACCACATAAATGCAGGAAAATGTGTGTTTCCGTGGCACAGTCAGGCACTGCAGTCAGCAATAGGTGGGTGGATAAGTGGATTGGCAGTTGTGTCTAAAACCTGCTTCGGTTCGCCCCCAGGACCTCTGTGAATTAAATGTGAATGCAGCGCTGGAGATGTTATGCAAAGGCATTGAAAGAATGGATGGATGGTAGAGAGAAAGAGAGAAGAAAGGACAGTGGAAACAAAGGGGGAGGAAGAAAGATGGACAGAGGGAACCAACAAGAAAGATAATGAGAGAGTTCATTTATTCCCCTTAAGACTGGGGTTTAGTGAATTAATTGTGCAGGAGTTAAGCTTTGTTACCAGTGGTGTGCTGCTTATGGCTAAGTGTACAGTGTTCAGCATTCAGGGAAGATTGCTGTTGGCGTGTTGACATCTCATTTCAACCTGACACCCACATCTTTATTTTTCTCAGTATCTCTTATTTCTCTGTCTGTCCTTCCATCTCGCTGTTTTCTCTCTCTCCCTCTACCTCTTACATAAAAAGGCACATCAGCATCACGTTTACAGACCAGTTAGTGCGGACCCGAACAGCTGTGTTTTTGACAGATTTCCACAGAATTCACAAGATTAAACTGTTCAGTCGCTTTTGATAATCCGCTCTGAACAGTTGTTACCGAGCAGCAGTGGTTGCTTCAGTGGGGTGGTTTAAAAATGTTCTCTCATTAGGCATCCGTTGGATTTCGCACCAGCACATTTTGCTTTCAGTTTCTCAATAAATGGCTCGTTAGCCAAAAGAAAGCACTGTTTGGTACAAAGTAACAGCTCATTTTTCAGAAGCCTTTGACTCGTGGATTTAAAACAGTTTGACCACATATAGCTGGAGCAGCATGTCAGTAAGACGATTTTCAAACAACTGGTTATAAAATTGTGTAATCCACCGACTGATAACACCGGTCTTAGCAATGGTTACAAATGGTTTTAATACGTTTTACGTACGCTTTGAAACCATTACAATATGTTGTAACTAACCAATTTTCCAAAGAAGGAAATTGTTGTCTTTTACCAGTGAACCCATAAAACCCACAAAAAGTGTTGAGTGTTCCTAAAAATAGAGATCTGGCGTAGGATGTCACTCGAAGGCCAGTGGCTGAAGTTGTGTAACAGTTTGATGGAGTTCAGGGAGGTGGGAGCAAACTGTGGTGTGGGCGCAATTAAACAGTTTTTCCTCAATTAACTATAAGTTTCTGAATTAATCACTTGGTCGATAAAATGAATTAATAATCAAAATGGTTGTCAATTAATTTTCTGTGGATTGAAGTCGATGAATTGATTGATAGTTTCAGTTTCACTGTGTGTTAATGGTGCTCAAGAGATGCATGAATTACAGCAGATAGACACATGAATGAGTGGACTCAAGGCTTCAGAATGGGTGATGTCATGGTGGCTCCGTCCTCTGCTTGTTATACAGTCTACGGTTTTGATATAGCATGTTTCACCTCATTGTTTAGCAAATTTTCTGTGCTGGTTAACTCTTACCGTTCTCATAGCATCGTTTTAGTTGTAGGAGACATCTGTTTTCAGTGTAAAAGCTCTGAAAGCTCACTGTGCCCTACCTGCTCAGCGACAAACAGCAGACAGACACAGTTAATGTCGAGCTAATGGACACAGTGCAGCATTTAGCCACTTAAGAGACAGATATTTCCCTCAGGAGTTGGTAGAGACCAAAAGCAGAGCTAAAAGACAGTAAATATGAGACTTAAATTCATCAGACAGCCAGAAACACGTACACCAGTAACTGCTGGATGTGTAGATAAACAACTGTTTGCTAACAGGTTCCCCATATCAACTGAACAATTTATTGAAAGTGAGTCAGTAATGTTTTCACAACTTGTTTCCACTGCTCATAAGTGGGAGCCAAGTGGCCTAAATCAGTTACGACAGGTTTACAGAGTAACATTGTGGTGGTTCAGTGCGCGCTCTGTTTTTAAGTTTCAAGCCTGTTTCACTTCCAGCCACACCCAGCAGTGAGTATGCTTAAAAAATGGGAAATTTCAGTGGTTTCTATCGACTCAATTGTTGAATTAAGTTCTTCCAGTGCAGCTGAAATCATGTCACATAGGATGTAAAATGTACAAACTGGTGTATGTACTTTCTGCAGCACACAGATCATCCAGCCACAGCTGGTTGGTAACTGACGACCTGGTTTCCTGCCACCTATCTGACACATTTTCTGGTAGCACATATGCTGCTCTCCACTCTCTCTCCCTCTCAAACACACACACAAACACACACACTGTGACTCTCTCTTGCTCTGGTGGCACAGTACAAGTAAGTCAGACTTAAAAGAAAACACACATGTGTCATAGAGGCCGGTTGGGAATAAAATCGAGGCCACTGGGCCAGCGCTGGCGGCATTCATTCCATTTCATATTAATGAATTGCTAGAAGCGAATCTGCTGGGACACTGAGCTCAATTAAAATCCCTAATCTGAGTGAAGAGTGTGTAGCAAAAAGGACCACAGCAAGAACAACTTCCCCACAAACCAATTTAATTCACTGGGATTCCTAAAATGGTCAATTATATCCTGCGGCAAACAGATTGGCACAGGTGGACATGATGCTTTGATTAGCAATAAAATGTCTCCCAAATGACTTGGCTGTGTGCGCGCCTGTTACTCCATTTAAAAAGGCTGAAGGCACGGATTGTTGCCAGCGAACCTGTTGCCCTCATGTTGTTAAATTAGTCCTGACAACTCCCTCATCAGACCTAAATGATATTGATCCCCTGCTGTGCCTGCACACTGAGCCCTGTGTGTATGTGACTCTCAGCATCCCATCATGTTGTTTGAAGGATATCAGCTTTCCTTTGTTGCCCCAGTCTGCTGTCCCTCTTACAGAGTGTGACTCTTTGCTAAAATTGTTGCTTTTTAGACAGCATGAATAATACAACTGGGTGGGAGTTGGGAGTGATTCATTAGCCATCTGGCACAAAGACAGACACACAGGAGTGAGAAAAGACTTCTACTCTTGTGTCTGTCATTGCACGCCTAAGCAGTTTGCATCTGTATCGTTTCATGTGTGCGTGCATAAATGGCCAGATTGACCTACTAGAGGGTCCCAGGGCAAACATTTGCTGTCACCACATCCTCAGCTATCTCCTGTGCGTTGTTTATGCATCATATCTCCTATCAAGTTCCCATCCAGTACAAAACACACAGCAGTACATGGAAATCTTGTTATTTGACACAAAAAAACAACCAGTGCTGGATTACTTCTGCCTGGCCGGGCTTTTTCTGTGCATTGTGTTCGTTTGTGTCCATTTAATTAACAAGACATTTATTTAGGAACACGTACAATGTGAGCAAAATATAAACACAATATTCACAGCCTAACTAGATTTTGACACAGTGCCCACACATTTGCACCCAAGCTAAAACCAAATAACATTTAAATACTGTATCATTTTGGGACCCTGGAGCGGGTTGCTCCAACTGTTCATAAGTTCAGACTTAGTGTAGCTGTAAGAGAAGTATTTACTTGAGCACTACATTTAAATTTGTTGCACCACACAAACTATGCTTAGAGATTAGTTGTAACATTTACAACCAATAACTGTCATATAGCCAACTGAATTAACCTACAAAGCTAGCATTAGCTTATACATTTATGCCCTCATTTAGAGTGAAGGGCAAAAGAGGTAGTGGGATATAGTTGACACAAAATATTGATTAATTATTCATTTGGAAGTTTTTTTGAATTGTATTTCAGAAAAATAACGGGATATACCTCAATTTACAAAACATTATACTGAACACGTCAGGCTAAAGGACTGTCAGGTTAGCATAAAGAGATGTTTGCCCACTCATTAACCTGCATTAATACAACTAAAACATGTTTTCTGCTGTATGCCTGTATAGAATAAAGTCATTGCAGTTATGTTTGATATATTTTAACTGCCTATCATTATTATTGCCTTCGATGGAATGGTGCTACAGATGTTTTAGTGGATTTGCACAGAAAGGTGCTACTTGCTGAGACATTACTGAAGTTTTAGGAGTGCAACTCTATTTAGCAAATAACTAGTTCTCAACTAGTTACTTTGAACCAAAGAAGGATTTTCCACACACACTTAGGAATGGATGTAGAGAGAACTGGTGCAACCCAATCCTGGAGGTCTGAGGTCTAGGCCTCCAGGGCAGATTGGTGATTCATCCTCGTGCCCCTCCGTACATGTTGGTAAATTAGTCTGACCTCTCTGTATGTAGCACATGTTTGGCATTGCATTTCAACCCACCAGTAAGCGCCAGTCCGACTGCACATCTGTTACCTCAAAACTGCAAAACTAAAGTGCCTCCAGCCATGTCAGTGACTCAAAAAACTAAACTTCAGAAATTAAGAGTGAAACTTTCAGATCTTGTGCACATCGTTTGTATTATTCCAGGGATTTTAAAGGATGGCTGCAGTGGTCTCAGCCCTTTTTTTGTTCTCATAATGGAACTGAACAAACAATAGCTTACAGTCCCAGGTGGTTTTTCTTTGGGAAAACATACACCCAGCCATTTATTCTATGACTAATAGTGAATAAATGTCTTTTTTTTTATGTAATCCCAATTCAACAGAGCAATATTAATGTCGCCATTACACGCGTGGTTTACGTTTTTTCCAGGTTTAATTCAAAGCCATTAATTTGTTGATGCACTGTGTTGATGTTGAGTCAACTGCACATTACCATATGCAGAGCTGTGCTGAAATGGTGAGCAACGTGATCCTGCTGATTACTGTAGTTTTTGGTGGTGTTCTTAGTGTAGGTGGAGGTGTGTGGGAGAGGCCGCATTCTGTGCATGTAATGAATCCAGCCTCTCCAGAGCCAGTTTGGTACAATACTGTGCAACAGTGCTTCACTTAAAGAGCCAACGAGGAAGAGATTAACCTCTCACTATGCACATTAACTTGCTGCAGGATTGTTACAGTTGAATCTGTAGATGTGTGTGTGTGTGTGTGTGTGTGTGTGTGTGTGTGTGTGTGTGTGTGTGTGTGTGTGTGTGTGTGAGAGTGTGTGTGCAGCTATCCTCTGTCCTTCAGTGTCTCTTTGCTGTGCTGAAAGCCCTGTTAAAGTGATCATATGGGTGTTTCACTATTTTCACTATTTTATGCAGGGTGCAAGGCAAGCGAAATTTAGTTATATAGGACAATGTATGCAAACTAAAAACAATTTTTTAGAAGAACAAAACAAAACAAAATATAATATGAGCACCATGCAGGTGATTCTATGAGGCTGTACTTAAGCTTGAATTATGCTTCTCTGAAGATACAATTATCCTCTGTAATTCATTTTTTGTGTATTTAGTCATACACCAAAGTATTGGACAGATTAATATTTTGACCTGTTTATGGCAACTTCGCTCTCCCTGAAGTCGAAAGCAGGATAACCAGTTATTTATCTGGTCAGTGTACTGAATTGTAAAGCCATCATCTACATAAATATTATGGGAACATTGTGGATAGTATGAACTAGTGGAAGCATGTAGATTAAATAAAACAGGGCCTAGAATTAAACCCTGTTGAACTCCATGTGCATTCATTTTATCCACTTTAGAACTGCTCCCCCTTGTCCCACCCAGTTTTTGAGTTTATCAAGCAATACTTTGTGTTCCAGAAGAGGTTAGGTGCAAATTTGTCCGTGCAGCATCTCAAATAAACTTTATATATCACAGTGGATGCTGAAAGACTACAAAAATGTTGATTGCATGATTACTGATTGTGTCAGTCAATTTTGTCTCTGCATGAAATCAATTTCTAAACTAAACAAAAGAAAATGGCCACTGTGTGTGTGTAGAGATGATTCATGAGCTGCCACAAGCAGACAGAATATTTGCTTTAATTTTGAGGAAGCCTCCACTGAATTGTTGTGCTCAAAGTGCAGCCTTGAAGGAACTGTGCTGCAGCCTGCCTTTGTTCAGCGTGTTTGGTTTGAAGGCTATTTCCACAGACTCCCACTCCTCTGCTCTGTCTCAGTGTCTCTCGCTGTGTCATCTCTTTGTCTCACTCACTCACTCACTCACTCAGTCACTCACTCGCTCACTCACTACATTGAAATGCACACTAAAACCCAGTTACTGCTAATAAACACACTGAAGTACCAGCGATTGTTTGGTATTTTCATTACTGCCACAAAATAAGAGAAAGGCAAATAGAAAGACTTCATTTATATTTGTTGTGTCGCTAAATTTACATAAAGCCGTTATAACACTTGTCCACATGCGCCCAATTAATACATAGGAATAAAATCAGACTGGCATGTAACGTACAGTAGGTAGAGTGTTTCAATTAGGTTACAGTCAGCTCCAGTTTCAACCTTATATTGATTAATAGAAATTTGTATAAATGTTTTCGAGGCAGTTAGAACCATATATGAGGTGTAAACTTGAGGGGTGTGCTCAGCCTGTTATTCAATCCAATTCAACTTTATTGTCCTTTTACTAACACTTAGGTATACAGCATAGCAAAAAGCATACTGTATACAGTGGCTGTGCAACATACGTGACATACAGTACATACGATAGTGCAGAATACCAGCACAGTGCAGGACAACAGTAAACAACTGCAGAATTGTATTGTATAGTGAGGTAGAATGGTAGTATTTATGAGGTAATGTTAAGTATACTGGATTGGTGCAGTATACCCAAGGTGACAGAGTGCAATGCAGTTGTGTTCAGTGAATCAATCAGTAGGTATGAGCGGAGTTGCGATGGATAAATAAATAATGTGATAATATAATTTAATCATGTTACTGTGTCAAATTAGATGCTAGTACTGTTACTACAACTACTATTACTAATAATAATATGTAATATAATAGCATTAACATAAACAGCAATGTACAATTTCAATCAATAATAAATAATATAATTTAGTAGTACAGTATAATACAACAACGCAATACAACACAATGTATAATCATGATAATAATAGTAATAGAATAATGGTAGGGTATTACTATATTGCACTATTGACACATGCAATAGTGCAATATAGTAAATAACAACACAAACATGATTCTAAAGTTTTTTGTGATGTCATATTTGTCAAGTCTGAGACATGACTGGTTCTATACGTTTTTTGTGATGAACGACTGGTCAGTTGCCACATCCTCGCCACAACTCTATCTACTCAGGTGATGCTGTTGCATTCCTCTTACTTATGTAATGATCCTACTTCACTGCTCACTCACTCACTCAAACATGCCATAACTATTGGCCTTCTGCCCACTCTAAACCAATTTGGTGCAACACACACACAACACGGGGATTTACTGTACTTTACTCTCAACTCCAAAACTTACGTTGTCTGCCATTATAAGCATATTTGGGGTGTTTTGTATTGAGTTGTTCTGATTTTAGGCATCGATATCAGTTTACTTGTAATGGGAAATCACTGCAGCATAACTCGTGCAAATTTGCTAGCTCACATTTTAGCGTGCAAAGTAAGAGTACACATGACAATCTTTTGAGGTGGTCCATTTTTATTAGATTACCTATAACCGCAGCATCAGTCGTCCTGCACATGCTGCAGCACGAACGTGGTGGTAATGGATAGTGAGCTTTCGCCGCTTCGAACAGCGCTTTCAGGTTTATCTGCAGTCGTGTGAACGTGTCCTCGCTCATTCACTCGCTCATTCGGCCTCTCTCCCTCCCACTGCTTTCAGGAGAGATTCTGCGTGGGCTTACACTTGAGTTTCTGCCATGTGCTTTCTACCCCTTCCTCACACACACACACACACACACACACACACACACACACACACACACTCATTTACCCTCCCCCACATTTCCTGCCACTGGCCAAAGATATGAGTTTTTATGTTTGTATCTCTGTGTGTGACAGAGAAATGGACAAATCTTGAAAATAATTATGATTTCTAGGATAATTTTCACTACTCAGTTTGAATATTACTTAGCAAATGAGCAGTAGAAATTGACCCTCTCATCTCATCTCTCAGCGAAAGCATTAATGATTACGGGCTGTCAAATCGGCTTGGTTGATGCTGACATGATTTCTAAAATGTCACTACATGAAAATGTTCAGTTTTTTTGGCAGGGTTATTGCTGCACTTGTGTATGGTTTGAAAAGACATTATCTTTTCCTAATTATAAAAAAACCCCCACAAAATCTGCTTTTGCCATTGCCACAAGAAACATTCAGATGTGATTTCTGGTGCACGTTGGTTAGAGATTGCCTGTCGGTCGCTCCTGATGCTGTTTTTCAGTGTTTGTGTGTAGGTGGAGGGACATCAATGTGTGCGTGGGCAGATGTGAGTAGAGATGCCTGCCAGGTGTATGTGGCTGTGCATTCTTTGTCTCTCACCATACAAGTCTGCTACACTAAATGGATATACTGTACCACTGCATGACATCAAATTAGTCTATTTTTTGCCTTTTTCCTTGAAAATGACTCATCGCCAATACTGTCCTTGAGTTACATCCATTTGTTGCCCTTTACCTATTTTTGTCATTAAATTTGTCCGACATCACAGCCAAAAACGTTAATCTTGGGAAGGGAAAGAAAGACTTTGTACCAGATTTAGCTACTAATGGATGTTTTTTTTAATATGTCCCTGTTGCATTTTCTCTATTTTTACCCAGATGTCATTTTCCTTTTCAGGCCATCACAACTAATACCTTGTAATTTAGCTTAACAAAATAATGAAAGAAAGATAACAATGCATCTGCATAGCAGTCCTACTATGGAAAAAAAAAAAAAAAAAACCCCAAAAAACTCAGAATCAAGTATCCAGCATTATGTGTGTGTGTTTTCCATCAGGATCTTGGCCACTGCTGGTGCCCACATGAACATCCCAGTCGACCTTCGGACCCTGAGGGCTGTGCGAGTGCTGAGACCTCTCAAACTCGTCTCCGGGATCCCCAGTGAGTCTGTTATTGACCTCTAATCCTTCACTGTAAGGTTGAACAAACTGCCGTAATACTGCAAATAACGAGTGATTTGCAGGTAATTTGTCAGACTTTTCAGTTCGGTTCTAGTCATTTAAGAATAAGCTGATACCGGAGTCATTCTTCCCATTAAACAGCTTAAACCCGCCTATGTATTTGCCACATCCAGAAGCTGCTCTGTCCTGCAAGTCATTGGCACCTTTGTTTAATATGAACCTGTGAAGAACAGCTTAGACAGAACATGCTGACATGCTGAAAAGCACGTGTATCGCAGTTTTTGCCGTTCTTGACAGCTAATTATCATATTTATAGTAACAAGGTTGTATTCTGTTTTTTTTTTTTTTTTTCATTTTGAGGCTGTGAAGTGTTCAAATCTAAACATAGTCAGAGTTTACTGAATATGTTCTCTTTAATCCCAGAAATGTAGTTCTGGTAGAATTACCTAGTTGGTTATTAGCATGAATATTAGCAGCATATTGTCTCTTTATTCATCATTATAAACCACTTATTAGGGTGGCACGGTGGTAACACTTTCGCCTCACGGCTAGAAGGTCCCGGGTTCGATTCCTGCTGTGGGTGCCGGGGGCGTGTCCTCCACCATGCCTTTGGTGCCTGCTTGAGGAAAGGGGCCTTTCTGTGTGGAGTTTGCATGTTCTCCCCGTGTTCACCTGGGGGTATCCTCCATAAAAAAAACCCACTAAAAACATGCATGAAGATCACTACCTGACCAATGCTACCAACTACCAACCAACTGGGTCCCCGGGCGCCGCTGTTGGCTGGCAGCCCACCGCTCCTGGTCTGCCGCATAGGAAGGACTTTCCAGGATGGGCAAAAGCGGAGAAATAATTTCACTAAGCATGGCGTGTGTAACATGTGTGCTGTGATTAATAAAGTAAAAATCTTAAATCTTATCTTATTAATGCCTTATTCTGCATGACCATATTATACAACTGCTAGGCCATTAACCAAGAGATTTCCTTCGGTAACCTCCTTATTACCGCTTATTGATATTGATTATTGATTGACCAAAAAACATTTAGGTACACCAACAGACAACAAGATGATACTTACAAATACATGGTTGGAGTTGGACTTTCATTTACATTAATGTAAACAGGAACAAGTCTGTTATTCTTTAATGAGATGTCTTTTTCTTTGTAAATTCTTTAAGGCCTGCAGATTGTGCTGAAGTCCATCATGAAGGCCATGATCCCGCTGCTCCAGATTGGCCTTCTCTTGTTCTTCGCCATCCTCATGTTTGCCATCATCGGTCTGGAGTTCTACAGCGGGAAGCTTCATCACACCTGCCTGCCATCTGTCGATATCCTCGGTACGGTCCACACACACACACACACACACACTGCTAACAGCCTCATTCTGTTGCAAAGCGAAGAGGGCAGTCCACGCACCACATGCATTTTGGTTTTATGTTCGTTTCTTGTTTGAACAGCATGAAAGTAAGTAAGACACAAGAGCAACAGCTTTGCATTTGGCCCTAACTTAGTGCAAGTTTTTTACCAAAGTTTTCACCCTTTACCAAAGTTTTGACTCAAGAAAAGCATTATGATATCCAACAGTTTGAGTGTTTAAGGATTCATTTTGGCTTGACCATCTCACCATCTGTGGGCACCTCCTGTCCTGAGGTGTGGCTGCTTTTATCAGTGCTTTTAGAAGATTATAGTCATGCTTTGTTTTTGTCTTATTTAAGAAGGCTTTACCAGCAGGTATACCACCTATGTGGTTTACTCATTGTTCTCAAACAGGGGGTGTGAACACATTTATTTGAGAACCTGAGGCTTTCGTAGATTACAGTAGCAGTGAGCTCAGAGGTATTATTAGAGTTGTTGCTGGCTGATTTAGCTACTGCTTAATTAGTCAACAACTACTCTGTATTCACAGGCCACACCATAGCATTTACTGTCATTTCCCAACTCAAAAATGGATTGAAATTAAAAAAAAAAACTGCCTAAGTTCTCAGCAGCAGGAAAAGAGCTTTGCATATTTATCCCTTAATTCTCAAATGGTTAAAAGTGCAAAGATATAACAATACTCTCCTTTGAATAAAAATTGATATCTGATATGTTTTGTTTTTTGTTTTTTTTTTTTCACAAAAAGTTACATCTGTAGCATCTATTTACATTCACTCCTGCTCCTTCATTGTAAGTTGGTTGCAGACAACCTTTCCCACATCAGCCTGCTAGTGTCAAACTCTGCATTTACGTCCTTCAGAGTAAAGCAAAACACATATTTGAGTGGAAGGGGCCCTTAAAGTGCATTTGCCTTATACGGAATGCATAATATGCAATTAAGCGCTTACTTAGTTGAATAGCAACAAGCACAAGCAAAGTGTTTCCTTACAGCAACAGTTCAACATTTTGGGAAATATGTATATTCCCTTAATGTCTGTCTCCTCAGTACAAAGTTATAGCCAGTAACCATTTAGCTTATCTTAGCATAAACGCTGGAAACAGGGGGAACAGCTTACCCTGCCCTGTCCGAATGTCACGAAATTGGCGCACCAGCACCTCTGAAGCTCTTTAATTAACACGTTCTTGTTTGTATCTTGTTTGTTTATCCTAAACCAAAGTGTAAGAAGGGTAAGCTGTGGTTTTAAACAAGTGTCATGTAGCAGATGGTTGGAAAAACCAGGACATGACTTTAGCGTGAGTCGTTAATGTATACCATATGCATCATGACAGCTTGTGGTCTGATTCTGTGTATGGAGTTCACAGATAATAGCCACAGAAAGTCGGTTTATAGTTGTATGAATGTTTATTAGTGGGACATTACATTTATATATCTGCCAACAAAAGACTTTAACAGTCACTATGTTCTTTTTTGTAGAAAATGAGACTGTTGACTCATCAGAGCTGGCGTTCGCCTGCGGAGTAAGGAAGTGTCCAGAGAGGTACGACTGCAATGACACTTGGATCGGGCCCAATGACGGCATCACACAGTTCGACAACATCCTGTTTGCTGTACTCACAGTCTTCCAGTGTATCACCATGGAGGGATGGACGGCTGTTCTCTATAACGTGAGCTCAAGTGTTCAGTTCTGGACCGCGAAACAATCACGCAGTTGTTGTATATGCGTAATAATGAATGAATGACATGAATTTCAGACCAACGATGCCTTGGGTCCCACATGGAACTGGATATACTTCATTCCTCTCATCATTATTGGCTCGTTCTTTGTGCTCAACCTGGTGTTGGGTGTCCTGTCAGGGTGAGTGTGTCTTCCTATGTGTTTAACATTGGTGTTTACGTCTGGACTATGCAACGTGAAAGCAGTTTATATGCTTCCCTCCTCAGAGAATTTGCCAAGGAGAGAGAGAGGGTGGAGAACAGGCGGGCCTTCATGAAGCTACGCCGCCAGCAGCAGGTGGAACGAGAACTGAACGGCTACCGAGCCTGGATAGACAGGGCAGGTACTGGGCAGCAGAGCAACTTCACATCTGCAGACACACACTTGTTTCTTAGTATACAGCGATCAAGAGGCTTACAGCGAGTGAGCAGGCAGCTGTTGATGGATGCACATGATTACTGCTAAGTGAACCTGTGAGATGTGGGAGAGTTGCACTGATCACTCAATCCCCCGAACCACCTCGAAATTGGTGCTATCAGTCCAGATGTTTTTCAGCTATCATCACTGAAGGGTTTGTTCACAACAGGCAAAACCTGAAAAAAGCCGTCTGACAAGCAAAAAATGTTTCCAAAATGTTTAGGTGGTGCAGAAATGATCTCAAAATACACGTTTGATAAGAATGTAAGAGGAAGTACAATGCAATGATAACTCTTTTAAAACTGAACAAAGCAGCCAAATGCATTTAAAGGAATAGTTCTTTTATTTTGGGATGTATGTTTTTTCATGGGCGGCACGGTGGGGCAAGCAGGTAGTGCTGGTTCGATCCCCGGACGGGGCCTTTCTGCGTGACATTTGCATGTGTGATGTTTGCATGTTCTCATTAGGTTGATTGGTGACTCTAAATTGCCCCTAGGTGTGAGTGTGAATGGTTGTCTGTCTTTGCATGTGGCCCTGCAATCGGCTGGCGACCGGTTCGGGGTGTAGCCCGCCTCTCGCCCATTGAAGCTGGGATAGGCTCCAGCCCCACCGCAACCCCGGAAGGGATAGGCGGTATAGAAAATGGATGAATGGATGTTTTTTCATTCTGTTGCACAAAAATCCTGTGAAGCCACAACTTGTTGTTACACTTTGGCTTTTGTACAGATTAAACAAACTCAGGCTAGCTGTGTCCACCTGTTTACAGTCTTTATGCTAAGCTAAGCTAACTGGCTCCTGTGCTCTCATATTCAACAGCCATGAGAGTTGTATCAATCATCATGACACTCAAAAGGCAAGAAGGTGTATTTCCCAAAATGCCAGACCATTGCTTTAATGTCAGGATAAATTTAATTTCATTATTATTTTGTGAGACAGAATTCAGGTGTACAGATACTGCATGAACACAATAATTCAGCAGCTACATCAGTCTCTTTTCCTCTCTGCTACAGAGTTTTTGGACCTACAGTAGAGTAGCTCCGTCGAGCTGCACAGACGCGCGCGCGCACACACACACACACACATGCACGCACACATGCACAGTGCTGTAATGGCAATCTACATTGCTGGTCTCCCACGCAAGTAGAGGGTGAGAAAAAGGTGATACTGACTCACTAACTTAAATTTGTGTGCATTTGTGTGTGTGTGTTTATATGCATGTGTGTGTGAGAGAGAGCTGTGGTGCATATTTATGTGTGCATGGATGTGGGTGAGTGTGGGAAGAGAGAGAGAAAAGGGAGAGAGAGATATTGAGAGAATGTAAGAGGGAATAAGAGCTCTTTCTCTAAAGAAGGTCACGCTGGCCTCTCAAAGCACACGTTTAGATCAATTTGGCCTCAGTTCCTGTAAATGTTTGCAGACATCCTAAAGAATACAAGCCTGCACTGTATATATCCATGTCTGATGGTTTAAATTGTGCTATAATGAAAACAAATATGTCTGTGTATAACCTCTGTTTTTATTGTGTTACAGAGGAGGTAATGCTCGCAGAGGAGAATAAAAATTCAGGGAGATCGCCGTTAGATGGTGAGTTCACACACTTTAGGCTAATCACACTTACACTGAATGGATCTATGGTTATTACATGTTATATAATGGCCACAAAAAACCCTCTAGCCACACTTTATTAACCGGCTTTAACTGCACATGGAAACATGTCAAACCTTGCTCTGGTCAACAGTTTAACCTCCTCTGTACTGTAAGTCATTGTGCCACCTGCAGCCGGTAACCATAGCAACAGCACTGATGCTTGTTTTCCCAGTGAAGTCTCGGCGGTGTGAAGCTTAAGCCCCTTTCCGGCGTGCACTTCGTGACATGAACATGTTGGTAATTTAACATGTTCAACCACAGTCTGACTGCACCTTGTGTTCAGCCTCGTTGAGAGCCGGCAATATTATTATCACTCAATTATCAACTCTTGTGCACAAAGAAAATGAAATCATTCTAATAAAGAAAGGAAATATGCATTTCGTTGTCTCCTCTGACGATGACAATAAAGTTTAATCTAATCTAAATATTGCAAATGAGTCTATGTTAAGTGCATGAGGAGATCATCAAACACAATCATCATCAGACCTGCAGTGTCCCCCCTTATATTTTCAATTTAACTGAAAGTTATAAACTGAATTAATGACTGATGAAATTGATGATGGAGAAGCGGGCACGAGCACTGATTATTAATTCAGGCATCGGCGGCAAAATATGTTTTATAATCCATCTCTGATTCATCCTGTGAGAGAACTGAGAACAGTCTTCTTCCTTCACATCAGTAAACTTTTCATCTCACCTCTGTTCTCCAGCAGTGCCAGTCCTCTCTCTGGAGATCTCTGAGTAAAGCCATAACAAACATTTACGCAACTGAATGGTGAAAAACCATCGCTGTAGAAAACAGCAGCTACGTACTGAATCCGGGGTTGAACTGACCACAAACGCAGCTTCTCTTTGCTCTTTTGACAGATGGCCATATTAGTAGGAAGTTAAATTGTGAATCAAAATGTGAATGAAGTTTTTGTGGAACATTTTTAGTGCTAAAGAGGGCGAGTAAGAAGACCGGTGCACGGAGAGGAGCGCCAGGGGACGAAAAGTTCACAGACACGTCTACAGCCAGTGAGTGACGAACTTTCTCTAAAGCTACTTACACACTGTGTCTTTGACCTACTGTACATGTGACCCTCCAGCCTTCTCATGTTCGGGTTCTCTCCCGCGACTCTCCGTCTGTCTCTCTCAGGCATGTCGCGATCAAGGATGAACTTCCGCAGCGGCCGGCGTGGCCCCGCGGCCTACCTGCGGCGTAAAGAGCGCATGTTACGCATCTCTATCCGCCGCATGGTGAAGACAGATACTTTCTACTTGATGGTGCTCAGTCTTGTGGCTCTCAACACCATCTGTGTGGCCATTGTTCACCACAACCAGCCCAACTGGCTGACCATCTTCCTCTGTGGGTTTTTTCTTTTTTTTCCATGGTTTACTGCTTAAAAAATAATTCATGCCATGTCTGATGAATGCTTTGTTTGTGGCAGACAGATGCTTCCTTCTCCTGATTGCTTTTTCTGTTTTCTCATCTGCAGACTATGCAGAGTTTGTTTTCCTGGGGCTGTTTTTGGCTGAGATGTTTTTGAAAATGTATGGTCTGGGTTTCCGGCTGTACTTCCATTCATCTTTCAACTGCTTCGACTGTGGGGTGAGGTCCTTTGTCTCTTATTCTGACTCCATATTACGCTTGATAAGAAGAAAAAAGGTCTTATATCACAGGAGAAAGTGGAATTTCTACTGCAAATTATCCTATTTAACACCAACCTGTAGCCACCACATACATAAATACCCTGTGATATCAACCAAAAATAGATTTAAAAAAGAAGCCAGATCTGACAAATAACACCTTCAGATTGAACCTTGAATCGTTGAGCTTTAGCTGTTAGCTGTTAGCCATCAAACGAGCAGTTTAGAGAGGGCCACGGCATCAGCTCTGACGAAGGGTTCGGATCAATAACTGTGGAGCATAGATTTGTGAGGGTATTACGCACTCTCCAAAATAGCTACATCTACTCTCATTTAGTCCAGGTGGGAAAAAAAAAGGTTTTGTTGATGTGCTGCTGCATGGAGCCTGCAGGACCTGATTTTTTGTTGTACGGGTTTGACGTGTTTTGTAGGTCATTGTCGGCAGCATCTTTGAGGTGGTTTGGGGCTTCTTCAGGCCTGGCATGTCATTTGGGATCAGTGTACTGAGGGCACTGAGACTTCTGAGAATTTTCAAGATCACCAAGTAAGTGGGACAGCAAGTCCAACAACAAGTCATGTTTACATGAAAAGTAATACATTTCAGCCAACTTGGGCCTGTGGGATATTTACATGTATATTTTCACAGAGCTCTGTGGCCAAAGACAAACAGTCTGTGATTTCTTTCTGTCAGATACTGGGCCTCTCTCAGGAACCTGGTTGTGTCCCTCATGAGCTCCATGAAGTCCATTATCAGCCTGCTTTTTCTTCTCTTTCTCTTCATTGTGGTGTTTGCTCTGCTGGGGATGCAGCTTTTTGGAGGGAGGTGAGTAAAGCCTGTCAGAACTGACATCTTCTCAGTTATCGAGGACAGCTGGTGGTTCTGATTTACATAGAGCATTTTGACCTGTATATGTAATCATGCCGCAGTTTTGAAAAGGTAGCTACGCCCTGCAAACTGAACAGCGGATTCTTTCAATGGCGTCTATGATGAAGAGGGGAGGAAATGACATGTCCGTATGAAAATAGCTCTGTATCCTCCTCCTCCTCTTCTTCCTCCGCCTATTCTTCTTTGGTCGTATCTGACCCTGCTTTCTATCTGCCTTCCCTCTAGGTTCATCTTTGAAGATTACACTCCCACCAACTTTGACACATTTCCAGCTGCCATCATGACAGTGTTTCAGGTTTGGCTCCCACAGATCCCCTCGTTCTGCCTGCTCTCCATGACACATTGCACCCTGGGATATTTCTCACCCCAGGCGCAGATTAAACAACTCTGCTCACTCGCTCTCCACCCCCTGCCTCCGCTATCATCCCACACATCCATGCACACATATGCGCACATGAATATCAGACAAGTGAAACGTGAACAAATCCACATCAGATCTGCTAGAAAACCAGCCGCACTGTGAAAGAATGTTTTGATCTGCGCACATAGTAATTGCTGATGTTGCTGCCATGTTTAGCACCATACCTTGAACCGGTTTTGCAAACAGGGCATACATCTCCTGTTTGATTCATTTTTTCCAAAATTGATCTTGAATCAAATATGACCAATCTAATTTATTCGTGCTAAATCTTCTGTGCATTTGCCCACAGATTTTGACTGGGGAGGACTGGAACGAGGTGATGTATAATGGGATTCGCTCACAGGGTGGAGTGCAGTATGGCATGTGGTCATCGATCTACTTCATAGTGCTCACCCTGTTTGGAAATTGTATCCTTATTGACACTTCAGAGGTGGTCAGAGAGCTCTAATATACAGGAGCATCTAAATCTGTACACAGTCAGTCGTAGAAGAAGTAATCAGATCCTTTACTTGAGTAAAAGTAATAAATAATGCATACTACATATTAAATCCTGCATTTTTACTCCAGTCAAAGTATTGAGTCACTATCAGCTAAATGTACTGTCAGAAAAAGTAAAAGTACTCAAAATACCAGCAGAATGGCCCCTGTCAGAATTATATATTATTCTACTGATTTATTGATACTGCTGCATAATTTTAGTGTTGCTGGTAATTTAAGTAGTTAATGTCACAAAATATTTTATACAATGATTACATGTTTTTTTAAGGAAAATCTTACAGGAATAACTCAGCAGTTTGGAAAATATAGATATTTTATACCTCATATTTGATTAGCTGAACTTAGCCAAGATTTAGTGCAACATATTCCAGAAATGTAACTTTTGCGCTTTGGTGTTTGTAGGGATTAAACAAAGAAGACATAGTTCGTTAATTAACTACAGGGGATCACTGGGAAGGGCTCAAAGGTCACTGACCAGGAGTCAGTGGACAGTATGATCTAGGACATTCACATCTTTGAACAGAGACAATGGTTCCAATCCCTCCTCACACCTGCAGCCATGTTATCATGTGACTCCATACTTGGGTCACATGATGGCACTTGAGCCATATCTATTCTCTGATGAGATCCCCAAAAAAGAAAGCAAATGGAGCTTGAACTGAGGATATTCAGTATCTGTTTCAGCCTTTTAAGTATGCATCTATGAAAGGGAGAGGGGAGCACAAACTCTGATTGGTTCCCACAGTTTGGTGTGTTTGCTCTTAACTGCCTTCATGACAGACACACTGCTGAACGTCTTCTTGGCCATCGCTGTGGATAATCTGGCCAACGCACAGGAACTGACAAAGGTTTGCACTGTTTCTAATCTATAGAATAAAATATAGTTTTGATTTATTTATATGGTGCACACCCTCAGACACATATGTTTCAGGTATATTCAATAGATTCATGCACTTCTGGTGTTACAGTTTATTTAATGTGTATATTCATTTTGTCTTTATCAGGATGAAGAGGAGGAAGAAGAGTTCTTCAATCAGAGATATGCCAGAGGCAGAGATGGCCTCATATCTGAGTAAGTTATTGTTCAACAGCTATCAAAATTACTGTTCAAGGATGAGATACACAGAGCATTCACAGCTCTTCAGCCGCTCTTAGCTGCTGGTGTACGACTGTTTCTCAGATCACAAATCCTCTCGAGCAAATGGACAAATCAGATTGGGCTGAAAATTTGTCACGATTCCTCAAATTGTTTTGTCTTTTCGTAGCAGATGTGTGGCAGTAGTGGAATCAAATTAAGACTCACTTCGGATAAAGTATGGATGCTATGGGAGAAGTGCTGGTGGTCCTGAATTTGATCATAATGTTACTTCTGTTAAAGGAAAGATGATGTATAAAAATCAATAGGCTTTAGCCAATAAGATCATTTTTCCATAGTGCCACTGATTGTGGACTCTCTGAGAAGCAGCTCCTTCAGTTGCATGGTGAATGCAAGGTTAGAAAGGCATGTTTACGGCATTGATGACACAATGTTTACTGAATGTGCCTGATTTAGAAGCATGAGCCCTTACACAGTGATTTTGCAGCATTTCTGAGACTCCTCCTATGATTATCTTGGATGGTAATGGGCAGCTTCTTTTGTTAAGCAGAGTAATTCATCACTCACTTCCTTCTCCTTTCGCTGACCTGGTGGCTTTCCCACAGGTCTAATGATCCAGTAAGTCAGGACGAGGAGGAGGATGGAAACTATTTTTCAAATATTGTTGGGAACAGTGGGAAGTCTCAGTGTGTCACTCCTCTGGGAGGAGGCACACTTTGGAGTGTGTCAGATTGATCTGACCAAGATTCCCCACTTAGGATGACTCCGTGTGATCAGTGTCACCACTGTGACAATGGAGTTATTGTAGTGAGGAAAAAAACTACTACAGTACATGACGCATCAGAGGCGTTACTGACCCAGAATGACCGTTTCCTAAAACAACTATTGCTGAAGAGTGCTTGAGTGTCCTGCTGGGACACATTAAATGTCTCATTCAGAGCACTGGCCTGGCTTGATTAGGACTGTTCTCATTTTGCATGTTTTCCACCATTAAGTGCAATCTCTGATTATTTCCATTACTAGCTCGATTTTCCAAAACACACCATGTGATTACAGATGAATGAATGTGTTTTCCTGCTTACAAGGTGGCCCTTTATTTGTAGTTCATGAGAGGACATTATGAGGATCGATCTTACTTGACATAAGCAATTCATCTCAGTGATTTTTTTGGCTTGCTCATGTTTTTCTAGTCAACACTGTGTGATAATGAACTTGAGCGCAACGTTGTTTAAAACGAGCTTTTATATGCTAAGTTGTTGCAAAAATTTAACCTGGATGGCAGTTTCTAGCCATTGTGGAGAAGATAATGTGAAATTTGAGGTTTCGCTTTTCTGCATCAGATCTTGGAGTCCAAAAAAAATAACAGATAACACCAACAAGAAAGTGTTTTAAAACAAATTCTGCTCTCAGCTGCACTAACAAAATAACCAGAATGAACAACCAAATGTTCACTGTGAAGAATTACTTATTCTTTTAAGTGTTTTAAGTCTGCCAGTAGATTTTTTTGTAAGATATGTAAATGACTCAGTGCCTACTTGAAGGCAGGAAATCAAACTTTTCTATCACCGCAGACAATAACACAAATGTGTACATGATTGGTATTTAAACATGCAAAATCCATGGTGAAATTATGGTTGGTCCTTCAATCTCCCTAAAACCCTACCACCTAAAAACCCCAACCCCCAGAATAATCCATTAAAAAGTGCTTAATAATGACTAATAAAGAGCTAATGTGCATGCTAATAGACAACTAGTTAATGAGGAATATGTGTACCTGAATATTAAGTGAAAAGAGACAAAAGCAAATAAAATAGCCACTATTAAACTTAAGTGAGAGAAAAGGCAAATAATCACCTGCCTACCTCTGATCAATGGCCGGTAACACTGACGCTGAATGTATCATTTGTCTGTTACATATCTGAATGTTAGTCTTGTATGTGTTGCAACTATCAAGATGCTGATTTTGATGTGTATTACAATGTTCTGCTGGCTCCATCACGTTGTCTTGTTTTTATGCCTGTTATGTGACACTGACCAAAATGTGACCATCTGTCAGCTTCGGAATCAGTTTGACCCTTGAGCCTAAAAATAAGGACGATATTTGATATAAAGGCCGTAAAACTGAGACCTTCCTTGAATAATCTTCGAATACTGATTTCAGTCCCTTATAAATCTAAACTGGATAAGCTTCATCTTCAGTTTTTGTCCCCTTCACATATTTTGCTCTGTGTCACAACAAATGTTCTGTGTATGTTGTAAAACACTAATGTCTTGTTTTCGAATAATCACTCATTGATTACATGGACAACAAAAGAATCTGAATACCAGTAAGTATAATTGTATGCATCCCTGTCTCACAGAACTTCTCCCCTGAGTTTTCCTACTCAGTTATTGAGATTATTTTCTAGATGTTACACTACGTTTGTACTTAAATCCTGCACTTTACCTCTTTTTGTTCTTGTGGTTTTTGTTTTTCTCTTTTTCTTTTGATCTGTCCTTTACCTCTCAGGTAGTTTCATTTTTTTTTTTTTTCAGTTTTTGGATGTATTTGCACATTTTTATCATGGGTAACTTTTTGTGTTACTAATCAACTGACATTGTAAATTCACAGAAAAGGCCTGTCCTTTTCTTGCAACTTTTATTTATTTGTTTTTTTAATATTCTTTTATATAACTGGTTTGCTAAATGGACAATAGTCTTGATGTTTCTTGTCACCAATTCCTTACATCTGAGCCTGTTGCTGCCCTGTATTGATATGGAATATATTGTGGTCCTTAGTGGGAGGAGACGACCCTACCTATACAGGAAACGAGCCATCCACCGAGGCCGACCAAACTTCCCAGAGGAGGCCGAGGGTGCAACAGGGGCCGCAGATGAGCAGCCCCTCAATGGCTCCAGCGCCTTCTCCAACCGCCGCGAGAGGAGAAGAAAGGTGAACATGTCAGTGTGGGAGCAGAGAGCAAACCAGTTACGCAAACGTCGCCAGATGGCAAGCAGAGAAGAGCTGTTTGGCAGCCCTACGGAGGACACCATCGAAACTCCCACCACCACCCACCACGCCACCACCCTCTCCCCAGAGGCCAGCCCAGCTCACCTGCCTGAGTCTCCCATGTCTGTGGGGATGCCCCTCCCGGAGCCCCCCATGTCCATCTCCATCCCCATCCCTGAACCTCCGGAGGCTGAACCTCTGGTCAACCTGAGCGAGGAGAAATCAGGCGGAGCTAACCACCGGACCACAGGTGGGGGCAGGCACAGGATGGCCCGTAAGTTCAGACCCAGCCAGGGGCCCGAGGAAGGGGCACGGCACAGACGGCACCGTCACCGCGAAGCTCGCCCTGAAGCCAAGAGTCTGGACTGTGCCCAGTCACCACACGAGGTTCCGCAAGTCAGACGGTCGCACAGCCAGGAGAGGAAGATACTGGACGAGAGGGAGGAGAAGGAGGAGAGAGAGGAGAAAGAGAAAGCAGAGGGAGAAGGAGAGTCAGCCCAAGACGACTGTGGAACATGCATCATCAACCCATATGCAGAAGTTGGAGAAGACTGTAGAAGGTAAAGCTGACTGATTGATATTTCCATCTATAAAACGATGCTGCTAAAAACATGGAGAGGATCCTCTCTCACATATCCAGTAACATTTCAGAAGAAATGGATATTTATCAAATAACTATACACTAAGAAAAGAGTTGAATATACTAGAGATTTTGCACAGTTCTTTCCAAGATTTCCATGTTTTCATCCCATTTCAGAGCCGTGCCTGGTGGCGACATTCCTGATCCTCCTCAGTGTAAACAGCTGCTGGACTGTACCTGGTCCGAGCAGGGTGGTGGCGGCCACGCAGACCAATATGAGTCCCTGTGTCAAAACATCCCAGTGGAGCCGGCCTTAGAGGCCACAGAGTTCACTGTGAGGGCCATGGAGTCTGACAGCCGCCCGGTCTCCATCAAACGTAACAAGTCCAACCTGGAGGGAAGCGTGGCAATTGAAATGTCTGCACAGCCGCTACTGGAGCTCACACCTATGACAGGTAATACTGTGACCACTTCTCACTGCAGTCACACTCGTTTACTGTGCATCATAGAGTGGGATTTAGCGTCAGTATCACTGTGGATCACCTTGTGTGGGTGTTTCTGACATTTTATGAGTGCCACTCTTCCAGTCTTTTTCTGATGAATCCATTGTGCCAGTGACCGACATTGTTCTTTCTTAGCTGTAGCTGCTCAAACATTTTATCCTCTTCTCTTGCACCTCTGTCTGGGTTTCAGTGAACAATAAAGAGTTGGAGGCATACAACTCTGATGAAAGAGACGAGGACACGGAGGAGGAAGCTCCGCCTCCCCCCAAACGTGTAGCTCCAGACAGCATGTTCATCTTCAAGGCCTCCAACCCGTAAGAGGCTACAAATCCACTCATCACTGATTATCAATGCAGTATTTGCTTTTTGGGCTATTTTTGCTCTTTCATTGACCACAACAATTAACATCTCCCTCTTCCTTGGTCCGCAGCATCAGGAGGATCTGTCACTACGTGGTCACTCTGCGCTACTTTGAGATGACCATCCTCCTCGTGATCGTGGCGAGCAGCATTGCGCTGGCTGCTGAGGACCCAGTGTGCACCAATTCAGACAGAAACAAGGTCAGATTGAAATACATCTCTCTTAGAAGTGTCTATATGATGTCACAGTAAGCAGAAACCCTTTACCAGCTGCAAAAAGATCATACTGGAGTGCACTGTAGGTGAGTTAAAGAACTGTTAGACTAAAGGTCACAGGAAGCTATACAGTACAGTATATAGCCTAACTTTCCCCCTTAAAGACTTTAACAGTAGAAGTATAGTGTGGACAATCAAGATAACGAAATGGTTGTAGACATAGGTTGTAAACAAAAATGAAGATTGTGGATGCGAGAGGACAATTCATGTGTCGCCAAGCAAACCTGATCCACACGACCCCCTCTCCACCAATGAGACCTGGAAAGAGGACAGACTGCACAGACTAAACACACAAGAGGCAAAGCTCGAGCACACCATTTATACAGACAGAAGAAAAGACACAAACACACAGGGGATGAGAGAGAGACAAGGACAACATCCTCACAAATACCGCTGACATTCTGCACACAGCGGGCTAATCGCTGCATGAAGTGGGTGTGAATGTCTGACTGGCGCCTTAAAGAAGAAGCTGATGTCTGAAATGTCATCTGATTTGTTCAGCAGACTTGAATTTATCTAAGTGATCCAAAGGTTTACTATCAGTCGTTGACACCAGAGCAGTCTCATAGTTTTAACACTGACCACAGTGTTAAAGTTACAACAGTGAGTTCCTATGCCTGCCAGTTTAGATCTTTTACAGATATTTATCCTCAAGGAAGCAATTATTTCCAAAAGACTAAAACAATGGCAAACATGAACTTGCCCATTGTAAAATTCTCCTGATGAAATTTTAGCTTTCAGGTTTACTGTTTGATCTCAAGTTGACATAACACTGTCAGCAACAATGTGTCATGACACATTTGGTCTCACGCACATACAAGGTGAGAATCAGCAGCTTTGCCTGGGAAAGAGCTGTGCAGTTTGTTTTTCACAGCTTTCCACGACTCAGTATCACGGAAAGTGTCAAGAGTGGCCAAATAAGCAAAGACTAGTAAAATCAACACTGTTTGGCTTTAGAGTGAGAGACAGACAGAGTGGAGATCCACAAAGTCACATTTGAAATGTTTCACACCATCTATGCACCAGGCCTTGAGACTAACCCCAGCGTGTCCTCTCATGCTATTGCTATAGTTAGCATCACTGGTTGGCTACTCAGCGCAGACCTACGAAAAATATGGTGGATTAAAAAACACCGTCAATTCACTATCAATGGCGGATGCACCCTATTTTTCCCCAGATAATACTACATTATGAACAAATCTGCATTGAAAGCGGGAGAAGAGCGAGTTTGCAGTTAGCTGTTAGCAGCCAGTGGGCAGCAGAGTCCTGTGGGGTGTTTGGCTAACGGAGCTAATATAACCAACAGAGCTAACAACTGACAGACCTAATAGTTTACAACTAACAGAGTTAATAAAGCTAAAAGAGCCAACCGCTAACAGAACCAAACATACAGCAGGACTCAGGACTGAGTTTGTGTTCAGAAGAACATGAAGCATTAAACAGAGAACTGCAGTTTCATGTGACAACATAACAAGTTTACCGTACATCATTGTACTGAAGTGCTTCAGTTGTGTAGTTTGGTGGTATACCTACTTTGGATGCTAATATTTTTAAGCAACAACTATAGATGATCTCTCCAGGTACTCTGGCTTCCTCCCACAGACCAAAAACATGCTCATTAGGTTAATTGATGACTCTCAATTGTCCGTAGGTGTGAGTGTGAGTGTGAATGTTTGTCTGTCTTTGCATGTGGCCCTGCAATCGGCTGGCGACCGGTTCAGGGTGTACCCCGCCTCTCGCCCATTGTAGCTGGGATAGGCTCCAGCCCCCCGCAACCCCGAAAGGGATAGGCGGTATAGATAATGGATGGATGGAACTATAGATGATGATAATGAAGAAAAGAAACAACAGTTTTATTTTGGGACAGTTCCAGGTCTATTTTGGATAGTTATCAGTCATTTACTGTCTTTGGGATGTTTTTTTCCACCATTCATCACAGACTCTGACTGAACATCAGTCCCTGTTTGAAGTAATGATCCAAATCCAAAAATATCTTTTGGTCACTGTGCTGCTGTTGAAGGACAACAGAGGAACTTAAAGAGTAACTTAACACTCCCTGAAAATCTTGTCTCTGCTGACATCCAGTGGCTTAACGACTCACCCTGCTATACTGATGGAGACTGTGGACTCCAGGTGACATCGCTGTTGGGTGTGGTTACAGGTGCAGTGGAGCACCTTTTTGACCACACCCATCAGTAATCCTGGGAGTGGTCAGACGTGGAAACAGGCTGTAAACTTCAAACCAGAGAGGGCGGCAAAACACTGACATTTCTGGTTTCAAGGCAGGATAACTTACAGCTTAGTGACATGTGATGCTAAATTACTGGAGTACTCCTTTAAGGTATTTCTGGACACCAAGGACTTGTTACAGCACCAAGTGATTCAAGGGATCCGCAGCTAGACGGAGGAATCTGTTTCTTCTTGTGGCATCCTTGAATATTTCAATAAAATGACACTGCTAGGAAACACACTGATTCATCCTTCAAAGGTTTATTTAAAGGCAGTCACGATCTTACAGTCAGATTTGAGAAGCAGGCAAGCCAGAGAATTGCAGATTCATTTCCTCTGACTGGATGGGACCAAGGTGATTTTGGACCAAGGAATTTTATGCACTCACTGTCCCAGATCCATACTACATACTAATTTTCTTGGCAAGTTCTGAGTCTGTTTTGTGTTTACGCTGAGAAATGACAAACGAAAATATACTCAGACCAAGGGATGCAACTAACACGTATTGTCATTACCACAATGAATCATTTAGTCTATAAAATGTTAATAAATTGGAAAAAATGTTTATCACAAGGTTGCTTCTTTTCTCCAATCAGCAGTCCAAAACCCAAAGACTCTTCATTTAGTATCGGAAGTGACAATAAAGCATCAAATCCTTCCATTTAAGAAGGTGGAACCAGCAAAGGTTTGACAATTTGCATGGAAAGATCAATTGATCAAAATATTTGGAAACTAATTTTCTTGCTTTTCAAGCAGTCGACTAATTGTTAATCAGCTCAACTCAAACCAGGCACAGTGCATACTGAATATGGATGATTTTTTAGTCTGCTGTTGGACTGTAATAAGGATTGAAGACACACAGTATGCACCCTCAGTCTTTTTTCATAAATGATTTTTTATTTGTATTTTTTATGTTTTTAAATTATCCAGGTCCTCCGTTATTTTGATTATGTCTTCACTGGGGTGTTCACCTTTGAAATGATCATCAAGGTACGTGACCGAAACGTTTATTTTCTCCACCTCGACAGCATCGCATCACACTTTGAAAGAATTCAACTTACTCGAGACGCACTCAGAGGTCTTTTGGTCCCTGTGTGTATTTCACGTCTCCGTGTGGGCGTGTGTTTGTCCTCCAGATGATAGACCAGGGTCTCATTCTGCACGATGGCTCTTATTTCCGAGACATGTGGAACATCCTGGACTTCATCGTGGTGGTGGGAGCTCTCATTGCCTTTGCTCTAACGTGAGTCACTATATATTGCTGCCTGTCGATGACTAATGACTGACTCACTGCAGCAAATCGTTTTCTGAGCATACAGTATTGTTATAAAAGACCTTCCCTCAAAGTCGCTTTTTGCAAAATTGCTTCATTGACAAAGGGGCAGCACAAAAACTGCCTGTATGGAGGCATGCATGGTCCTGTGCAGTGTGTAACTCAGATTTCACTGTCAACATGGTCCGACAACAAGAGGAAAACATGGATTTCTGCATAATTCAGGGTTACACACCTGACTGCAGTGTGTCCTGACTGATGCTGAAAAACCTCTACAGTATTCCTTTCTGTTGTCGTTCGCAGCATGAGTGTGACAGATTAATTTAGCAAACCTTTTGTGCCTATTGTTGTATTGTAGAGGACTGTACTGTATGTTGATTTCTCTGTTGTGAATATAGCTGTGATCCTCGGAGCTTTGCTCACGGTGTATCTCTCTTTATGCCTCAATTTTTCTCTGTTGTTCCTGTGGATTTTGTCACTGTTGGGGCTACCAGGAATGTGATGGGGTAAAAATTTCTGTCACACTAAATGTAAACGTCTCCCATATGCTTCTCATATATTTCTTTCATTTTCATGTGTGTGTGTTTTCCTTTTTGCATTCCATGTGTTTATGTTTTTTCATTGTGTCTTTGAAATCTCACCAAGTCAGAGTCTGACAGATATCGGGGTAAAATTTCATGAATACTATAATGCAAAATTTGGTCAGTTTAGGGCAGCATTGCCTCAAAAACAGCTTCTATAATATTTAACCAATAAAAACGTAATGCTATTACAGCCTAATGTGATGGAGTTAAGTAATGTTACGGTTTAAGTTCATGATTTGAGGACACCAATTATAAATTTATTACCATTTTGTGCTCACAAATACTTAGTTTAAGTGTGAAAATTGCACAAATGATCAACATTTTTGCTCGTGACACCTGCTGGGCTCCGTACAAACACAGTCAAGGTGAAGTTCTGTGTTTCTGTGTGTTTTTTTTTTGTTATGCACTTTGTGTTGACTTTGTGTTGCTTTTACTGTGTTATTCCTTTTTTACTGTTTTAAATGTGTCTTTGTCACATGTCCTTGTGCGTTAGTTTGAGTGCACAACTACGTGTCTAAGTACTGTATTTCAATGTCAACAGAAACAACAAAGGCAGAGACATCAAGACAATAAAGTCCCTCAGAGTTCTGAGAGTTCTGCGGCCTCTTAAAACCATCAAGAGGCTTCCTAAACTCAAGGTACGATTTAAACATCTGCAAACAGGCTCCAGCGTTTTGGTTTTTGGTGTTATTTCACAGATCCGTGACAGATCGTGCTTGCTTTGCCGCCCCTTCTGTCGTCTCTGCAGGCTGTTTTTGACTGTGTGGTCACATCTCTGAAGAACGTCTTCAACATCCTCATTGTGTACCAGCTCTTCATGTTCATCTTCGCTGTCATTGCGGTGCAGCTCTTCAAGGGGAAGTTCTTCTACTGCACTGACAGCTCCATGAATTCAGAGAAGGAATGCCAGTAAGTGGATAGTATATCTAAACCAGTGGTGGAGGAAGTACTCAAATCCTTTACTTCAGTAAGAGTAGCAGAACCCCAGTGTAGAAATACCCTGTTACAAGTAAAAGTCCTGCATCCAAAATTTTCTTGAGTGAAAGAAAAAAAGTGTTTGCATTAAAAATACACTTAAAGCTCTAAAATTAAAGTACTCATTATACAGAATGGTCCATGTCAGAATCATTTCTATTATGTTACTGGATTATAATTAATGACACATTAATGTGTCACTTTAATGTTGCAGTTCGTAAAAGTGGAACAAATTGTAATCACTCTATGCACTGCTGGCTAGCTTGTGAATTTCCCTCTGGGGATCAATAAAGCTGGATCTCAATATAAGATAATACATAGTCATAATTTCAAAATTCTGGTTGTCAGATATGGAAGCTTAAATAAACATTTTAAGAAAATCACTCGATAGCTCCTTCACATGTGTGTGTCCTGTAAACATGAAGCCAGCAGCCAGTTTGCTTAGCATATCAAATAGCTAGCCTGGTTCTGTCCAAAAGTAAAAATGTGAATTCGCCTACAGCCCCCCTAAAGCTCACTAATTCACATGTTGTATCTTGTTTGTTTAATCCACAGAAAAATCTAGTCTAGACTGTTTTTTAGCCTTTAAGGTGAACTTCGGTGAAAACCCAGACCAAACAATGTGCCAGCCTCTGCTAGAAATCTAATCAAAACACCTAAATTAAACTACCTGTCCGAGAAATAAAGATGCAATACTAAACCTAAAACACTGGAGGAGGAAACAAAATTCTCTTTTGTGCCTAGAAATTCAACTCAATATAACTAACAAATAAGTAGATTTGACAAATGTAACCTCAGCTTTTCTGACCTTCCTGATTTAAGTAAGAGCGCCTTGGAGAAATCCTCGCTCATGATACAGAGACTGAGTGTAAGCAGCAGCTGCTCAGTCTTCATATACAGTAGCAGCAGATGGCCTGTAATTGGCTGCAGATGATTCACCAGTTAATAGTAAATGGGTTAGGGTAATATCTTCCTCTTCATTAAAACTGCTGGTTCAGTCAGTGAATTAAGTGAGTCAATGACCTCTGGGCTGCTCTGTTCCCTACAGAGGCTACTACATTGACTACAGCAGAGACAAAAAGGAGGTGAAGAGGAGAGAGTGGAGGAGACACGAGTTTCACTACGACAACGTCTGCTGGGCCCTCCTCACACTCTTCACCGTCTCAACCGGAGAGGGATGGCCTCAGTAAGTCCATTTTCACTCAGATGAACGGTTTTCCCTCTTGAATGTGGTTTTCAGGGATAAAAATGTAAGTCATTTTGTCCTTAATTGGTTTAAAAAGATGAATAACCTCCTCTTTTCCCCCTCTGTTTTTCTCACTAGGGTCCTGCAGCACTCTACCGATGTTACAGAGGAGAACATGGGGCCGAGTCGAGGGAACCGGATGGAGATGTCCGTTTTCTACGTGGTCTACTTTGTGGTCTTCCCATTCTTCTTCGTCAACATCTTTGTGGCTCTCATCATCATCACCTTCCAGGAGCAGGGTGACAAGATGATTCAGGAGTGCAGTCTGGAGAAGAACGAGGTGTGGGGCGCTGAAATGTGGATAACGTTCGCACGCATGTTCGTGTGTTTAAAGCTCTTCAGCTCTGTGTGTCTGTTTTGAATTTCTCTCCATCAGAGAGCTTGCATCGACTTCGCCATCAGCGCCAAGCCGATGACCCGCTACATGCCCCAGAATAGACAGACCTTCCAGTACAGACTGTGGCACTTTGTGGCATCGCCCTCTTTTGAGTACACGGTGCTCGTCATGATCGCTCTCAACACGGTGGTCCTCATGATGAAGGTAGAGCAGGATTCATGCAACAGTGGAGGAACAGTAGAGACTTAAGGACCTTGTGTTTGTCACGGTTGCATGTTCAAGTGCTTGAGTAATTGAATAACTGATCCACGACAATAAACCTTTAGTCCACCTTGGTTCAACTTTTTTGTGCCATACTTACTGTAGTTTTCACACATTGTTTTTCCTGCTCAGTGAGGAATTATGAGCAACATTTTGGGTGAACTTAAGGTTTTATCTCCAAATAAGGTGGTTTAGGTAATCTGGCTAAACTGTTTGCAATGTTTCTGAGCTCGTTTCTTAACATTTTAACATTGTGTTTCCAGATCTCAGCCCTTATTTTGGTCAACATAAATTTATCATACCCGATGCAAAAAAATTTAATTTGCGATGAACTGCTCTGCTTCCTGAGAGCAGGCAGTGTTTTTAAAAAAAATCTGTAATCAGAGAATCCACAAAATTCCCACAATCCATTTCACAATAATCTTGTTTGTGTATTGTTTGTCAGAGGTTTGATTAACACCAGACTTCATACCAAATATCATGCTTTTCCTCTCAAATCACAACCACTGGAATGTCCAATGTTACTCCTTAAATTGCTGCACTGTGTGGCAACAATTAAATGTTGATATGAATAAAGGTCAGGAAATGTTCAGTGTGATTACCTGCTTCTAATATGTGTGTGTAGAAGCAGTCTACCTAAATATAATCAATACATTCAAAGTGATCAGTAACAGCGGTGTTGTTTTAAATGACCTGTTCTCTTTTCCTTCAGTACTATTCGGCCCCGACAGCCTACGACACGGTCCTGAAGCACCTAAACACAGCCTTCACCGTCCTCTTCTCTCTGGAGTGTATCCTCAAGATCATGGCCTTTGGTTTTGTGGTGAGTATGAAACACAAGAAGATATAAATCAGTCAGTTCGTGTCACCTCTACCGATAAAGCGTTTGTCTATGTTCAGACTTCAAACGTTTTCTTTTGCCGCAGAACTACTTTCGAGATACTTGGAACATTTTTGACTTCATCACCGTTCTTGGCAGCATCACGGAGATAATTGTGGATTTACAGGTGAGTTACTGCCAAGACACCATTCGTTTTCACAATGTTGCGACCCTCAATAAGAAAGACACAAATAGGCGGCTTCAAACTCAGCATTCTCTCTTTCCAAGTTTCCCCGTGTGTTACGATCCCTGCCTCTAGACACAACTTAAGTCATGTTGTGATGATTTTCGCCATCTGTGTTTTACCTCCTGTCTCTCCCGTCTGTCTGACACTCTCACCCTCCCTCCCTCCCTCCCTCCATCTTGTGTCACCCTCTCTCCAACCATTTGTCTGTTTGTCCCAGTCGGTGAACACCATCAACATGAGTTTCCTGAAGCTTTTCCGAGCGGCCAGGTTGATCAAGCTGCTCAGACAGGGTTACACCATCCGCATTCTGCTGTGGACCTTTGTACAGTCTTTCAAGGTCGGACATTTTGACAGTCATCTTTCTCATCGTTTTGATTCCTTTGACAGGTTTTAATCATTTGTCTTTGCTGTCTCTTCTCCGACAGGCTCTTCCTTACGTCTGTCTTCTGATTGCTATGCTTTTCTTCATTTACGCCATAATTGGAATGCAGGTATCGTTTCAATAATTTACGACAAATTACATAACAGATCTCTTTAACAACTTTTAAAACATACATATACACACCTGATAGTATCATGCTTGGGTATGAAAGGGGCATCCTGGAAAGGCTCAGTCATTCACAAGCAAGGATGGAGCAAGGTCCACCGTTCTGTGAACACATGATTGTATAGAGGACGTTAGTACATGGAACACCTCTTTTTCTGATGTTTGACATTTTTCGAACATATGCACGTCATGAAGATTACAACTGCTATGGCAGAAACAAGTGGGGATCCACTGAAAGGTCGTTATCTTACTGGAGCTTCCTGTTTTCTGCAGGTGTTCGGAAACATCAAGCTGAACGACGAGAGTCACATCAATCAACACAACAATTTTAAGAACTTCTTCAGTGCGCTGATGCTGCTCTTCAGGTGAGCCTATCAAAAAATATCCTCCAAGCTTGATGCCTTCAATTTCATTTGAATTAAGGTGGGGACACTACAGTTATTTTTCAGGTACTGGGCAATTCTGAGAATTTGGGTAATTTAGTGGAAAGAAAACGTAAAAGAAAAACAATTGGGTGTTTATTTTGGTTCAGATGAGTGCATATTTGGTAGATCATGCATCATTTGCATTTTCAAACATCCAATTTCAGAAAACTTTTAACACCAAAAATAATTGTCTTAAAGGTTCAGGGTGTAAGATTAAGGTGGATCTATTGGCAGAATATGGCAGAAATTAATAGAATATTGGTGAGTATGTTTTCATTAGTGTATCATCACCTAAAGATAAGAATCATTGTGTTTTTACTCCTTAAATCTACACAGAGTGCAGGTCCTCTGCCAACATTTCAGGAAACTTCCATCCATCCATTTTCTATGCCGCTTATCCCTTTCGGGGTCGCGGGGGGGCTGGAGCCTATCTCAGCTGTCAACAGGCGGGAGGCGGGGTACACCCTGGACCGGTCGCCAGCCAATCGCAGGGCAAAATATATACACAAACAACCATTCATGCTTTTCAGGAAACTTGTAATAGAAAAAAATATTTTCTTAAGGAAAGTAGTCAACATAGTGATATCTATTGGTTAAAAACCTTATTCATCTGTAGCCGTCTTTCAGGTCTAGACTTTTGGCCAAATGGATCTTAGTTTGACATCAGCCGGCTGTTTGTGTGTTTTAAACCATCAGGAGTGCGACAGGGGAGTCCTGGCAGGAGATTATGCTTTCGTGTCTGTCGGGTCAGGAGTGTGAACCAGACCCGTCCATCGCCCCACTCACCATGTCCCCGGACCACGAGGGGGGCTGTGGGACGGACTTTGCTTACTGCTACTTTGTCTCGTTCATCTTCTTCAGCTCCTTCCTGGTCAGGACTCAAGCAAAGTAACATTCTCTTTACGTATTTGTCAGTTTTTCTGCTGTCTTGCGCATCAGTTTTCTTCTCATGTCCCTTTTAGATGCTAAATCTGTTCGTGGCTGTGATCATGGATAACTTTGAGTACCTGACAAGAGACTCTTCCATCCTGGGTCCCCATCACCTGGACGAGTTTGTTCGCATCTGGGGGGAGTATGATCGTCTGGCGTGGTGAGATCTTATCGCTGCTCCATTTTTACATTTCTTTCTTTTTTTTTTTTTTGCAGTTTCAAGCAGACCTGATCAACATTCATGTCCCGCTTTATCCAGCAGGGGGCCGTCAAAGAGTGTGAAATGTTACTACACTGCAGTGAGCTGTCTCGTTCAGCACAAGTTGATGAAATTCAAATCCAAAAGAGCATCTAGAGTTCACGGGCAAAAGGCAACTTTTTCTTGCAAGAAGAAGAAGAAAAAAATTTTAAATCTCGCATAACAAGTCGAAGACCTTAAAAAGAGAGCTCGCTGTTTGTCTTCATCTGCATCAGATCTGAGTTTTACTTCATTAACCTCTCCTCCTTCTGCTTCTCTTTCTCCTTTCATTTATCCCCCCATTTTTTTTTTTTGCCTCTGAAGTGGTCGTATTCACTACACGGCCATGTATGAGATGTTAACACACATGTCTCCACCTCTGGGCCTGGGCAAAAAATGTCCTGCTAAGATCGCCTATAAGGTACTGAAAAATTTCTCACTTTTTTCTGAACACACAAGGTTTAGATGAGATGAAAAGTCAAGTAAAATCCTGTTTCTGCAATCTAAATTTATTACATTTACTACAGAAAAGAGCAATGCAAATGATAGATGGTGGCTTCAAGGCAACCAGCAGGCTTTTTATCAAGTCGTGGGTAATAAAACTGAACCATTCAGGTGAATTCAAAACTTTGTCCCTTATGTTTGAAGCCAAAAGCAAATTATTACTGGAAAATGTGCAGAAGTCATTTGAGTGAAGATCAGCTGATGATGATTGCAGAGGGGAATTTCATTTTAAAGCTCAGTTTGCACGAACTGCATTAAAGCAGATGTGCGTGTGTGGAGTCAAACTGCAGAAATCTCTGGAGAGTCATTTCAAAAATGTTGTTCATCAGTTATTCCGTTTAAGAAAATGCACAGAGACCCAATAATTGAACCATTTGAACTTAATAGTGATGTTTATGTTTAATCTTCATTTTGATGTATGTATGAGCTTAACAGACCATTTCAGTGACTCATTTTGATGAATGAATCACCTCCTGTCTTCTTGTTGTCTCTCAGAGGTTGGTGTTGATGAACATGCCCGTGGATGAAGACATGACCGTCCACTTCACCTCCACCCTGATGTCCCTCATCCGCACCGCTTTGGACATCAAAATAGCAAGAGGTCACTGATAAGCCTGTGATGATTGTGATACGGCATGTGGGAATTCATCTGCTGATTATTTTTGTGATCGTTTGTTCTATAAAAAGTCAAAAAATAGTGAAAAGTCCAGGGCGACGTTTTTAGACTGCCAACAAACCAAAACTCAAAAGTTTACTTTCATATAACAAACACGTCAAATCCTCACAGTTGAGGAAGGTATGTTTAGCTTCTACGCTGGAAAAATGACTTAAATGATTTATTGATTATCAAAATATCTGAATGTTTGATCAATAATCGGGTGATAGTTTCAGCTTTGATAGCATTAATATAGCACATCCTGTTTTTCGAAGTGGCTGAATGTGGATGTTTGTCACAGGTGGTGAGGACCGCATCGGTCTGGATAGTGAACTGCAAAAAGAAATCAGTATCATTTGGCCCTATCTGCCCCAGAAGACCTTGGACCTACTGGTACCTATCAACAAAGGTCTGACTCTTAACTATGGAGGAAATACTCAGTGTCATACTGAGAGGCAAGCAGTCACAGCTAATGCAGCGCGTCTGCCCTCACAGATACAGACATGACCGTGGGGAAGATCTACGCCTCCATGATGATCATGGACTACTTCAAGCAGAACAAAGCCAAGAAGCTCCGGCAACAACTTGAAGCTCAGGTCAGCTCTGCATGCTGAGAGAGATGATTTCTTTCTGTCCATGAAAGCCACGTCCATCCTCACATGGCAGGATCTGCTATAACTTCCTCTGACAGTATTATGCCCCGCTTTTAAGGCACAGTTTGATTAATTATATGAAGAAACAAGAAGGAAAACCTCTAAAATCGGTAACCATGCACATACAGGAAGTGGAAGTGGAGGTGTGTTTCCTGTGAAGCCTTCCTCTGGCTCTAAAGTCTCTTCTTAAATATCTTTTTATTCATCTCTGATCTCAGAAGAGTAACTTGATGTTCAAGCGTCTGGACGCCTCCACCCTCCCCGAAGACATTCTGTCCAACACCCAGACGCTGCCGATGATGGCCCACAGCGCTGGCTCGGCCCTGTGAGTCTGTGCACATGTGCAGATTTGTTGTATTTGTGCTCTCTTTGTGTTGTTGACTTGTTTCTCTCTGTGCCAACACAGGACCAGAGGAGGCTTTGTGGCTTTGAGCCCCATCTCACCCCAGGAACTATTCCTGCAGCCCATCAGCTCCGATGCTGACGCTACTGAACAGCAGAATCCGGTGAGAAAACAGGACCAACATGAGCATGCAGCCATTAATTAATACCACAGCCATGTCTGACAGCAGTGGTTCATAACCTCTTATAACTTGTGATAAAGGGCTGTTGAGTCGTCACAGGTTGTGCTCGTGTTGTGACCAGTTAAATGAAACAGCGATTATTCCTTCTCAGATTGTTTTTGAATCATTTTCAGGGGTCAAATTCAGAAATTTTCTCACATTCATTTCACAACCCCTAAAGTCCAACACACATCTGCGGTGCATCACACAGATGGAAGAAGTTGCCGTAGTATAGAGAAGGGATGAGCTGGTTACTCAGAGTTTACAGGTCATTGTTACTGATAATGTTTTTTTAAGTACCAGCTGAGACCAGCCTCTGCAATTAGAAAATCAAACTGTGACGACAGACGACAGCCTGAAGCCACGTTTCAGTATCAAAAATATCCCTCCGTCTCTTTCTCAGTGACACACACACACATAAACACACAGCACATAAATGCTGTGGTAGACAAACCCTCAGGATAAAAACACATTCAGTGCAACAAAAACATGATCTCAGCCGATCCATGGTTAAGTATCCAGCCCCGATGCAGGGTAATAGTAGGCTGCTGTGGATGAGGGCTCGGTGGTGAGTGAGTGCACTTCAGATATGAAGTGCAGCTTGCACCAGGCATTAGTTAGCCAATGTCACACACGCAGGGGCATTATCACTAAAATCCTGCCCTCTGATAAAACACACCAAACATCCTCCCTTTTCTCCAAAATATTATATTATAAGATAATCATCTAACAGCGGGTGTGTCGAACCTGCTGGTGAAAACGATGTGCCGCTGATGTGTGTTGCCCTTTAGAGTTACCATGTGATCCCCTAGGTTTGGAACCACTGTCTTTAGAGCACAGATTCCGATTTAACAAGCTCGCATTGAAGAAAAACGGCGTGATCATGCTTTAACGGATGACGTTGCTGTGACTTTTCTAAGTGCCTTGCAGAGCACGGCACCGCTGCTCTCTGTGCTCCTGTCTTTTAGTCCTGCAGATGGTTGGAATAGCAAAGACAGATTGTCAAACTGTTGGTGTCTAGCTGTGTCTATACTGTCTGGTTTTCCTGGTGTACGTTGCCTGCTAGGTGAATGATATGAAATTATTCTGAAATAACAACATGTTAGTGTTTGTTCTTGCAGAGGAATGTGTTCGGGCCCCAGACAGATGTGTGGCTCTGTTTGCTGAGACCTGAACATGCATGATTGAATGTACCTCCAAGCTGAAATATGGATTCCATCTTTCCCTGTGAACTGTTGTGTTTCTCGTCTACTCTCGCTCTTCTTCTTCACCCTTCGCTCCTCGTATTCAACCTCACACTGTTTCTATCTCCTCCTCGAAGTCAGTTTTCCTGTTGCTAGTTGTTCTTCTGTCCGTTTTTGGCTGGAATGGCTTCTGATTGGATGGCGATGGTGATGGCTATGATAGATGACCCTCAGTGATGAAATGGCTTGTCTGCCCTCCTCTCACCTGAACTGGACCTCTGTATATATCTACATAGAGGCAGTCCTGGCGGGGACGAGCCTGATTGGTGCTCTGTCTCTCCTTGCCCTCCTCTCTTGTTTCTGTACTCACTTAGGTGGGCGAGTGCAGTAGGGGGATTGAAGCCCCACTGGAGCTTCCGCTAGGGAGGGGCCTGTGTGTGCGGGCCTCTTCCATGCCCCGTCTGGCTGTAGAGTCACAGGTACACTCATCTTCCACGACACGGCCTCTGTGCTGGACCTTGAGGACGTCAGTGGCTGCATGGGCTGTAATGCCAAAGTGCCTTGTTCCTTACGTGCACGAGATGCGGAGAAGTTTAAAGCAGTAGAGTTTTGGCTTGATTTTCTTCCTCTGGGAGTCTGATTAAGGCTCAAAGAATTGTTAAAATGGGATGTTTGAATGCTGAGGTCTTGCCTTCTTACCTTGCTCTCTTTTATCTCCAGAATAGAGGAAACTAAACCTAACAAGTCTATGAGGATGCCGTTTTTTTTTGTTTGTTTGTTTTTGCACTGACTTAAGCATGACTTTTTTTTAAAACTCTCTGCAATGGTCCACTTGTTTCTGAATTAAATAATCTGACTGTAATGACTGTACATTTAATCTTTTCTCTGTGTGTGTACCTTGTGCTTGCACGTCTGTCTGTTCTGTTTGTGCATGTTTTCACATGAAAAGCAGGCGGAGGTTGCAAGTGGCTCCATGAAGCGTTCAGCCTCCACTGTTGCGGATCAGCGGGTGAACGGTATTTGGCAGGAGGAAAAAAGTCCTGAGCGGGTTTATCGACCTCGTCACAAAAGCTACAAGGCTGCTGGTTGGTCTTGCTCACCTGTTATTATCATGTCAAAGTTGAAAAGTATAGGTATTTATTAGCATTAGCCCTCTTAAATCTGCAGTGACAGAGCGTCAAGTGTCAAGTTGATCACCATGTTATCGTTGCAGTGAAAAAACATTTACTGGAGTGAAAAAGGTGGATGGCATCTGCCTTTTTAACATGTAGGTGTGGTCGAGCAAACCCCAGCAACAAGGGAAAACATTACAGATTTTTTAGAATTATCATGTTATTGAGAAATGTTAGTTGGCTGTCAGACTGCACCTTTTCTGCTTCACAAGGCCAATAAGAGGGAAATATGTGTATTCTTAGTTTGTCAATGGCACTTCACTCCAGATGCTAGGAAGACACAAAAGATACTCAGAGAAAGCCGGATCATGAGGACTTTAGCCATCTCTTTTTCTCTTTATCTGTCATTTTACTTTGCCTCCTTTCCTGGATGTGTTCGCTCTAGTTTCTCGGTCTGAGCACTGGCAGCAGGGCGACAGGGAGCGTGGCCGGTCTAAGGAGCGCTGTCACCTCCTCTCTCCAGACACATCTCGTTGTAACTCGGAGGAAAGAAGCTTGCAGCCCTCGCGATCCTCTAGCACAGAGAGAGCTCACCCCCAAGATAAACAGGTAGGACGGAAAAACTCTGTCCAGTTAACTGATTCAAGGACTTGGACGGCAACAAAGCAGGGTCACAAATTAACAAGGCTTTAATCAATAAAAACTGTAAAATCTGTCAATAATGTGGACTACAGAATAAGAAAACGAGAGCAACATATTATCATTATATACAATAATACTGAAATGTGAAGCTCACAACAAAGAAATGTAAAAAGAAATGAATGAGGAATTGAATTGTGGAATAAATTAGGGAATAAAAGTGCTACATCTGATTTATATCAAGAATAATGTTTTGCAGTACAGCACTTGTTAAGAGTACTTGTTCTAGTTCATCTTTATACTTCAATTTGAATTTGCTAGCTTAGCAAATTAAAGGAGCACTCTTCTGATTTTACACGTTAAATTTTGACATTTCAGTTTTCCAGTTACCCTATAAAAGAGAATCCATGACACCATTGGTTCTCCATTTCTTTCTTTATACACGTCTCCAGGGCAACAGCTCGGACAGCCCGGTGCCCTCCACCTCAGAGTCCAGCACCCCCAGCGGCCGTCGACCTTCATCCCAGACCCCGACCCGCTCCCGCCCTCACATCTCCTACTCCCCGCTCGTGTGTCGCACGCACCCCTCCGTCGGCGAAGATGAGGACGAACAAGGCAGCCCAGAGACCGTGAGGCGGGGCAAGCCCAGCTGGGAGACCCAAGAGGGGGGTGCAGGAGAAATGGGGAGCGAGGCAGGCAGACAACCATCCCCACCTCGACGTTACCCCTCTGAGCCATTCCTGGCCTCCCAAGAGGGCGACCACAGCCCAGACCCCTCCGGTCCCATGGAAACGTTGACCTTCGAGGCGGCCGTGGCCTGCAGCCTGGGACGCTCAAACACCATCAGCTCGGCCCGCCCGCGCTTGCGGACTGGCTGGCAGGTCCCCAACGGACATTTTCGGAAGCGCCTGGCGCAGACAACTTCTGCTGCGGGCTGCGATCCTCTCAGCGACACAGAGGAGGACGACAGGTGCTAGGGACAGGAGGCACAGCATGATGAAGGAGGGGGAATCCCAGAGAGATGTTAGAGGACTATGCGCGACTGTGCAGAGTCAAAGTTAATGTGACTCTTTTTGCATCAGTGCTTGGAGGCCATGAGCCCTCTGGATGTTTGGTAAAATGTGAACCCAAAACAAACGAAACAGAAAGAACAGTACTTCCTGAAACTGTAGTTGTCAATTCACACAGAACACTGACAATAAATAAGGTCTATTTCCTGACTTGTACTTGATGATAGAGAGTAATAACACTTCTCAAATAGTTGCGGGATGCAGAAAATAAATGAATGGATCAAATTATGTCATTTGTGTCAATAGATATTTTCATTTCTGAAGATGTTTCTAAATGATTCAGTGTTGCTCTTAACAGTATTTATCTGTGGGGTGTGTGAATATGTAACTACATTTTCTTATAAAGTAATTGTTTTGTAAATACATTGTGACCATCACACCATTGCCATTTATTAGACCAGATCAATCAAGGAAGCCATCATGAAGAGGCGATCTGATACTTTACCAGACAATGTGGATACTGATAAGTAACACTCAATAATGCTGGATTTTTTTACAGTATGAATGAATATGCAGGGGAGAAAAACTGCCTGATTCTCCCCGTCATTTTTCTTTTTGGTATTGAACATAATAAGTTGTGAGATATGAATACAGTAATAGGATAACATAGAAAAGATGCTTATTTGTCATTTCACTCTGCGTTATTGTTAAATCATGCCCCCTACACACCTCAAATCTTTCAAATTTCTTAGTTATCCTTCAAAACAGCCTGTTACTTACATTTTTATTTTCAAGTCTACACCTTTTAAATGAGAATTTTCCAATAATTATATCCAACATTTGAATGTGAGAATTGTTGGGCATGTGATTTTGCTATGAATTGATATGAAAACAAAACAATCTTTCATCTATTTTCACCTTTTTCTTCCTCGTGGATATTGTACGAACCATTGCAGACGATGACTGTAGAAACACTGTAGACAAACCATGACACATTTGCTTCACAAATTAACATTACTCTATTACTTACTAATAATGTACAGAGAAATTATGCTGTTTGTAACATTTAGAGAAAAAAAAAACAGTCTCAGCTGATGAGCTTTAAAGGTAAAGGTTTAAGGTTTGTGTTTTTGTTTTATTTGCCTGAAGAAGGCCAATTCTGTGAAACTCACTTAACCAAAAACATGGAGATTTGTATCATAAGTTCCTGGAATGCAAATACTTTGTGGGTTTTTATGTGTACAATAGCTGTATATACAAATAAAGGTGTCCCCAAGTTGCCACTGTTATGTCTTTCTTTATATCTGGAAAAAAACACTTTATGTGTATTCGGAAATTGACAGTTTGTGCTGTTACTTTTTTACACACATGTCAAAACAAGTGTCTCATAATGTATTTACTTGTAGATATATATTCATATATTTTAGAAATTACCAGATACAAAGGTTTTCTGTATGTATTATTCATTCAGTAATATGACTATGCTGGTGCATACAGAAAGCAGTGGAACAGGTTATCTTAGAAAGGGTCCACATCATATTTATTTTAAGAAAGTGTTCAGCGAAAGAGATACTTCTACAAATTATCTCAAAATTGAAAAGCAAGGAAGAAATCTTTTAAAAACATACAGTTATGCAATTGTACAGACACTTTCTTATTGAAGGTCCTTATTGTGCCTGATTAGACCTCTAGTCTCTAGGAGTGAACAGACTGCTTCTTTTTCACAGCAGAAATGATCACTTGTCACTTTCTGAGATATAAGATCAACCATCAAGCAAAAAGGACAAAAAAAGGTGAATAAACCATTTCAAGATCATAATATTTATAGTGATCAATCTTGTGCAGTGAGGACACTTTAACCCCTTGAATGGAAAGATTATATTTTCACTAATATTGTTGCAAATGAAAAAAATCTGACAAAACATTCTAATGACATTACAACTGAAGAAAACATGGGTGCGACATTCTGGTTAATTTTAACAAACATTACAACAGTTGTCAATATCAATAAATGTACATTATATAAGGTCACATATAAGATAACTGATTCTGAGGGGAGTCTAATTCACTGATTACAGCAGCATGAAGGAAAAAAAATGAGCAAGTAAAATATATGATATAGTATATAATGTGTGATATAATAAACAACATATTCTGATATATTAATAGTAGAATTTGATTTTTAAAAACAGCACATAGTGCAGTGACTTGAGTGCTTCTTTTATTTTACTACAAAAGGCCATGCATTGGGTATTGCATTCCAAACATTTTATTGCATCTTTAGTAGTGACATTAAAAATCTGTATATCATCAGTGCAACTGAAGAAAAGATAAGAGATTCTGCCTCATTATTACAAAAAGAGACATGAAATCGAAATTTGTGATATATAGTATATGCTATGCATGATTTCTCTCTTCTGTCTTGAATACACAGAATTTGAACGGTAATTACCAAGTTTTGCTCAAATTTGCTTTAGATTACATCTAGCACATTTTTCTAAACATTTGCTGATAAGTTTGAATGAATGTTTGTTTATTGGAATTAATAATTTATCAATTAGAAATGTTTATCTATTATAAATTAATTAATGTATCAACAAATCAATCAAGTATAAATAAGTTATCGTTGTTTTTTTATTATTATTTTAAATTATTTATATTGCATTTCTATCATTGAAAGGGGTGGGACTTTGGCTCTCACTTGGGGTACGTAAATGAAACCATCCAATCAACATGCAGAGTTACACCCGTACGTCATATCCAACGGACCGATAACATGTCCTCCGGTTGAAGAAAAAAGCTAGCAAGGAAGCAGACTGTTAAATGTTACTCGCGAAGTTAAAAGGCGGAAATGTCGCTACAGTCCAACACCCATGCGGCTCGGTATCTCAGCCACAGTCGCTGCTGAAGTAACTGTTTTCTTGAAATTGTGATTCCTTCAAAGGAATGAGCGATACTTATCAAGGAAGTCGCCCAGCTGGCTAGTGAAAAAGTAGCTAGCTCGGCTGCTAGCTGTCGTTAGCAAAGGGAGTTCTTTGTTTTGTTTTTCAGGTGGAGGTCCGTGTAGACATGAAGAGAAACTAATGTGGCCATTGGACTTAACGTTTATGTAGAAGTTTGATAATCATGTTCATGGTGTCTTTGGTTCTGGGTCGTTGGACTGTAAATTAATTGTTTATGAGATATTAGACAAAACTAACATTAGCCACCGAGAGCAACTTTAGCAACAAAGATCTGATTTTAACGTCGGGCAGGACAGGACTGGAGACACGGAGATATGGGCAACTGTCTCAAGTCTCCGACATCAGACGACATCTCTCTGCTTCATGACTCCCAGTCAGATAGGGCGAGTTTTGGTGACGGGACAGATCCAGACCTGGAACCACCTCCGCCGTACCAGGTGAGGACTGCTAGCACACAACTTCCAGGTTACTGAAGTGAGTGTAAGAGTAATCGAAGTTAAAAGCCTGAATGTTAATATACAGCAGGTACAGCTAGTGAAAATATGCCTGTTTGTACTAGATAATAAGCCATGCAATAACTTGTAATTCGTGACAATTCATTTCCATGTCTGTGGCCTTTCTAGAAGTCTGCCTTGAATCCATTGTAGTCAGTAGTATAACAGTAACCAAACAGGTTTTAGACTTATCCCACTAGCCTGTCAGGATGTCCACACTGCATTATTTACCAGTTTATCGCTTCACAGAGCCCGACCAGCTAAACCACTCTGTACAGACCAAGTGAGCTGATAGAGCAGGAAGCTGTTTTTGTTTCATGTTGGAGTTTCTTTTCTGTTACCAGGAGCAGGCTCACATGCCCATGTACCATCCCACGCCTAGTCAGGCCCGTCTGGCCACCCAGCTGACAGAGGAGGAACAGATCCGCATAGCTCAGCGCATTGGCCTCATCCAGCACCTCCCTAAGGGTGTTTATGATGGAGGCCAAGACGGCTCAGAGAAGAAGATCAGAGAGTGAGCATTTTGCATTTCTGCGTGTGATGTTTACACAGAGGAAGGTTGCAAACCATCAGAGCTGAGCAGTATTTACCAAGACGGAATTTTTGTTGTACTTTTGACCTCGCTATTCATGTTGTGATGCTTTTAAATGTAAGTAAGATTTAAGGATGGATGATTTGATCCATGGGAAACAAGTTAACAGTGTGTTTCATTTCACTTGTGCTGAAAAAAGCCAATTGATCAAAGTGACTCTGAATTTTGATCATCTATTAATTGTCTGAATTGACAGTTTTGTACATTGTAGATCTAAAGCCTTCCAAAATTGTGATATTTTAAAGCAAAATGTACTTGACTTGAGGGTCAGTTATTAAGCAGAAATGCCAAACATTGCCAGTTTTATCTTCTAAATGTGAAGATTTGCTCCAAATTTCTGTTTGGCATTATTTTAAATTAAATATCTTGAAAATGTTAACTCAGGCCCAGGGAAACGCTGGTGGTAACTGTTGTACTAATTTCAGACATTTTATAGACAACATTAAAAGATTCATTCATTGATAATTGAAATAATTGTTGGCTGCAGCTCCAATATCATTAAAATAAATTATAATGTGTAAACACATGGGAAGCTGTGATGATTTAATTCATTTGGCAAAACTAATTTAAAAAAAAAATCACCTAACTGCAGTGCTGCAACTAACAATTATTTCAATTTTCAACACATCTGTCAATTTTTTTTTTTTTCAATTCATCACTAGTTTTTAGTCTTGTGTCACAAACTCAGCTGGTGCGTAGCTGAGCTCTTTATTTCATGTGGTTTCAGATGCGTGATCTGTATGCTGGACTTTGTATACGGGGACCCCATCCGGTTCCTGCCGTGTATGCACATCTACCACATGGACTGTATAGACGACTGGCTGATGAGATCCTTCACCTGCCCCTCCTGCATGGAGCCTGTGGATGCTGCCCTGCTCTCAACCTACGAGACCAACTGATCTTTCACCCTTCGTTCCCCAAGCCTAGATCAACACAGCCCCAAACACACATACACATACACAGACACACACACACACACACACATATCCAACAACTGCCCTCTTATAAAGTGAGGCCAGCTAAAACATGTCTTCTCTGTTTTCTTGCACTTAAAAAAAAACCTAAATTAACTCACCTACTGTTGGCCTTTCATGCCCCCAGGTCTGAATAAGCTGGTCTTAAACATCAGTTACACAACTCAGTTAAAAACGGTTTCCAGGCCCCTCTCGTGATTGTATTTGTGTGTGTTTGTCATGCTGCAGCCGCGTCCAGTGTTGCTGCTGACAGTTAGCACAGGTGTGTGTGTGTGCGTGTGTGAGAGCAGTTTGGGCTGTTAGATTACTTCGTGTTTCCACTCGAGCCGGCCTCAGTGGTCTTTCTCCCCAGCTGACCCCAGTTCACCTTCATTCCTACTTAGTCCTTAAAATGGATAATTAGCTTGACAGATTATTGACCAAAATGCAATGAGGTGTTTCTAGAAAATGTAGTTTCCTGTGGCAACAGTAAGCAGAGACTTCCTCAACATACCTCCTAAACCTGCTCTCACTTTAAAATGGCCCTACATTTTGGAGATATGGGAATCGACAGCTTAAGTCTACAGAAATTGCTCTCCAGTTAGTCAGGATTACAGAAACATTATGCACACAGTTAACAGAAATCACCCAAAGTTTATAAGTACACAATCTACACCTAGAGGAGATCAAGGCTAAATAATATTTGGCCACTCCGAATGGCCGGACTTTAAAGAAAATGCTTTGAGTTGAAGAGAAGATATGTTGTGTAACATGAATGTTTCACTTAGATGGCGTGTAAAGTAGGAGGCAGCCAATGTAAAGGGCTCATTTGTGCATGGGCAGGTGGATCAGTCGGTCAAAAATGACAAATGCTTGCACACACTTTTCATCTGATCCAGAGATTTGCACTTTACTTATAGGACAGTATCTAAACAATATATTAATATATGTACCTTATAACCTTGCACTATCAATACTTCATTCCTTTTTTTCTCCTGAGATGCAAAAGTTATATAGCTGATATTTTCAAAGCTGTCAGTAGTCACTTATCAAGTTGAAGTAAGCCTGAAGATGTATTTCATGAAATCTGTGATTCAGTAGTGTGAGCCTCCGCTTTGCTCTGCTTGATTTTTGATTCTTGTGTGTTTTGTGTGTAAGTGAAGGGACAGAGGCTTGCTCCAGTTTAAAGGAGACATTTGACATTTAGGGAAATGCGATTAGCGCTTTCTTGTCAAGAGTTGGGTGAGAAGATTGATGTCATTCTGAGTCTGTGTGTTAAGTCAGGAGCTGGAGCCAGGAAGCCATTAGCTTAGCTCAGCTTAAAACAGCTAGCATGGCTCTTTCCAAGGTAAAAAGCATTGGCCTGCTAGCACCTCTGCAGTTCAGTTACTTAACATGTTACATCTAATTTGTTGTACCTGTACATAAATGGAAGTTACATGCTGGTACAATCTGATGTTGAACAGCACTTAACTCCCTATAAAACCACAAGTTACTGAGCTTCAGAGTTGCAGGTCGGCATGTTTTTGAGCCTCTGAGCCATGCTAGTGGTTTCCCCTCGCTCTAAGTAAGCCTATTTCCTCCCTCGTCTCGAGTAGTACTTAGCATACAGGCATGAGAGCAGTTTCAATCTTCTCATCTCCTGGCACAATAGTGAAAATGTTACATTTTTCCTTTAAGAAAGAAAAGCGGTCAACTTGAAACTGTTTCAGAAATCCGCATTGTTACAAAGTCACCTTTATTTTTCTTTCTTTACTTGCATTCACGGTAGCACTAGTTACAGTCATTGGTTCGGCTGTGTTTTTTTTTCTGTTTTATCTTCTACCTTTCCATTATTTGTCACATTAGAGTAAAATCCACTGTGTATTTAGGAGAGTAAGTATATAACTGTGCACTGGTTTACGCCTGACTGAGCAAACCTCTGTTCCAAATGACTTTCAGAGTGAGAGACTTCTTTTAGGGTGTGATAGTTACAACTGAGATATCGAGTTTTCCATTGAGCTTTTCCTTTGCTGTGTTTTTCAGCTTAAGTTCATTCTGAAAAGTAATATTTCCTGTAATCTCGTTTTATTTCTTTCTTTTTTGAAGGCTGAAGAGCCATCATGTAAAAAAAAATAAACAGAAAAAAACTACAATTTTTATTGTTTTATTTAAGAACAGGCGATCACTCCTTTTTAAAAAATCTGTTGGCACCAGTCTGATGAAGTGGGCTGGATTTGGGGCCAAAATGAGAGATTACAGAATACACGATTGCAAAATATTCCTTTGAGCCTTTCATTAATGCGATCCCAAAATCTGGCAGTGGAGCGGAAAACGTGACTATATAATCAGGGTTCTCCATTTGACTGATGCAGCAAGCGAGCCCAAGCCATATCAGTAATGTTTGATGCTTTGTTTCCTCCAGTTGCATCAGCTGTGGGGGAAACACGTGAATCAAATTGACTGTTAGGTGTTTTCTTTGTGCCGCACAAACATCAGATTGCAACCGTAATGACAAAAACAGGAGTTAAATCCTCATCAGAACCCGTCCACACAAGATCAGTCCAAACCAAACGGATGTCTTGCTTATGCGCATGAATCTTGTGTACAGTGACATTCTTCTGGAATTATGACATCGTACGCGAGGTCCACACATCCATCTTTATGCACTTAAATTAATTGATTGCAACATGTTCTTTGTTCCTTCAGATTAAGCAGTGACACGGTTAATCAGCTTTGCAGTGCTGCAAGACCTGCATGCTTCTACCCTTTAGATCACATTCAGAAATCACTGAACAACACAATGAGGACGGACATGGAGAGGTCACTTGTTCAAACATAATGGGATTTTGTGTTTCAACATATTTGAAATCTCCACAAATATCTCAAGAATTTAGGCTGAAGGATTATTTGTAGCGTTAACTGATCTGTGATATAGCAAGAGAAATGCCTGCTTGTTTTAAGGAAACACCACGGAGCCTTTGCCCGGTTGGCCGCCATGCTACCTAATAAATAGCTAATGAACACACCGCATAACAGAAGAGTACAAAACAACCACATGTTTGATTTCAACAAATTTATTTTTCCAACCATTAAATATTCACAGCATGTGTGCCTATCCATGTTCTATTAAACCTATGATGACAGTTGGGACGAAGCAACCAGACTCAAAAAGGAGCATGAATTCACAGAATGGCTTTGTAATTTGTCCAACGATCCACATCAGCTGGGAATGAAAACACACAAACAATTTGGCTGACAAAGCTTTATTTTTCTTGACACGATGCATTTGTTTATCCTGGTTTTAATACTGAAAGGCAGTTTATAACCCTGTAATGGCCGACTACTGTTGACACCCTGAGAGGAGCATGATTAGGGTTTGTACATTCCATGAAAGGTGACGGGAATGCTGCACTCCACCTCTGCCCTGGCGATCTCAGACAGATCCTTGGCGTTGAGGATGAGGAGGTATCCTGGTCTCTGGGAGCCGGGAGCCACCACGATGGTCAGCAGCACTCCTGAGGGCACAGCAGCATGTTATCATGAAGCAGTTCCTCTCATAGTCGGTGTTTACATATTGTGTTTATATTGCTGCTGACATACCGTCGTCCTCATCTACCCCATCAGGGGTCTGAACAAACAGGGGCTCTGAGGGGTAGGAGTCTGGTTCCTGCCATACCCAAGTCTCCTTGGTCTTTACGTTCAACTTGCAGATCTGAATGAGTAAAAAACAAAACCAATTAATGTTTTTTTTTCTTTCACACTCTCGGTTTCACTCACAGTTGGCTGCATTTTGTTAACTTACCCTGTCAGGTATGAAATGGTTGAGACCCAGGCCATAGGCGTACGTGTAGTTCTTTCCTGCGTACCTCTCGTAGTTGATTTGAGGGAACTCAAAAGCTACAAAAACATAAAAATGGTTACACAATGAAGATGCTTCCAGTGTGTATAGTCAAGATAAATGTGTCCAACATGAGGGGGTAAATTAGATGCGTTTGCACCTTGGCGAGGCCCGGAGAACAGCACCTCCGGCTCCAGCCAGATCGTCCCGTCAGCGTGCATCACCGCTGTGGCTGTGGTGTACGGCAGGCTGATAAGGTTCTTCCCCTGCTCCTCCTACATCAAGTCCACAGTGAGATGAGAGAAAATAATACAAGACCGTACATCTGTTGGTGGCAATTTGTGTTCACCCAGTGGATAACACAGGTGCCTCACCTTGTGGACGTCCAGGGGAATAACATATCTGCGGACCTCCGGCTGTGGCGCCATCATGGCTGCCTTCTTCACCTCCTCCCAGTTTGCTCTCAGGTTGGCCAACCAGAGATAGTTGTAAACAAACTCAAACCTGTGTGGATAATGAACAATGATATTCCTGCATCAAACAGAAGATATAAGAGAATGTTAAAGTGAAGGTCCAGTGTTTAGCACTCCTGTTACCCTTTCCATCCGCAGAGGTCAACAACAATGAAGCCTTGGTCCTCGTAGGTGTTGATGTGATGAAACATGCCCATGGGGGCCCCTTTGAACTTGAGATCAATGTACTCTCCTGGGTCTTTCTTGGCAATGTGAAACAAGGTCTAGAAAATAAGAGATATCATGAGATTTCAGGGGCAGAGCTGATGACAACATCAAAAATCACCAATCTACTCTTGAGTTCTTACTCCTTGGCTCTCATTGGACTCGAAACAGTCCATGTAGTTGGAGCCTCGGATGCTCCAGGCGCTCAGGAACTTCAGCAGATTGATTTTCACCGGGGTCTCCACGAAGACAAAGTAGTTCTCTGACATGCCAAAGCTAGAGATCGTTCAGGAGAGAACATCAAAACTTTCCGTGACGACGCATCAAACGGATCACTGACAAAAACCCTGTGAGTCTACACAAACCTGTGCACATAGGAGGGCTTGAACCTCTCAGCGCTGGGGAACTGCACCACCACCTTGGACTTCTCAATGGGATCAGACTTATCTAAGGAAAAAAGGCAAAGGTTGTGATGTTTGAAACAGGTGTTAAGCTATTTCATACTGGAAAAAATTCACTATTTCTCACAAGCGCTGATCCGAACCTTTCTGTGTGGGTGGGATCCTGACAATATTGTAGGCCAGTGTTGCTCCTTTCCCCATGCAGTTTCCAATGTTATACACGGTCCCATCTCTCTCAATATGAGGGTGGGCTGTCACTCCATTAATGTTGACATAGTTGCACATATCAACCTGGATAGATCATAAAGACATTTTGCTGTGCTTTAACATTAAGAGATGCACCGTTCTGATGTGTGATCATGTGATCTATTTGTGGTGATGCACCTTCTTCAGTGTCTCCAAGGTCTCCGTGTTTACTTTAGTGATGTAGTTGGTTTCTGTTACAGCATAAAAATCCTCGCCGATCGGGTAAACGTTCACCAGGCAGTTGTCTGTGACCTCAACGCCCTTGAAGTAAGAGAAAAACCTGCAAAAAGAAAAGATGTTGTAGAATATAATGTGCATATAAAGATCATTCTAATTTTCACATTTGTCATCCAGATGATAGCCAGGGAGAGCGGGACAAAATCCAGTGTGCAACCCACCTGGAGAAAATGTTTTTGCAGGGATCAGGATACGCAAAGGTGCCGAACTCAGTGATCACCACACGCTTCTCTGTGATGGCTCTCACATACGCATCTGTTCTGACAAACCTACATGGAGGAAAGAGCAGAAAAGAATTTCAGACCCAAAACATTATACATTCATTTCTGACGAGCAAAAAATGCTTAATTGAAATTGAGTGTTCAACATCTCAAAAGCCTTCATTCTGTCCCCAAAAGGCTGCTCATTAAATAAAGGTGTTTTTCAAGTTTTTTGTCTCTATGAATCAAACCTAAATGCCTCGCTCAGCATAATCATGAGGAACTCACCTCGCTTAAAGATAACTTTAGGTAATCAATTACGTTGCACATCCTTTTTAAATGCTGCTAATTATGATATCATTTCATGTTGTTGCATGAGCAGCTTGATTATAAAAATCTGCACAATATTTACTAAGCAACAATAATTAAAAATGGAGACTTGATGCACACAAATGCAAATCCAGTTTCAAGTCTCTGCAGGTTGATGTTGCTACATGGCTTCAATGTAAATAACCACTTATATTGTCCTTAAGGCCTTACTTTCGGTAGTAGGTGACTTGGCCGTTCTTAAAGTCAAATTTGTGCATGAGGGCCTGGCCATCAAAGAGGTGATAGAAGGGTTCATCTCCAACCTCAAAAAGCCCAGGTCCCAGACGAAGAAGACTCCCCTTCAGAAATGAAGGAATCCTACCTGTAAAACACCAACAGATCAAGCTCAGATCAGTTTTATACTGTACTGGTTTATAAAAACGCTTTCAGAGTCTACTTTGGATGCTGGCTCTGTGTTCTCTGCAAACAGAATATGAAAGAATTCCTTGCCTGCAGCCTATTTCTGTCTGAAATATGCAAACAAACCTGTGACAGTCGCTGGGAGAGGCTCAGCCAGCTCCTCACATGTCTCAAAAATCTTCTTGTAGCCACCAGCTGGGTGTTCAAATCTGTGATCGAAAAGCAAAGACATCCACCAACAATGCAGCCAAGTCAATCAAACTTAATCAAATTTTTCAGCAAGTTAAATGTGTGAGTCTGTTAGTTTAAGTCACTCAAAGCTAAATGTCTGACTGGTCATGAGGGAGTTCAGCATCAGCTTTTAAATCCTTTGGGAGCGTAATCAGCTGCAGACGCTCTGAGCAAGTGAGTCACAGGAGTCACCGAAGTTAAAGAAACTGTCTGTACAACATTATAGAATTTTGCACATGCTTTTTCGTTGCTTTTTGTTCATCAATATAAGGTGAAAACTACATTTGGAATAGATGAAGTTCATCAGAAACTCACCGGCTGGCCATGTTTCCTTCCTATTGTGGCACCACACAAAGCAAACTGTTAAGAAAACCTCTGGTCACTTCTGAGCTGGAAGTCTTTGGTCTCCCAGTGGATTTGGGGTATTTATTCGTCTAGTCCCCCTCAAGGTCACTGCAATCTGCGCTGTGAACCTTTGTCCTGGCCAATCATGTCGCAGCGTGAACAAGAATCCCATTGTGCCAATATCCTCTGCTGGGTGACTCAATGGCCACCCCTCTGAAACCGGATTTATTGCAGAGAATATTTATTGCACAGAATTGGTAAACGTGTTGCAACAGTGCATGTGATTTCAGCTGCATCAATTGTTCAGATAGTTATGCTGAGTCACACAAAGCGCAGTATGGATGCAATGTGAAGGGCTACAAAACAACATGCAATTCATTTTAATTCAATTAATTTACACTAAACTGACCTGAGGTAGGTAAGAAAAACACTATTTTAAAGAAAATCAGAAATCAGAAAAAGATATTTAAATGTGCATATAATACTGTACTGGACAAAAAATGGATTAAAAAATAGATTTGAATTAAGATAAAATAGAGCTCTCACTGTGCAAATTAAAATCAAATGTGAATTTATAAAAAGAACTGGGATTAAGTTTGTCAAAAACCAAACCTATTAGTATTCCAGGACAATTTTAAGATTAAATAATACAATAATAGAATGGATTCATTGTGAAACAACAATTACAGTGAACCTTCACTGCTATTAATAGGCAGTCTTGTACAATATGATGAGTACACACAATGCTGATTGGATGAAATGGGGCCAGTGGTTCTTTGGTCTGAACACAAAATGCCTTAACTTGCTTGTCTCGGTGCCACTATAATCCAGGTGTAGGGATTATGCTCGACGTAGCCTGAAGACAAGCGCTGCATTGTTTCTCCTGGGAAAAAACACCATTAGGGGAGAGAGTTTCACCAGAAGCAGTTTTGTCAGTGGCAGGGTTGTGACGTGGCTGCTCCAAGCAAACACATGTGGGCTGACTTTAATTAGCAATACACAACATTTATATGATGATCTTTAAACAAGAAGGAAAGGGTCGGCGGATGAATACGGCCCAGTGAGAACAGGCCGTGTGTGTGTGTCAGGGAGGATTTCTACAGTGAAACAAACATTTCAAGCACATCGCACGGTCCTCGTCAGTGGACAGATGTTACTCAGTTGTCATGAAGTTTCTGATCACTTATGTGGAAGATCCATCCATGCATGCAGATCCATCTCCATGACAACAAACACCGTCAGCTGATGAAAACTGTGTGATGTGGTTGAAAGCTCCATAAAGCACATAGTGAGCAGCTATGAAGTGAATTGAAAATATTCTGGCTGACAAGTTCTGGCATGATTTAAAATGCAATGACTGATTTCCTTTTCACGGGTTTAGGATCTAGCTGTGTTTGAAAGAGTGAAAATAACCTGACTGAAAGCTAAAAAAAACTCCAAGTCGACATTCAGTTGGGGATGTTTTGTTAAACTACTATTTCCACAGTCATTAATGTTAACCCGTTAATAGATTGAGCTAATTCAAACTTAGGTTCAGGGAAGAGAAACCCATCTATCTTAACATTACTTTATATGAATGGCAAAATTACAGATGTTTTACTTTCTCATCATCCTCGTTTATATCATCTACAAAAGGGGAGGGAGACCTCTGTTGGTTATTGATTGTAGTTCAATGACTACGTAACATAACATCAGTGTCGCGCTCGCCGGTGTGCAAGATTAAAATTACATCGATCGACAAGAGGAGGCGAACATAAATGAATCAACCTAATAACCTTGTAATGTTTTGAACAATCTGTTGTTATTTCCGCAGCAAGCGCTCAATTGTACGCATGCGCACTTCGTTCGTGAATTACAATATGGCGGCGGAGAGCTACAGTCAGTTGATGTAACGTTAGTTGCTTGCTTACACTTAGCTAACTAATTGCCTCAAAACAACCGGCTTTTATAACGAGCTGATAGCCGTTTCCGTCATTTAAGTTTAGCTGTTGACGGTAGTGTCGTTGTTTAAACTGTTCTAGTCGAGAAAATGAACTACACCACGAAGGTGGTCCAGGTGACCAATGTGTCGCCAAGCACAACATCGGAGCAGATGAGAACACTGTTCGGGTTTTTGGGAACCATTGAAGAACTGAAGTTATTTCCACCAGAGTGAGTTGACTAGCTGGTGATTTACTAGTTAACTTTGATGGTAACGCTGTCACAGATAAGCTATCTGGTTTTCCAAACAGGCTACCTTCGTAGAAATGACGTAGGCCTAGCATGCTAACCAGAATTGTAATGCTAGCTAACAGTAACTTAATACACCGATGTTGGCTAACACTTACTGATGCTACGTGCACATTCAGCGTCATTTGAGTTGTTGATTATGTCTTATACACGTACACAAACGTTTCTTGAAATTGCAGCTAATAGTGGAGGCCCAATTAAAACATTTGAGGCTCAATTTGTGCAAGTAGTATTTTGTTTTTTGCAGTAGTAAGATCGCACTCTTTATTCTTCCCAGCCTCATGTTAAGTATGGAAGTCCTGAAAAAGGATAAAAGTTAGCAATTCCAACACTATGAGACCAGTAAAAATCTGTTATTTTCTACAATTTCATGGCAAAAGTTTGATTTGTGTTTTTTGATGTTATTTTATTTTCTCACTGTCATTATTTGGGGCATTATACTTCATATGATCATTTTCGTTGCTGATCAATCTGTTGCTTATACTTTGTATTAATTGACTATCCTAACTGCAACTTAGTGTCTGATCATTTTGATTTACAGAGCAGGGAGGTTGTAGTTATGGGATTCAAACCCTACCTAATGTTGGAAGTTCACAGCATTTCAAAGCATGTGGGTATGGTGGGACCACATTGCGTTGCAATTTCGGATGTAATGTAATATTTTTCATCTTCCTCAACAGTGACTCTCCGATGCCGGTGACATCGCGGGTGTGCTTTGTGAAGTTCCAGGAGCCGGAGTCCGTTGGAGTGTCTCAACATCTGACCAACACCGTGTTTGTGGACAGAGCATTGATCGTGGTCCCGTTTGCTGAAGGTTTGTCTCTTTGTTATTCCCTTGTATGAGTGGTCCATGTTGTCTGAATGGCATGAATCTTGAATAGTGGAAATGTAAAACAGTAGAAAAGATTTCACGTGTCCAATATGTGAATTGCACAAGTCACCTCACCTCAATCTGTTTATATGAGCTTTTTGAGATAATTTGAATGATACTGGTACTGCCATTCCCTCCCATTGTCTATACGAAGTGTTTAAAGCAGGCCTGTCAGAATTTTGGTATACTGTTGTAACACATCCCACATTTGGTTTGCCAAAACAATGATATTCTCTTTATAAACTGCGTATTATTTCTGTGGAATAAAATACCAAGCTTTATATCTTTGCCAAAAACAATGACATGCTCTGTATTTAGAAAGTGCAGTATACCAAAATCTGCTTTACAGACTAGGAGTTGAACACTCCCAAGCTGCGGGCGCCACAGACACCTCAAAATACTGAAGTGAAGTTGTTTAAACTCTTAACCATTTTCTCCCCCATATTGGACTATCCTCTGTTAAACTTCTCTCTGTTATTTGTGTGTGTGTATGTGTGTGTGTGTGCGTGTGATTTTTGTAGTGAAGAAGGCAAAAGCAGCCCCCTCGTTGATGGCTGAAAGTGGTCCTCTGCCTGCCAACAGGGGATTATAGACATTTGCAAAGGCCAGCAAGCATTCAAGTCCCACCCCACTCTTTTTGTGTCCTCTGTTCTTTCTCTGCCTTCTCTTTCTCTTTCCTTTTATCGTTTCTAGGTGGTTTAGTGTAAAGGTCACATATCGGGGACATACCCTGAAACAGTGCTCATTTTGCAACACGTTTGAATGCTGCTTAGCCATTCATGTCATGGCTGAAGTATTGTTCCTTAACAGCTGGCGGTATTTTTCTTTTTTTATGTCAAGAAATCCCAGAAAAAGACTAAAAGGGCATTGTTGTCCTAAAACTATTTAAAGGACATCACTGAGCCACAGTGTTGCACTGCGTAACTTATTCTTTATGATGAACGCAGGCACTGGCACAGGGACCATCCTGCACCTATTAATACTCGCCAGCACACACCTAATGTGTATTCATCCACCTATGAAATTAGTCCCCAAATTATGCACTTTTTACTCCTGTTTTGCTGCAAACTACAGTTCCTTGTTGTTTTAGGAGATCGCTTAGCTCTTGATTAAAAATTTAATTGGACATTTGTGACGACTGCCACTGTTGGCTTTGATCTTTTCGTGGGATTTGTTGAGTGTAACCAAAAACTGAACACCGCCAGCCCTATCCTATGAAAACATGTAAATTAATTATGTGAAGAAAAACTCGGAAAGGCAGTTACTTGGGTCTGGTGGCAAGAGGCTTTCCAAACATACTGGGTGTGAATAATCTGCCAAAACCGAGCCTGCACACACATACTAACTTAACCATATGTGATCAGTTAGTTTTGGGATTTAAGAAAGACAAAGCCGATGACTGGTTATCTTCCATAATAGTCATACATCATCTCATCATAAGTTGTCCACCCGACATGACGCAATGTTGGTGAAATATATTCTCTTTAACAGTGGTCTTCTTTTGTTGTTGTGTTTTACAGTTCTTTTTCCTGGCTCAGCCAGTCCTGTATACCAGGCCCTGCAGAAAATACCATCCAACAGTTTTGTCTCCTGCAGCAATTTCTCTCTTCAGTGTGCTCTTTTTTTTTTAAATGTTGTCATTGTTGTGTGTCCGTATTAAGGTCATGTCTTTTTGTGAAAGAGTTGTTTTGGGGGTGGATTTACTGTGAGATGATAATGAGGTGTTTATTTGTTAATTTGGGCCATTTTTAAATGCAATCAGTGGCATATCACAAAGATGATAAAATGATTTTGAGTTGGACTTTGGTAGCATAGATTAATCAAAACTCTGCCTTGGTTTGGTTAATTGATGACAGCGGCAGGTAAGGATGCTACAACCCCAATTTCAAAAGGGTTTGGATGCTGTGTAAAACGTAAATAAAAACACAATGCAATCATTTGCAAATGAACTGTGTTTTAGCAGTTTTACAAAGTGTCCCTGAGCCCATGTAGTAACATCCTTAATCTAATCACGTGTTCACAAAGTGGTGAACCTCGCTCCATCCTTGCTCGTGAATGACTGAGCCTTTCAAGGAGGAAACGCCCCTTTCACACCCAATCATGGTACTCTCACCTGTTACCAATGAACCTGTTTACCTGTGGAATGTTCCAAACAGGTGTTTTTGGAGCATTCCACAACTTGCCCAGTCTGCCATCAAATTCAGAATAAGCATATATTTACAAAACAATGTGAAACCAAATTGAACTTGTTGTCTTTGTAGTGTTTTCAGTAGAGTATATGTCAAAACGGATCAGCGAATGATCACATTATGTTTTACGCTTCACACAGCATCCCAATTTTTTTGGAATCAGGCTTGTAGAATAATGATTTAAAGCAGGCACGCTACCCACCCTGAATTCTGCTATTGTCATTTAGTATATCTGACATTTGTGTTTTTGGTAAGTAAACACTGATAGCTTGTATAGTGTTCTTGCCAAATCCCTAAAATTCTCTCTGTTGTGTGTATCTCGATTTTTCTCTGTGTGCTTTTAGTAGCGAAGCCGCCAACGTGAGTCGCTTGTTTCAGTAAACGTCTAAATGAAAATTGAGGGCACACCCAACTGGAGAAGCAGCTGTGCTTGCTAACGTTTGGTTCATGACTTAAAAAACACGTTCAGGTGATATATTCTTGGCAGTGTTCATTGGAGTAGTGTGATATATTCCAGCAATAGTTATATCACTGCAATGATTATGTTGAATTAAGGGAACTCTTCTCTGATCTGTAAGGTAACCAGTTTGTTGAATCTAATTTGGAGAAATGCAGTGTGAAGACTTTTTTTTTTTTCTTTGTCCAACATGTGTTCTCTGTGGTTGATGTGTGTGTGAAGTTCTCTCCTAATGCCTGTTTTTGTTTTCCTGTAGGATCTATTCCAGATGAGGCGAAAGCTTTGTCACTGTTGGCGCCAGCAAACGCTGTAGCAGGAATTCTGCCAGGAGGAGGACTTCTTCCAACGCCCAACCCCATCCCCAATCCACCTGTAAGACTTCACATTCACTGTCTGGCACAAATTCTCTGACTGTGGGGAAAGAATATCATCTAGTGCATGAAGTCACAAAACTACTACCACTTCAGTTTGACGTAGTGGTGTGCCATGCAGTTTAGAAGAAAATCATGTTGAATCACATCACAGTTTCAACTCAAGGCCAGTTTCTTTTGTGTGATCTTCCTTATTCTTTTTACATACGAGAAAAAATATTTCAAGAGGTGGGTGAAAAATGGGGGTAAATTGTTCGGTCGAGACTGAACGCGACACAGCCAGTCAGAAGAGAGGGATCGCTTTCCAGCGTTCACGTTTGGATATCGTCAGTCATTAATTGTGGGTGATGTCTTTTGTGTGATGGTGATTCAGAGCTGAAACAAAGATCATCTGTCAGAATGTGGAAATGATGATATTAACACCAGTATGAGAACATGAAGGCTTGTAAGATGTCAAGATCTCAACAATAGACGAGCGTAACAAAAGCGCCTTTACACGCTTGTGTGTGTTTTGTTTTTACTCCAGATGGGAGGGAACCCTTTTGGTGCTCCGAACATGGATGCAATGGCTGCATTTGGATTCCCAGGACCCAATATGAATCCCCAGGTCAGAGGCTTTCTTTTATGACGTGGATGAAAAAATCTCTGCAGTTTACTTGACAAATCAGACAAACCTTCTTCCCACTTTTTCACAGGCGGCGGATCAGCTGTTAAAGTTCATGACAGATCCAAAGTAAGTCAGTACAGAGATGCTCCTTTGTCTTCTGAGCATTGTGGTTGAATCAGAAATAGACATGTTTGTAGTAATGATAAGTAAACTAATGAATATTCCTCTATTTAGACTCAATCCTTTGGCTGCAGGCTTAAACCTGAATGCGAGCCTGAAGGCTGACGCATCAAACAAAGAAATCGAAGAGGCCATGAAGAGAGTCAGAGAGGCCCAGTCGCTCATCTCTGCTGCTATTGAACCTGGAAGTGAGTGCACAAGAGCTGCATTGCAGTGTTCAGTGTGTCAGCAGTCATAAATCCTCCTTTCCTGGTTTTTACCTTTGTGAAAAGGTCCTTGTTATACTGTGCCTTGACATTACTGAGCAGTTTCTGTTGTCTCTGTCCTGCAGATAAGGAGAGCAATAAGAAGCACACTCGGTCCCGGAGCAGGTCCAGAAGGAGGAGGTCCCGATCGCGTTCGAGACACAGGTGACGACCGCTGCACATTATCTGAGGAGCCGATGTGGAGAAGATTTTGCATTCTGAGAATAAAGTGAAATGGTTTAAATGTGTGCTCGCAGGCGAACCAGGAGCAGATCCCGGCGACGGTCAAGCTCCAGAAACCGGAGGCGCTCCAAAAGCCCACGCAGGAAGCGCGCCTACTCCAGAGACCGAAGCAGGCGATCTCGAAGCAGATCCAGGTGGGTTAAGTGTTCAGACTGCTTTATGACATTCAGTTCAAAATCTGATGGAGCCTGACCGAGATACTAACATCAAATTTATCTACAGAGATAGAAAGAAAGATGATTCGGGGAGAAGACGATCGAAAACGCCACCAAAAAGCTACAGCACAGCCAGGAGGTCACACAGCCAGAGCCGGTGAGTACAGCAGAGGTTTTCCTCCTCTCTGCGGAAAGCAACTGAAAATGTATTTAAACTTTTATTCTGCAGCCACCCGGTTTTCTCAAATGAAGCCGCAGTATGCCGTTCTCAGCTTTTTGTCCTCTCGTGCTTCACAGGAGACACAGGAGAAGTCGAAGTGGCAGCCGGTCTCCTAAAAGGAGAAACTCCAGGTCTCCATCTCCTCGAAGGTTGGTGTTAAAGCTGAGCTGTGATGCGGTTTAACAGGACGAGGAGACACTAGGTCTGCTTTTAGTGGTGTGAAAGCAAAGTAGACCAACAGGATTTTGTTGCAGCAAATGTGTTTGTAGCATTGCTTAAAAACTGCTGTTAAATCCATTTAGCAGTTTCATAAGCTAACTAAACGTCCTCTGTGCGATTACATGCAGGGCGTTGTATGACACACCTGACCTTTCTTGTCCTCCCTCCACAGACACAAGAAGGAAAAGAAAAGGGATAAGGAGAGGGACCGCAAGAGTGATAAGGAACACAATCGAGAGGAACGCGAACGATCCCCCAGCAAGAAGAAGAAAAGCAAAGACAAAGAACGAGAGCGGGAGCGGGAGAGGAAATCAGACGGAGAGAAGGGAGATGTCAAGGTTGGTGTAGTGTGTTTGACGCTCAGCCTTCATTGTTACACACACAGTGAGCTTTGCGGTGCTGATGTAAACCAGACGAGGGGGGTGCTTATGCTTCAAACCGTCACGTCCGTTGGTTTCCTTTCACAGATCACCAGGGATTATGATGAAGAAGAGCAAGGCTACGACAGCGAGAAGGAGCGGGAAGACAGGAAGGATTCTGACGACTCTGCTTTGTCTCCTCAGTCCGTCGAGGGTAACGGCACAGCGAGGCCCGTGAAGGCCAAGGTTAACGGAGCTGACGATCACCACGAAGAGGATATGGATGTCAGCGATTAGGCGGTCCGTCCTGCTCTGTCTCACGTTATCCGTCCATTTTGGTTGTGAACATGTTACGACTTTTTCTCCCCCCTCTGGGGTAAATCTACAATGTGAAATGAGTGTGAAATGTATTGATTTTCCGCACAGAAGAGTCGTCGGCTCTTTTTGCAAATGTACAATGCAGAGTTATTTTTGCCCAAAGACGTTGTCACATTGCTTTAAAGTAGCCGTAGCCTTTTTGCCTCTGCAGATATAATCAGTTCAAAGTTGAAGTAGGCTTCGCTTTCCTAGAGCTTGTGTTGTCAGGTTTTGTCACTTCTTCACATTGACTCTTCATTTTCATGTAGTCTTGTGTTACGTGTTGCTCAGGCCTCTTCCCCACCTTCTGGAAACAGCATTGGCTTCTTGTTATTTCGAAGTGTTTTATCAAGGATTTCTTTTATAATAAAGCCTATTTGGAGAACCGACACTTTTTATATTGTGATATATTCATGTTTCTGAAAAATCTATTGAGAACCTATGAACAAAATAACCAGAAAGGAATATGTTTCTGGATAATCCAGTGAATTAAATGCCTGACTGCTGAATCACACTAATTCAAGACTAACAAAAATCCAATACTGCAGTAAAGCAGTCCTCCTCATTCCTCTGCAACACTGCCCACGCTGGCCTAAAGCAGACCAAGATGCTGAAGGGATGGACAGCAAAGTATATATAGTATGACAAATTGATATCAGCCAACCCTGACCTCAGGCATTTGGAGGGAGGGGTGATCTGGATAGCATCCTCAATTACAGGAACAAAATGTCTTTGGACTGTTAGTCGGAGAAAATAAGACATTGGCAGATTAATTGAAAATAATATTAGCTGCAGCCCTTAAAGCAAGCACAAATGTTAAGTTTTGGCTAAACTAGCAAATAATCGTGATAGTAAAAGCAACAAAAATATGTAGGAGGTACCCAGTACAGCAAAACATGACGGCTGAACAAATGAATATCACCCACTCTTACCTGGAAGCCTCATTTACAACACTGTCTTTTTATTATACTTGCACAAAGTCAGTTGAGACATGATGCTGGTGCTTTATTTAAAGGGATGTGAAGTAGGTATGGTTGCAGTACATGTTAGCTGAAGCCAGAGACAACTCAATGGATCAGAATATTTCCCATCTGGACACTTTTGAGATATCCAGCAACGTCAACTTCACAGCTTAGTTTACTCTCCTTGGATTGAAAAAAACAAAAAACAAAAAAAAAAAACAGAAAAAATAAAATAAGGAAAAAGAAGCGCAGACTACCATAAAGGAGAGATTTTAGAAGCACTAAAAGGTGTTTCAAAGTGTTAGTGTTACAGTTTTTGCTTAATCTAAATACCAATAAGTCTGCAGGTAATGAAACAAACGTTCAGAGAGTATATCTCAAAGATGCGTGTGATCCAGTAGGCCAACACAGCCATAGCATGCCTTAAATATACTTAATATCAGTGCAGTATTAAACTAAGAACAGTTTACCTGATATCCCATCTGGGTTCTCCCACACACAAACGTACACACGACAACCCTTGGTACAGTACAATTACTCACTCACACGGAGCACAGAATCCATACGATCACGACAAACATGGAGACAGCCGAGAGGTAACATGAGCGAACCTGAAAACGCAGGAGACTGCGTCCTGCACAGGGGAAAAGGCTTGGATATCGAACTGTTAAGAAGATGTTTTTTATGCTAAACCGTCTCCCAGCTGGTTAAAAACATTCTTAAGTACTGGAAATGTATTGCTACACAGTGTTACTCCTTTGAGTACATATATTTATATATAGTACATCATTTATAAATGGATATTAAGCTCAGTTTGAGGATATAGCTATAATTTGTGATTCTTTGCGCTATGAATTGCAGATGAGACGTGAAATATTTACAGATGCCGGTGTCAGTGCAGTTTCGGGAATGAGAAGTCGGTCGTCAGTCCTCGGGGAGGGGCAGATATTAAAATAGTGATGGTGAAGAGTCCAGACTGTGTCTTCTGACAGCTTTCACAGGAGAGAAGAGCAGCACAGAGCAGCGGATTCACCCGCTCAGGAGGTGAACAGCGAGTACAATGAAAGCTCTCACTCATTTCACACACACACACACACACACACACACACACACACACAAAAAAACTCCCGATCAGCATCTATAAATGAGATGTAACATCTGTTTGCATTGATTTGCTTTGGATCCATCAGGAAAATGAAAGGTAACTGATCAATAAGACCAGTCCCCCCCCCCCTTTTTGAACAGATAATATGAGTGAATAAAACAATACAGGATTCCTCATTTTTCTTTCCAACCTCCCAAACGCATCAGCTGGCCCGTCGTTTCCCGTTGGTGTCGGCTGCGTTTACAGGTCAGAGGTCAGGGAAGCGACTGGGATCTTCTTTGTATTCATCTGGGATGAAGAAAATAGACTCTTCAAACTCGTCGTAGCGGAATTCCTGAAATGTGACAGTTGCTGTGATGGTGGGGAAGACGGGGATGTCTGCGAGGGAGCAAACAACAGAGGAAAACATGTTATTTTTGTGATCGCTCCCCTCGAGCTCACCCACTCACAGGAACGCAGCGGCAAGTCGACACACGTACCGAGTTTGACTGGGAAGCCGGGCGGAAGTTTCATCTGAACAAACTCTCGCAGTTTGTTGAAGTGCTTGAACGGGGCTATGACCTCCAACACGTTTAGCAACCTGCAGGCAGAGGACAATTAGTCAGCAGCTTTCTTTCACAGTCTTCACTTTGCCAGCTTTCCCCGTTAGGTACAGACAACCTCTGAGAATCTGAATGGGAACAAAAGGAAGATTACGCTGCCTTCTTGAATAGATTTAAGGGTTTTATGATAAAAAAAAAGAAACGATTAGAGAGAAGTCACTGAACAAGAGCAAGTCTACCGCCATGCCTGCAGCCCTGTGGGTCTGTTTTTAGACACAGTGGGGCTTTGAGCTTCATCCCTTCATACTCACAATGAAAATGCTAACATGCTGATGTCACACAGGCATAATGTTTACCATCTTAGTTTAGTGTGGTAGCAAGCTGACATTTGGTAATATCACTAACCACAAAGTACCAGCTGAGGCTGATGGGAATGCTACCAGCGCTTAAACGTCATAAACTGAAGTATTTGACACATGAAAATGAGCTGATGGTGGCGCTACATGAAAACTCAGGGATCACCAGGTCGCTGGGACACATCCTGTGGGGACCATGCATCAAATAGTTCTGGAGAATGTCAGTGGTGGAGCGACAGATGAGTGGCGCTAGAAAAACGTGTAGCAGAAATGTTACTAATCTCTCAGACTTATCTTCTGACCCCTCGCTGGGTCCCCACCCCCGGGTTGGAAAACGCTGGAATGAATGAATCATTTGTATCCTGACATACAGCAGCTCTGACAAAAGCTTTCCTCGGGGTCCAGACTAACACTGGTTTTCCATCATACCAAAGTAAATTACACCCAGTCTACATCCCAGTTGTGTAAGATGGTTAGAATGAAAACTATACTGGGTCTGAGACTAAAAAACATCGGTCCAGTGACTCCGAGACGATGCGATCTTCTACAAAATAGAATTTCTCCATAATCACCAGTCTCTTTTTGGCGATTAGAGACGTTAAAGTGAACATTTTCGGAGTAGCGAGTACATAATTTTAACATTACAAAGCACAGAATGCAAAGGGGGAAAACAAAATCAAATTAAAAAATCATTAGCTATTGTAAAGGGCGGGGTTTTATTGCTGGCTCCATTAAGGCTCATTCAGTGGAGGAGATAAAGCAATTTACTACATTAAGTCCCAGTAATATTTTACAGCACTGCCTGTAACCCATTACAGGCAAAAACAATCCTACCTCCTCTTCTACTTAGCTAACATGCCTCTCCATTACACGATCACATGACCGCTCTGGGCTGCATAAAATCAAAACTCTTTCTTCTCGAGAATGGCCAGTAAGACTTCAAGTAAACCTAAAGTGTTGTGATTTATCATCTCTTCATATCTTGACACAGTGTTACCATCAGACAGCACAGGTTTGTTTTCCATCTGCAAAATGTCCTGCGTGGTACATATACGTACTGCACTGTATTTGAAAATGTTACCTGAAGGACACGTTTAACCGAAAACAAACACCACAAGCTAGCAGCTGCATGAAGTAAAGCAAGCGTGCATGGGAAATGAGAGAGAAATAAGCCGAAACATCAGTGGCTCACCCACAAAATCAAAGGAACTCTTGTGCCTCCCTGGCCCAAATATCTGATCTGAATCATTTCATCTCCACGCTCCCATTTTTTCTAAAAGCCCAAGTGTATCCACGTGTATTCATTCAGGATCAATCTGCGCAGAAAGCTTTGTAAATAGATCTAAGGAGGAAGGGATGCACTTACGACTCGATGCCTAGAGGGAAATCCTGGCTCATGGCTACAGTGGCTTTGAAGTTCTTCTTGCTTTCCTTACAAACAAGCTCTCGCCCAAGATGAGGTGGCCTGAAGGTGGGAAGACGCACAAACACACAAGACGTCACTTTTATTTATTTTTTTTTACAATCCACGATGGCTCACATGCATTTCAAACTGGGATCCTCTTGCTTTTATTTCTAATTCCGACACAGATGGATGAAAGGTAAGAAGATGTGAGCTTCTTACTTTCCGTGCTCTGCAGTGATGTACTCTTCCCAGGAAATGGTGTTGGGCGCTGGAGCTGTGAGGGACTGTCTTCTCGCAGGCTGGGCACAAGAAAATATCAGTCAGTGGCATATTCACCATCCTCAGGGAGCTGTTACCATTTACCACCGGCAGACAAAGCCAGAGCGCCGCATTCTGTCTCCCTCACCTCAAAGTTTTGTTCGCTGATGCTGCCTCCTTTACTCAAGCTCTCCATGATGGCTTTGTTCCTCAAGATGTCCTCCTCACTTAGGTGTTCTCGCCGTTTCCGTGACTCCAGCACCAGACCGTTCACTGAATAGAAGTCGGCCAGGAAGTTTCCAACCCTCTCCTGCGCAGAAAAACAAGCAGATGTTTCACCTTGAGATTTCCAGCACGACTGCTGATTGCTTAAAATGTGGCGCAGCCTGAAGGTGAGACAAGTCTTCAGGAGGCAAAACATTGAAATTCTCATTGCCACCTGCGACATGTGATGGGACTTTGCAAGTAGACAATGATCCCTTTTAAGGGGTCAGAGGGTAAAACCACTGACCTAAACCAGCAGGCCTCATTCCCATTATTTGTTTGGGAGACATGGATTTGCAGAGGTTAACATACTGAGAGTGTGGCTGTAAAACCATCTGTGATAAACAATGAGATGCCTTTATGACAGTCTTTCAGCTTCAGCAGTTTTAGTCACGGTTTGTCCCATGACGCTTACCGTCTTATCCTCTCTGAACAGCCAGCCAATCTGACTACGAGAGAAAGTGATGGACTTGGTGGACAGAGTTGCAGAGTAGACGTCACTGCTCATCAGAATATCCACCTCTTCTTCCGTCTCCATCTCTGACTCCTTGGGGGCAAGACAGTGACGGTTAGGCGGTGCTACTCGTACCAAACGGCTGATGCCACAATGCGTGACAGGTCACGCCACTCGCTCCCTCACTGGCTCACCTCGTGGTGTATTCTTTGGTACACTTTTGCTTCATTGTCCAGAACCACAAAGGACTGGGAGGGCTCAGCATCGCCGTTGAAAATGAAGCTGAGATCTCCGCGCTGACACTTCATGTCGGTGAAGTCTATGAGAGTGGTGTCAAGTCTAAATCAAGAGAGAGGAGAGGGAGCGTGTGATGACTGTTACGTCCTACTTTTAAGATCTAAAACAAGTCCTCGACCTGGATATCGGCCATTTGCTGCTTTTAAACACACAGTGAATTGGACTCTCTCATAGGTGCAGCTTTAATCTACTATACTTAATAATAGTATTTGACATTTCACCTGATATTAATTCCCTGCTTGTAGATTTTACAAGCATCAGATGGAAGCATCCGGGACAACAAAGGCACTGAAATACAAAGGAGAGTGTGAATAAACTCAAATGTGGCTGGTGAATAAGCATTTCACACTTTAGTTTTGCACTGACAGAGAATAAGGCATATAAGCAACTTTTTTTTTTTTTTTTTTTGGTGTGAAATATGAAAACTCACCCCAGCTCTGAAAGTCCCAATGCAGCTCCAGATAAAAGTCTCCAAGCTGCAGAGAAGACACAAAAGCATTCAGCAAATACTAATACAACCGTGACTTCGTGGGTCAGAGGCAAAGTACAGCACAGTGAAGATGTCCCATTATGCATTTCAGCAATTAATATGCATCCTCAAGGACGGGCAGTCGGCATTTATGCAAATGAAAGCCCGCAGAGATTTTGAAAATACAATGCAGTCAAAGTTCAGTGATGCAGGATGACAGCAGCTGCAGACTCGAGTTTGGTGTGGATCTGTGGAAGTGAGGCCAGTGTGATTCTCACCTCCCTGAGAGCTTTCAGTAATTTGGGCCTCTTATCCTCCACGCTCTCTCGGGATTGCTGCTTTAACTTCCGCAGTATTGCTGTGACTGAGGATAAACAAGAAAACAACTTGGTTACAAGACACACAAAAGTCCATCTGGACAATGCCTGGTGCAGCCAAAGTTTTGAAGTGTGAGGTCATATTTCTTACACTCCCTTTCAATGTAGCCACTCTCACAAGCACAACTTTCATGTCACAAGGAATCTAAAATAACAAAAGGTTTAAGCGGTGTACATCTTTACAATATTGTAAGCTCTCCTTGAGGTATTGGCCTCAAAAGCGCTCAGTCCGTCATGCTCGGCATGTTACTGATGGAGAGATGAGTGTTAACCATAAGCTCCCAGCCAGGTTCTTTCCCTTTTCCTATCCCACAGCACCGAGCCAGAGACCTTCCAGCTCCAAGCCACAAGTCTAAACCATGTTTGTGAGAGATGCAGTTAAGAGTAGGGCGCGTTTTCATTATCAGTTAATCTGCTGATAAGTGTTTTGATTAATTGCTTAATTGCTTTTTCTATAAAATGTCAGAAAACATTGAACCGTCCATCAAATTTTGAGTCCTAGGTGACATCAACAAACGTCTTGCTTCGCCTGATGAGAACGATGCAAAAAAACTCTAAAATATTCAGTTTACAACGATATAAAACAAAAGAAAAGCAGCAAAATCTCACAGAGAAGCCGGAACCAGAGAAATTTGACATTTTTGATGAATCTAATAATTGCTGATTGACTACTAGATGAAATGCTGCAGCTCTTGTAAAGTGCACTGTCAGATTTTTATGGTGCTAATGCGACACTTAACACATCACAGGAAACATCACTACTCTGCTACAACTGATGCCTGTATCCTTTTTCATACTGCGTATATTTTCACATGCATCAGCTGAACTGGCTGTTTTGTGAAGTGCGGCTCTCTCTCTCTCAAACAAACTGAGCAGCCACTTAACAGTACAGGATGGACCACCACAAATCAACGAACCTCAGTTATCCTGACCGGGGGGGGTTTAAGAATGGACGTAACTGAGGAGAGAAGTGCTGATGAGGCACTTGCTGCAGCTCGTCACTGCACACGCAGACAACCAGTAGGCGAGCTGCTGACGCAATACGCAATGTGCACATGTGGAAAAGTGAAAGATGATGACTGATGATGAGACTGCAGTGTTTCTTGAAAAACTGTAACCTACACATTTGATATTAAACACACATTATCCTCCATGTGTCCCTCTCACTAAATGTTAGCAAGCTGTATGCTGCATGTTATTTAACCTAGGATCTAAATCTAAATAAAGCCGTGCCTTCCTTTGCATGCCCTTGCTGATGGTGTGAATGTGTACCCCCCCCCCCCCCCCCCCCGCTTTCCCTTCACCCTTTAGAATGATAGATTAAGATTTAGATTTTATTGTCCCAGAGGGATATCTGCTTCCACAGCCAGTTCAACACTGAAATGCACAGACACAAGACAGACTGGGACGCTGCAGCAGAGCATGCGCTGAGAGGAAACGATTACTGTGACCTTCTCTAAGCGAGACTCCGGTCCCCAGTCCCAAGCCAGCCTGCCACAGCAGGCACGGAGAGTCGGGACGCATACTAACAAGGTTGAGGGTCATTTCTCAAACTGCTGGGCCTCAACCTCCATCACAGGCTGTATAAGAAGCAGACGCTGATAATTCCCTGATAGGTTATCTGTACATACAGTCAACTAGCAATAACAGAAATATGTCAGCTCAGCTTTGTCACAAAAATGGAGCTACACGATTAAGCATTCAGTGCCTTTACGAGACGCTTAGCCTGGCCTTCATCTTCCTTTTATCCTTAGTTAAGTATAGAAAATTGACACCACACCATGAAAAAAGGACAGAGCAGTGAATTCATCCCAAAGGCATTAGCTGGTGCCTTTCACATGTCATTTGACTCATTTTCACTGGATGTCAGATCTAAAAGCAGGGGCATCGTTAAGCAGGGGAGTGACCACGCTGTAAGCTCAGGGCTTCCTAAAACTAAGCCGTCATTCAGGCTGTGTTCCAGCCCATCTGGATGACGAGCGCTCAGAGAAAATCCTCACCTTTAGCTTTTTAGCTGGACCGACCGGATAGCAGTTGCCGCCTTCAAACAATTAAATGACTCGAGTGCTCACACATATGCCCCAACCTCCAACAGTATTTAGCCCCTGCTGTCTTTTTCCCAATTTTCAAAAAAACAAAGATGATGAAATTACAATTTGTCATCGAAGTACACAGTATTAACCTTAATATGGAAGTAATACTGTTCGGGGTTTATCAGTTCAAAATGAAAAACTAATATGTCGTAATTGTTTCTTCTGCCATCTTGACTTGTTCTCTGCAACTTGACCAGAATTCAACTGTGGGCAATACAGCAAATTTGTCCCCCATGACAGCAGACTCTCCAAAAACACTTCAAACCGTACACACTGCCAGGAAATGTTTCAGCAAAGCGCGCACTCCAGAAACGTAATTTACAATGTGATTTTGTATTGTATTTTATTCACTATGAGAGAGAATAAACTACTAATTTCCTTTTTCAGAAGGAAAATATATTAATCATGCAGTTGGCAGTTGCAAAAAGCACAGCAGTTCAACCAAATATGATAATTGCTGAACAGACTACAACCATCAAGCTGACATTTACCAATATACTGCTACAATATTAGCATTCATGCGGGAAGCCATTCCAGATGTCAGACTGACGAACTGACAAACAGTGACTAAAGCTGACACGGGCGTGAAGCCATTAGAATTTTACAAACCCGTCAGACAGAGGCAGCATTCAACCTAAATGTTGTAACAGTGAGTGTATGATTGCAGGTGCGCCATGGACGTGACCACAAACACATCCACACACGAACGTTTGAGGAGCAGACAGCTATTCAGAGCAGCGCTGATGTAACTTACTCATCTGCCTGTCGCCGTAGCTGATGGCTTCTGCTAGAGGGCTCCATCCCTGTGCATTCTTTATCTTTACAGGAGCATTATGGGCCAGCAGCAGGAGAGCACATTCTGGATGAAAAACAAATTATCAGAGACAATGTGATGACATCTACATTACTGTCAATTCTGTGTACTGTCACCACATGTTGATTTGAGCAGCAATGCCAACTACAAAAGGTAAATATCAATATTTTAATATTAATAGAGGGTATATTGAAGATGGCAACATTTAAACTGACTATTAATCTTTAAGTAATGACACACTTAAGATCATTCATTAAGGTCAGTATCAACAATAGTACTACTATTTCTGTGCTGGAAGAGGCAGTGCAGCCTAACTACTATATTATCCCAACACTGCAGAGGTCAAAAAAGACATGCTGAGTGCAGCAGGAGCATGGAGGCTACTCCAAAAAAGGAAGAACTGAAGTGCTTTAAAAGGGGCCTTTAATGAGGATGTCAAGTACTCTTTAATAAATCCACATTATGACAGATGCAAAGCCAGATTTTGTGTAATTTTCTAGGCTCAAACTGAGGCCGGTAGATTACCTTCTGAGAAGCTTTTTGTTAATTTTGGTTAATCCTGTGTGTGACAATAGGCTGTTAAGATTAACAAAAAACGAGTTCAATACATGTTATTACTGTCAGCTTTACCTTTGTGGCCCAGCATCACAGCCAGGTGGAGAGGTGTATTTCCTGAAAGAGAGCCATGTCAGGTGATCAATCATTCCACATTATGATCAGTTTTACAATGCATCTGGACAAATGACTTAAAGATCAGGTCGTAGCAGAAAGCTTACCGTGTACATCCTTCTGGGAGATGCTGTGGGTCCTGATGAGAGAGGAGAGCCGCCGTACGTCTCCCTTGAAGACGCACTCGTGAACAGGGAACTCTAAGTCCTCACTTGTCAGGATTATTGGGTTCTTGTTGTTATCATTCACAACAGTGCCAATAGAGGAAGAATTGCCGTTAATGTTGTTAGCATTGAGCTGCTGTTGCTGCTGCAGTACCGAGGTTTTGACTGATTTCTGAAAAGCCTTGTTGGACTTGAAATGGTTAGTGGTGCCGTTAGAGATAGTCCCGTTTGAGGTCTCGTCGTACGTGTCCATTATCTCGTCATTTTTGTTTGGTTTGTTGTGGTCCTTTCGCATGGTGCGTATCTTTTCACCTGTCATGATGACTACCGTTACCGTTTTTTACAAGGCTAACTAACTTACTTACAGGCTGCCGAAGATGTGGCATAAATCTGTGAGACCGTCAGCACGAATAATATCCGCAGATATGCTTTCAAATGAGCTTCTTAGCAATTTAAGTCAGCGGCGACGCTTTCTTGTAGCTGGCTGCTCTCTATTCAAATAACGTTACACCTGCTTCCCAGCTCCAAAGCAAACATTAGCGTTAGCTCCCAGCAAACGTTAGCTAGCTAGCCCACAATAAAAAAATGAATATGGAGGGTGCGGCGATGAAAACAGAAAATAATGCTCAACATAACCAAACACACGCGCACTAAATCAACATACGGATGTGAATGAGAACAAAGATGAAACGACTACATCGTTGTCTTTTCTACCGCCTCTTGGATATAGGTTTTAAAACGGTATCGATTCAGTTTGCTTTGCGGCAAAATTCAAGCTGACGGGAAGGTACAAAAACCCAGCTGAGCTAACATCTCTGCTAGCTGGGTGCGAGCAGTAAATCCCGCGAGACTCTCCTACAACCCAGTTTGAACGCGAGTTTGTGCAGTTACGTCATATTCATGGGACACACTTTTACTTCATCGCAAGCAAGTAGCCAGCTAGCTAACAAGCTGCGTTGTTTACAAGAATGGCAACCTCTAAGAAGGGGAAGAAAGTTGTGAACCAAGAGGAACTCCGTCGTTTGATGAGAGAAAAACAAAGGCAAACAACAGACAAGAAGCGAGTCGAGTCTCCTTTTGCGAAATACAACAGTCTCGGGCATCTCAGTTGCGTCCTGTGCAGCGTGCAGGTGAAGTCCGAACTACTATGGCCAACTCATGTTCTCGGAAAACAGCACAAAGAGAAAGTTGCCGAGTTGAAGGGCGGAAAGAGTCAACCAGTACCACAACAGAGTGAGCCAGTCAAAAGGAAAGCACCGGAGAACGAGGATGTCAACGGGAAAAAGGCGAAACCTTCGTCGGATGCAGGCCAGTCTGCGTCAGGGCTGCCAGGAGATTTCTTCGAGAAACCCCGCGACAAGAATGCTGTTTCTGCTCAAAAGTCTGCTGGCCTGAGTCTGTTGGCTGGAGTTTATGATGAGGACGATGATGAAGCTGATACCGAAGAGGCAGGTCAGGCAGGATCCACAAAACCCCCTCCTGAAAAGGCAGAAGTTGCAGGACTACCAAGTGATTTCTTTGACAGCTCCATCCCATCCACACCCACCATCTCCCATTCTGGATCCATCCTCAAAGCAGATGTGCAGGAGAAAAGTGCAGAAAAGAAAGATAACACAGCCGAGGCACTGCCGGAGGGCTTCTTCGACGATCCCGTAAGGGATGCCAAAGTGCGCAACGTCGACGCACCCAAAGATCAAATGGACAAGGAGTGGGAAGAGTTTCAGAAGGAGATCCGACAGGTGAACACAAAATCGGAGGCCATCGTCGCTGAGGACGACGAGGAAGGCCGCCTTGAGCGTCAGATTGACGAAATTGATGAGCAAATTGAGTGTTACAAGAGGGTGGAAGTCCTAAGAGACAAGCGGGATGTGGTGAAGAGCAAGCTTCTTCCCAGAAAGGACGAACGTATGGAGACAGATGCCAGCAACGAGGAAGAGGAGGATGAAGAGGAGCTGCTGGGGCTCTTGTCCCGGGACTGGAGGGCTAAAGGGGCTCTGGCCTAAGTTTCTCCAGGGCACATAACTGTAAGACAGACGCCATGTGTGACAGACCTGTTTTTTCCAGAATGCTGATAAAACTGGTCTTGGAAAGGGATTATTTTTGTCTGTCGGCATCCAACAATTGTAAATATGTTTGTGGACCTTTGTGTATTTTGTACGTTTCAGACTGGATTAAATGGGATTCAGTAATGCGCAACATTCTTGTCAAACACTGTTTAGTGCCACTTAAGTTTCTCAGTTCATGATGTAAAACACCAGATGGACCAAAACTCAAACCTTTAATTGTGTGTTTATTCATTGGTGCTCACACAAAAACACATTCATAAAATCCCCAATGTACAGTAGCAGCATGGATCCAAAAATCTATTTCATGATGGCCAAAGCTGTTACAGTTTGAGCTCAACTAACCATTGTCCTGCAAAAACAAGTAGTTGACTATGTTAAGTTTATAAATAATTGGTTCATGTTACATTATAAGCAACATGCAAAGCACAAGAGAATTATTTAAAAAATGTACAATGTTAAGATTAAGACTTAAATCTTACCAGCTCGACTCCCCCTCACGAGATAATCCGAGAATACATTTAAACCATTTTTACAGAATACAACAATGTTCGAGTATGACAAATCTGTTATGTAAATACACCCTTATTAGGCCCATAAAAATGGAATAAAATGAATCAAGTAGAGAGTGATGTCAGTGCTTCTTATACTACCTGTTACGCATTGTGAGCTAGGTGTGCCTTCTGACTACTGCAACTTTAAACAAGCAATATCTAATATTTTGTTTGTTATTGCTACATATGCCTCATGAGTGACCACTTCAAAGTTCTCTCTGAAAGATTCAAAGTGTTCATAGCCCTTCGAAACTCGTAGAACTCAAAACTGCAAAAACACAGATAAATGTACAGATGGATTAAACACACGATTTCAATCAAAAAAAGTAGCAATAAACAGGAGATAAATGAAGGAAAAAAACACAAAGAAATCTGAAACTGTTTAGCTTAGAAGTGAAAAATCCTCACTCTGGTGCTCAATTATGTGTTTCAATTAAGTTAGGAATCTAAAAAAAAAACAACCAAAAGACACAAAAAATCTGTTTCTAGTAGTCATTTGTAAACATTCACTGAATTCTATCTCAGGTTCTATAAATAAGGTTCAGGTGAGTTGTACCAGGTGTTTGTGTTGATGGGAGGGGAAAGCTAAATACACAGAAACCTTACATCAAGATGGTTGGCGGGGAAAAAGAGGGTACAAGAAAACAGCAAGAACTGAAGGTGGAAAACTGGACTCAGAATAATTCACAACTTATTTCCAGGGTTTTCTTCATATTAGCTGTGGGATTTGATAACGTAAGAGCTGAATATTCTGCAAACAGGTACTCAAATGGATTAACTTTGAAATTTAAGATCATGTTTTGTGGAAGAGGTTCTGTTGATGGGGGGAGGAGGGGGGGGGGGGGAGTAGGGGGCATGCCAGCGCCACTGTTCCACAATCAGTATGATAAATATTCAGTTCACAAAAGTGCAGCAATTACAGAAGAGGGTGGGGATCCCCGAACCCCCAGACCCCGCTGGGTATTCCAATACTGTTCAGTGCTGTCAGTGATGGTGTGCTCACAAACCCACAGCAGCTCTCAGCTCCACCAGTGAGTACCTCTGGTCCCCGTCACTGTCAAAACACTCCATGGTACGAGCACTAGGAGTTGACGATCCAAATACTTTACTCAGGCAGAGGTGGGTCAGTCCGAGTGAATTACATCCAATGCCCTCCCGTTGAAAGATGTCTTCTAAGTCTACGAAAGACACAGTTTTAGGGTTAGGTTTAGATAAGGGCGGTTAGGGTTAGGGTTCAGAAACGGGCAAAGACAGGCTTGTCTATGAGAGCACAGCAAAAGTTAAAGTATCCAACAGGTTGTTCAACATTTTGGGGAATACACACATTTGCTTTCTTGCCGAGAAATTGATGCCGCTCCTGTTTCTGTTTGTTAAAACATGAAGCTACAACTGAGCTGCTGGCTTAGCATAAAGTCTTGAAATGGGGGAAACAGCTAGCCTGGCTCTGTGCAGAGTGCAAAAAAAAAAAAAAAATCAATCCTCCTACCAGCAGCTCTAAAGCTCACTAATGAACACATCTCATTTTTTTTTTATTAACGGTGTTATGTGCCAAGCACTTTTTGGCTTGAAGCTTGAATCACTATCTTCTTGAAGTCTTGTCATCAGTGTGACATTGCCAGGCAGCCAGTGGAGATTTAACATACCACAGCCTTATTTTTACTGCACAGAGACGTGAAAGTGGGATGGATATGGATCTCCACAAGAAAGCAAATACGTGCATTTCTCTAAATGTCGCGCTATCCCTTTAACGAATGATGAGCTATTAAACTTTGGAGTATTAATGTGCACCTTTCAGAGAATGGACACCAGGCAGGAACACAGTCCTCGGGCACCTTGTCTCAGCATTTCTCTTGGAGCGATTTGGAGTTAAGAAACGTGGACGTCTGCTCGTCTCAGGCTCTGTCAGTGGTGTGGACATCTCTGTGTTAAAAAGGAGAAAAAGATATTAAAATGCAACATAAGGGAAAGAAAACCACTGCAGTGAACTGCTTTATCCAACAAAGCACCTTTTATATCCCCAAGTGTTGCTTTGGTTGTAGTAGCTTCATTCACCGCCTCAGCTGCTGGACTTTCACTGGTGACTGGCAGTTGAGCTGCAGCGTCGTTGTCTTTTGACTGCAAAGCAGATGGAAGATGAAATGTAAGATGCAGTACATTGTGGAGAGATTGGGAATAGTTCGCTAAAAATAACAGATAGTTAAAAATAGGTAAAAGTAGTGGACAATGCTTAACATAGAAAGGCAAAAGTAATGAATAGACATTAAATAGTTAGCTAAAATTAATTGATAAATGGTTAAAATAGAGATCAAAAAGTACTGGATGAACAGCTGAAATGGAAAAACAAAGTAATGGATAATGGTGAAAACAGTTAGCTCAAAGTAGGCTGATGACAAAGCTGCAAAGGCTCAACCTTCACAAAGCAGAAATTAAGTGTGAAGCTTCATATTACTCACATTTTGCTTTGACCCATTCTCTAATAACAACACCCTCTGATGAAGATCTGCAACCGTGGAGAGGAGGATGTGGATCTGTTTATCAGCCTGCGTGTGGTGCAGCCCCTCCGTCTGGTTCGCCTCACTCACAGCTTTTCTCAGGTCTGTTATGTCCTATGACAAAAAAAAATAAAGATAAATAAATCCCGGGAAAGCAACCTGCAGTTTACTGTTAGATGAAGACTCACAGTCATCTGGTTTCTAACACAAAAGCATGGAGGGAAAATCAGTTGGGAATTAAAAGAATGGACAATCGCATGTGTGATCAGGTTAACTGTATAAAAATATGTAAAACAGTGTGATTATTTGCTGAGCCTCTTTTCCCATCCCCCCACAAAAGAAAAAGAAAAAAGAGTGAAGAAAATATTCTGCAGTTGTCTTTGACCTACTTTTACTCAGCAAACTAAAGCATCTAAGCTCCCAAAATAGATTGCTACTTGTTTCATGTATTATGTATTATGTATCCATCGACGCATGTATCCAAGCAGTGACGGGACCTTCTTAACCCGGCGACTCTTTCAACGTAAGCCTGACAAGAACTGCGAAAACATCCAGGCATGTCGGGTAAACAAACAAACAAATTAATCTGGCAGTGGCAAAGTTCACAGCGGCTTCTGGTTTGGATTCCTGCCACAGTTAAGCAGATCGACCGACATTTCATCAACAGAATCATCTTGGCCGTATGGAAGTAGATGTGAGGCAAATATGCAAAAGCACCACTGCAGCTCAGAACTGAGAAGGAGTCCATCAGACACCAAGGTATTCAGCTAATTCACTTAAACACAATGCACTGTAAACCAGTTTGATGTAAACACCAATCTGCACAAATTCTACATATATATGATAATGGATGAAAAAAGCGGCCTTAGGCAATACTTGCAGTGAGTGCAGAGATGTACATTAAAAAAAAAGACAAGCTGTCACGCAAAATAAGTGAAATCCAGCTTTGACTCCGACTCATGAAAAAACCATCAGCTTTTGCTCAAGTGAAATACGAGAGCTTGCGGCCCAATTATATTTACAGCACGAAGGAGCACGGCTTCAGATTCGTCTGTGCTGTTTGTTAGCTGCCAAAGTATGGACATTCAGTGGTCTAACATACAGCTCCCATCGGTTCAAAGAACATCTATCATTGCTAGTCACAACTGTTGATTTATTCTGAAATATAAATGGACCATCAAGTGTACACAAACTTGACATAAAATGTTAAATATGCAACAGTTTCTCTGTAAGACCTGACAAAATAAAAGATGAAAATGAAGCCAACAGATAAAAACGCTTATAAAAACAAAAGATCTAAACAAAAGAAGATGAAACTTGTGCAAGCGAAAGCCTACACATGGGGTTCAAAGTAAGCACGGAGATGCGTATTTGGAGCCCTGGAGGAGGTGTTCAGGTTTGCAAGCCTTAATGTCGTATATAATCTGAACAATTTACCAGCTGTCAAATAAGAAACTATTATATTTCATTTCACTATTTCACTGGCTTGAATTTACCGTTGTCTTCTTCAAGTCATCGTCTTTCTTCTGATTTTCGAGAGCAGCCTGCATAGTCTTCACATCGTGCTGAACACTTGTTAGCGTGCTGCCGATTGTCGCAACACTCTGGAAAAGAAAAAAAAAACAAAACTCTGCAAGGTCAGATATGAAAATAGTACATTTTCGAGCAAAAGTTAGAAAGCCATAAATGTCTCTTTTTGCTCCATTTTGTTCTGCCATCACCTTTTGAAGCTCTTCGACTGTCGTGGGAAGACTGATTAAATCAGCGGCTGATTTCAAGTTGGCCTTTAAATGGTTTACTGCAGAGTCCAGCAAGCTGATCTGCAGGGGTGAAATGACACAAGACGTTTAGTTGCATCTCTTAGACAGAATTAATCTATTTAGCCACTTCAATTTTCATTTCAGTTCAATGAACTCAAACTGTTGTGCAGCAATCGCAGCACAAAGTAGGTATGAAACTTTTCTCTAATATGAAAATTGAATTGTTGGTTTCTTTGTAGATAAAAGAGCTTGGTCTGTACCAGCTCTATATGGAAAGTGTCCTGAGACAACTTCTGTTGTGATTTGGCGCTATACAAATAAAATTGAATTGAATTGAAAATACTACATGTGAAATTGAAACCCATGTTTAGTTGTCAGACACAGTAAATCAATGTATTACCAGCTCTGAGTCTCATGTTGCCATTTTAAAGAGTCAAATTACATGCTCAAACTACTCCACGGAAAACCCAGAGAAAAGTGTACGCTTGCTCAGCTAGTATTGCTGGAAGGCAAGGAGACTGGATTTACTGCATTACTGCAGCATGTGGAAAAACGTACTGTTTACGCTTTTACTTTTGATTCTTGGCTTGCACAGCATTATATTAGCATGTAAAGTCAATGTCAAGAAAAAAAAAAAGTCTATGTTTACTACTACTGTTGAAATCATTTCTATTCTTTGTATCACTGTATGGTATTATGTACTCAACAAGGATTCTCAGGTGCAAGGTATCAAAAGTGCATGTACAGTTATCTGTAAACTGACCTTTCTGTTCATTTCTGTTAGGTTTGACCAGAGCTTGCTCAACCCCTTGTCCCCGTTTTCAATGTCGTCAAGCTTTCTCTCTTTGTTTTTCAGCTCCTCACTGAGCTTTGGTATTTCACTCGATGACACCTTCTGGCTGGATTCCACTGTTAAGAAAACAGTTTGTTAACAGCGGCGGTAAAGACCAAAGAATGCGTGACTGTGTAACTGGGATACAGCTGGTTTATATTTACAAAAGGCAGTGAGCTTTTAAAGGCCGTCACAAGGTAACTGTGTGTGGGTGTGTGTGACAGTTAGCCTTACTGCTGTGCAGCTTTTCTTTCAGCGCGTCTAGATCTTCTTTCAGAGCAATCTGCATCCATATGAGTCCAGCACAAGCCATAACGCAGGCGGCTAGTATGATGAACAGGAACAAGGGGTAGCACACATTGCAGCACTGCGTGTAGCTTCTTCTGTAGCGACAAGAAACATGAGAATGTTGGACATTATAACTGCACGGCCTCTTTCATAATTAATAAAGGAGATATTTTCAGACGACTGCATGCTGTGTCCTGAGAATTATGAGGAGTACTGATAAATACTGGTGCTTGAAAATATGGGCTGCTGCATATTATATCATCACATCGTAGTCATGCTGAATGTAGTATCGATTATTTCTAATTTGGCTGCTCTCAGGCTTCTGAAAAAAGCCTGCACAGACTTCTTGGTGTGCAAGATGTATCATGTTCGCATATGAGCTCAGATGTAGAGAAAGCAGATTGATGTGGCAATAGTACTTCATTTTTCTTTCTTTGAATGCCTGCATAGACTATAATATAATGCTGATGGTGATGTACTCCATGGCAAAGGTAAATGGGACTCTTTTGGTCTCAGAGCACATGTTGTTGAATAACTCAAGATTTCAGCTTTTTCCGTTGCAATTTTTCAGTTTATGTGATTGAAATAGTGTGCACTCTTGTTCCAAGGTGGTGGCCACTTAATAATCTACAGCATTGTGATGGTAGTAAAACAACGTGTAAAGAAAAAACAGTTAAACATTAATCTAAATTTTTAAAAAGCACACATATTACAAAATACTGAAATCACACAGGTGATGTGAAGTGAGACCATCAACCTTCGCATTTCTCTGGTTTTATTTGATATCGGGCATTATTGCTTTACATTGTATTTGGAAATTTAATAACATTTCTATGTAGCAAGCTACTATTGACTGAGCAAACACACACCCATGTTATATCTTGCACCACGACACCACGCAATTAAACAGATCACTCACTTCCCAAAGTTAGCTCCGCTGCTCAGGTTGTTGAACTCGTCGTCGTCCGAGCTCGAGTCGGACTCTGAGTCCGGCGGCTCGGTCCGGAGAAGTCGGTGACCGGACCCCTTTTTGGTCTTCTTTCTCTTGCTGTCCCCGAGCCCGATCAAGGCATTCAACTCCTTCCTTTTCTTCATCTTCTTCTGGGGGGTCAGCGAACCCGCCGAGCCCGATTTAAACCCGACTAAATCCAAAGTTTTGTCCAGTTTGGTGGATGTTGTCGTTTATGTAGCGGCTAAGCTAATTCAATGTCCTCTTGCTAGCTTGAATTTCAACCACGCAAGGTTGCTAGTGGACATTAACACATCGGATGTTGCCAGTCGCCTTGTTGACTTGCACCTAACACACAAAAATGTTCAACAGCTGATCGACGGTACGTTACTCTCGCCGAAAAAAGCTTATCTTAAACAACTTTTTCTCTTAGCCGTCGGCTGTACACATAGCATATATTAGCTAAATCGGCTAGCATCTGACAGCTTGCTAACGGTAGCTAACAAGAGCTTGCTATCGTTAGTGTGCTATCACATCGTTTCAGCGAGGTTTGAAAATACCCGCCCCGACGTTTTAGAAGCACCGAAAAAAGTATTTGATTAAAAAAAAATAAAACCTATCTGTTATAAAATCAAAATATTCGGCACTATGTTTCCAGCGATACGTCCTGCTGTCTGTATTGTTTGGGCAGGGCGTCCCAGTAACCTCGCAGCTGATTGGTGCAAAGAGCAGCTAACTTCCTCTGTTCTGTCAGGAAGCGACACCGAGCACAACACCACCCGCCACCGTCAGGCAGTGGACGTCGCTGCGGCACAAAGTCATGAACGATGTAAACTAAGTAAGTAGAATTAGCAAGAGCAGAACGTGAGATGGCGAACTGAAAAACATGTTAGATTTAAGTATCTAATGACAACGCGAGGGGCTGCCGGCGTGCAAAAAATGCTAAATATGTGGCTAAGTTGCCATGACAGTTGTCCATTTGCTAGTTTTAGTTGTATTTTCTGACTTCAAAGTCTATTTAACTGAGACCTACTTTCCCGTCTTTTCCTCATCTGAGTGTGTTTAGTATTTTGCACTAAGCTTTTATTCTGCTCATTAAAATAACCTCAGCAAGTTGTGTGTTTTTTTTTTGTTTTTTTTAATAATAGTCTAAGTTCAAGGTCCAGTGAAATAATCCAAATGAAAAGCAGGCCATCTTTATTGTTAAATATTTTCACTTTTTTCTGTTGTGATTTGATTTCTGAACATCCTTTTGATTATTTTATATGGGATTTAGCATACCTATTCCTTATTGTGTTATATCCTGACATTGGATTATGTCCTTAATGATTCCTGCAACATTGCCAGCCCCATCAAATCCATGTGTACAATGGCTGAAACTTTTTTTTTTTTTTAATCGGCCAATCTGTGGATTATTTGTCAGTTGATAGTGAAAAATGTTTGTTAGATGTTCAGTTTACAGTGTTTTAAACCAGAGAAAAGAAGCAAATCCTAGCCTTTGAGAGCGAATGTTTGCCATTTTTCATCAATAAATGACCCTAAGGATGAATCAGTTATTAAAATTCAGTTGAATTGATTTTTTTAATCAATTGTCTAAACATTTATTTGACTACATGGCTCTTATTTCCACATTTGCAACTTGTATATTGTTATATGTACGTGTCATCCTATCCCTCAGGCCTTTGTCATCTTCGTGTCACTGTGTTTTGCTGTTTACATAACATTTCCAAGAGTGAGGATTTAATTTTTTGTTTCAATTCGCCTCTTCCAGCAGGGGTCCGCCAGAAATCCAGCTGACCTGGGGCGCTATTGGGCTGACCCAGCAAGACGCATGGGCTGAGAGGAGGCAGGGTCGCTGCAGACTGGCCTTTAGCTCTTTTTCACTGAAAACGGACTCCCACTGGTCTGCTTCTGGCTTTGAGAAAAATGTTCCTTTATGTGCCTGGACCCCCATACTACCACAGTACAATGCTAATAATAATGACCTGAATGAAAATCGCCACACTGGACCAATTTACTAACACACAAAGGAACTGAGATGCTCCTCAGTATCTCAGTATGAGTTTTGTTATTGAGTTGCAAGAGATGAGGCCTACTGCTGATGCTTTATTATCCTCAGAAAAGAATTTCTCAAGGCAATGCTTGTCAGTTCACAATAATAGCATGATGCCACCCACACAAATACAAAGCTAATGCCATTATAGCTTAGTCGGACTGATGTGCCTGCCCTGTTATTTAAGTGCATTAAACTGGGAGGCAGCTACTGTATTGTTTTGAATGCATTTACTGTGAATCCAGCAGTGTCATGTAGGTAGCAGAGCAAAATTCAATCAGTGGCTCGTCTCCACGAAGAACACCCGGTGGGGGGACAAGCATCACGCTGAGGGCCTGCGCAGACCCCCGCCAGCGCGAGGCTGCAAATCAAAGCACCAGAGGTGTTTCATCTCTTCGCTGTTGTCTCCGTTTTTCATCCAGGGTTAAAACTAAAAGGATGACACTTCAACTTATGACTCCTCACATCTACAGCCAGGTAGGGAGCATCAGGCATTAGAAGCCCACAATTCTGATTAGTACAAAACACTTGTTTTCACACTTTGTTCACAGCAGGATTTCTCATATTCTCACCAGGAGTGATTCTCGCAACTGTCGGGCAGGGAGCTGCCTTGGGTGCTGAGAGAGAATGTAAATAGTGGTGGCATGATAGGAAATACTGAATAGAATTGACTGCTAATTGACGGCTTTCATCTGACATGGCAGACTGTGTGAATACAGATTATCATCAGTTGGAGGCAGGGCTGCTGTTAGAATACCAATTTCTCTCACCAGGCGTTTTTTTTCTTCCTCCCCGTTTATTTAGAATCTCTCAACCATTATGTTGGATGACTCAACTAGCAGACATGAAAATTTCATCATAAAATACATGCTGGCAGGCAGATGAGATGGGACCCACATAGTATTTACAACTGTGACGCATGCTTGAACTTCTACACTTCTGTCTCCGACAGCAGCCGTCGGATGCAAACGCATAATTAAGAATAACGCACAAGTTTAGTTCAGATTTGATTGTTTGTTGGTGATATTTATTCCTTCATACTTTGAGGAATAGTGACCTACATGAGCATCCAGTTGTTTCCCAAATATTTTAGAACCGTTTGGTTCTGTCCTGTTTTGTGCAGAGGGCTGAAGTCATGGTGTCACGTCGGGGTTAGCCTCCATTTCGCTAGCTTCTGTAGCTCAGCGCTAACTCTCATTCAACCTTTCTGTTGTTTACATCAGCAGTTGGTGGAAGAAATTGATTTTAGGTTAAATATTTACTTGTATCATCATAACTCAGTTTCGTCTGTATTGTTAAACGCTCTGTTCTGGAGTGATTTTTTTTTACTTATATTGAATAAGTAATGATTTTTCAAAAACCTAGCATCTTTATTTAAACATGTGAAGCGAGCCACGTGACTCTCTGCTACGGTGGGATTTTTAGCTGGTGTGGGATTTTCAGCTGGTGTGGGATTTTCAATGAGGTTTTCTTACTTCTGGGACAGATCCCAAAGGTTCTGGTTTCACTTCAGCTCTCTGCTGGTCGGAGAAGCAGTTGACCAATCAGAGCCTTGTAGGCGGGGTTAAAAATGGCGACGTAGCTGAGCTTGACGCGGATGTGTTGTGAACCAGCTTACAGAAACAAGTCTTTAATCAACATGTTTTGGACACATTTAGAAAAAGGTGATGTCACATACTTCCGAGCACCAATCAGGATTCAGCAATATTGGAATCAAAATGTGATGACAGTTTGAGGGTTGCCTGGCAACTGTTCAGTCTAGTCTGATCAAACCACACCCACACAGCGATGATGGAGCAGATAGTTTTCAAGTGCACTTTTCCCCCAAACCTTAACTTTAAGTGTTAATTATGAATATTTAATATTATAGAAAAATATTTAAGATTTGAAGCCAAGTTTTCAGGGGCTTCAATACCACAGTGAGAATAAGGATGCACTGCTTCAATTAATATGTGTTTGTTATGTGATAAATATTTATTTCAAATATGAGTGAATTATTTAGACCGCTCAAACTTTATTCTGTGTGATGTCTCCAGCGGCTTTGGTGTGGGCAGCGATATATCAGCAGCATATCCAGAACATGATACGTCTGCTGCTGACACCAGAGCTGTGACATGAGAGCAGAGTGAGCCAAAGAAAAAAAAAAAAAAAAAAGCTTGTCAGAGCTAAGAGTGATCTGTAGCATTTGAGTGACCCCGTCCCACATGTCTGGTGTCAGTCAGCATCTGATAGTGTACAAATGGGAATCAGCAGGGGGCAATGTTGACACATCAAACAATCCCAGACATGCTGCATGGAGGCAACACTTGTGTCAAGGACAGGGGAGCATAGAATCACAGGCTCGGCTCTGTCTAATGCCTGCAATGCAAATATTTTTTCATGTTGATCATTTCTGTGCTGTAGCATCGACTGCAGTAACCTGCGATCGTAAAGGGCATCCATGTTTCACGCACTGCCAACGTTCGCCATGCACACACACACACACACACACACACACACACACACACACACACACACACACACACAGTCAGCTTCGTTTAGGCAGCAAAATGCATTTGAGATCATGTAATCATTAATAATGGACGCGATTGTAACATTTGCCATTGTGAGTAGCCTGGAAATATTTTCAGTGCGAAAGCAAAGACGAGAGGGGAGATGACAGTTTGACGACTATTTGCAGCTTTCATTGTAACTCCCTCTGTGTAGGAGTGTCAGTTAAATGCCTTAAAAGTAAGAAGAGCATGTAGAGGACAGGAACATCGTGATTTAGCGATTAATTCTCTGTCTTCTGCCAGAAATCAGACTGTGGCGACACTTAACTGCAGAGGCCGCCACTGCAGTGATACAGCAAAGGTCTGATATCATCTGAAATGGATAAAAGGGAATAGATTAATATATTAAGCAAATGAAAGGGGTGAGAGATGGGAAAAAATCAGACGGGGAGGGCGTTCCTTGATTGAAATTGTGTGGAAAGTTCAAACCGTATGCGCAGCAAATTCAAGAGCCGTCGCAGTTAATTGTTTATCGTAAATCTTGTAAATCGTAAACACGTTTATGTAAATCAACGTGGAAGCTCAGTGCTGTTAATAAAGCAGTTGTACTGATTGGTCTCCCATAATGCAGCTGAGTATAACGCGGAAATATCAGACATTTTAAATTCAATGAGATTTAAGGATTGCTTTCACAGACACACAGCCAAAGTTCTCTTTTTTACTATATTAGACCAGGATTAGTTTAATCCTTTCCTGTGAAATAGGCCCTTCATTTTCCTGGTAATGTCTTCAGTGCACAAGGTATCTTCTTCTTCTGGTTTTCTTTTATTTGCAGAGGAGACGGGGGAAAAGAAAAGAGGAGGAGACAATTCAAATCCACATAATCACTTTTTTTTTTCCTTCCATCTTTGGAAATGGTTTCAAGCAAGTTTACTGATTTGCACCATAGTCAGGAGATTGCAGAAGAAGAAGAAAAAAGGCATCAGAAGAAGAATAAAAGGCAAACAGGAAGAAGAGGAGAAACAGTTGACATGTAAAGGAAATCAGAAAATGGGGGCGAGAGGGGGCGTAGAGCATGGGGGGGGGATTCATTGAAGTTTGGCCGATTTGATTAAAAACTGTTTATGTGAGTGATTAAAGCATGACAGAAGGGTAATTGATTTTATTGATGGCAGCATATGTGCAGACTGATGCTGAGAGGAGACAAGAACAATGCTAATTTTCCACATTTTTAATAAGGTTGGACTGGATTATGCAGCTCTTGTACCTGTTTTTCCAAGAAACCCCTCCGAGTGCACGGTGGGGGTAAATTGTGGTAAACAGAAATACTGCTCTGGCCTAGTTTTCTCTCACACAGCGGCTATTCTATTAAGTACATCCAGCTTGCAGCAGACCGGGCTCCCTTTACTGCAGCTCGTCTGTGGCATGGGCTGATGGGTTTTGTGCTGTGAAATGCAGCCATATGCGTTTGCCGTAGCTGCTGTTATCAGAGGTAGACATTCAGAATTTGTGCTTCTTTTAGTTTTATGACACCGCTCGACGTGTGATGGTCGCATCGCTTCTGATGTTTCTGTTCCTCTTTCGAGAATTTTCCACAAAATCTACCATTAGCGGCTTACATCTGTCTGTTTCACACAGAGTGAGTGGTTTGAAAGAAAACATCTCTAAGGCAAATACAGAGGGAGTCATTTTTTTTCCTCAAAGACAGGGAGTGAAATGTGACATCCTACCGCGCACTGTAATTTTTAACTTGTATTGGCAGTTACATAAACTGGATTTCTGTGTGTGTGTGTGTGTGTGTGTGTGTGTGTGTGCGGCTGCAGTCCTCTTGAGTACAGCTATCCAACAGAGTTTAACATTGACAGTAAATGTGACAGTTTAAGTGTTGGAGGAAGTACTCGGCTCTTTCGCTAAAAGTAGCAGTACCAGAGTGTAGAAATACTCTGTTACAAGTAAATGTCCTGCATTCAAAGTGTTACCTGAGGACACAAGCATTAGCATCAAAAAATACTTAAAGTACCACAAGTGACACTACTCGTTATGCAGCTTGACCCCTTTCAGAATAAAGTATATCGTGTAATTGTGCTACAATTATCGATGCATTCATGTGTCAGCGTCGCTTTAATGTTACAGCTGTAAAGGCGAGGCTTATTTTAACTACTGGAAATACGGCTGGATAGCTTCATCTGTCGTAATACACAGTAATTCATTTACTAATTATATTTTCTGTTAATTAAATCTGCAAAAACTGGTAGCTAAATGTTTTAAATAATTGTGCAATATATCCCTCTGAATAGTACTGCAGTAGAATAAACTCGCCTGCCGCTGTACTGTTTAACAGTAATGTCAAAGGATGAGTAATAGATTTATTGTGCACATGTATATCACTTCTATTTTCACACATTTAACAGACCTGTGTCTCCATGTGAGCGTCTAACTGAAATATGTGTGAAAATCTGTTATCTAACTCTCACCTAATGGCATGATTTCCCCCTCACAATGATCCTAATCTAACTTTAATAATTCTCCTGACTCCCTCAAAATGTGTGAGAATTAAAAATACTCCGCTCACATTACCTTGATTGTGGCGTTCACAAAGACCTAACACATGTGGGGTTTGAACCAACTGGAACATCTGCTCAGTGTTAATGCAGCCTGCACCTGATTGGAGAAACTGGGAGTGTTACAGCTACATCGAGCTAATGGAGCTAATGGTCTAATCACCTCCATACACACAGTCATGGAATAATTCCAGCCTTATTACAGTATTTGCTTTTCATTTACTGTATTCAGCCTGGACTTATTCAAGAAAGCATATAAATATCAGGTGTCCACCTAATTATTTTATGCTTTTTATTTTACTGCTTCCAAAAAGAAAAATGATGATCGTATAACACTGAAGCTTCAATCGCAGACATTTCTCAGTGTGGTTGGATGAGAGAGAAAGCAGGCCAGTCCGCGTTTCCTTCCGTGTAAACAAACATGAGGTGGCAAAAATAGATTCCTTTGCCTTCTGATCGTCATCTTAGTTGCAGAAACTGACACAGCTGTGTTTGGGGAAGGGAGAAAAAAAAAAAAATCCCAGACATTTGAAGCTCGACTCCACCATCGCGTGGTTCCTCTATCTGAATGCCACACTGTGCTGTTATTTGCTTGTTTGCGGTCAGTCCTTTCACTTGCTCGATTCCTGCTCGCCTCCCTCAGTCTCGGCCATTAATGAGCTCTCTTTTTTTTTTCCTTTCTTGCCCTCAGAACTATTGCTGACTAGAGGGTTGCGGGTTGTCCAGTGCATGAAAAGCACAGGAGGGGTGTCAGTTTATGAGATACTGGAACCATCGTGCTTGGCAAGGACAATCACAGCAGCACCCTCGGTGTCGCTTAATTCCTCGTCTCGTCTGCTCGCTTTGTACTGCAAGCCACAGCCATGTGCCTGTGATCCACTGTCTGTGGAAGCCATTCACTTCCATGAATGGTGTAATGCATCTAATAATATTCTCCTAAGTGCTCCTGATTATTGGGAGTAACAAGCAGTTATGCCCCAGTTATGAAACAGCAGCATAATTGTTTTCTGGAGAAAACAAAGGGAGAATTTGAATATAGTTAAGGACAAGCACAGTTTCTGCTCAGCACGTTGGCTGCTAAATGAAGTGTGCTTCTTACTTATGTTGGAGTGCAGGCAACGCTGTTTAGGCTCTTTGTGCTTGGCTGCATTCATCTACTGTCAAGCTGAAGTTGATCTGCAATTCTCTTTGTACAAGATCCTCTCCCAGCATCTACGAAGCAGACACACCAGGGAGAAACCTTGACGAGGCGCATGAGAAGAAAACCAGCACATTCGGGTATGACTAACACCTTCAAAGCATTCTCCGTCAGCCAGATCTTTTTTGTGATTCAGCCTATAGTAGAGAGGAGCAGCACGTGGAGAAAGACATTCTATATTTTCAGCGGCATGTGTTATTTGTGTTTCCCTGGACCTTGAGGTTCGCGGAGCCCCCGCAAAATGAAGTGAGAGCTTGCAGCAGCTGCCAGGTGGCAAGTCGCATAGAAACACTACCTCCTCTGATGAGGTCGAGAGGAAAGACAAATTTTTAAAAGGAGAGAGGAAATAAGAGGATTAGGGCTGATAATGCGTGTGCAGCCTCCCACTAAGACAAGAGTGCCCTGTTGCAGGATACCTGTGGCTCATGTAAGGGCCTGTTTACAATGGATACATAGACACGCAAGGAGCCTTGTGATTGGTCGGGGGAGGTTGGGTTAGTGGCAGATGTGATGTGATCTTCATTCAATAAAATATGTGAAGAGCTGAAGGTCAACAGTTTGTAGACGCTAACAGCACATCGCTCACAAGGACAACGTATCATTTAATGTTTTCCTGAAGCACGTACTTTTAATGGTGAATTGCACATTCTGAGTCCCAGTGTCACCAAAGCTGAATGAAAAAATTTTAAAAAATTCAGCTGTTACTGCGTCTTAAGTGCAAGTAAATGTGGCCAGACACCTTGGCAGCAGACGTGGTCCGAAAGCATCCTGAAAATATTTCAAAGTGAATTCACTAACCATAATGAATAGCCTGTGAGTGTGAAAAATGATCTAAGAAATGTTATTATCAAAGAAGACTTTGTGCCGTTGTAAATCACTGGCCCGGGTGTTCACCACGTGCAAAGGATTTACTCGCAATCTAGTGTTTGGAATACATTCCAGCGAAGAAATGTTCAAGGTTAACTCACTCCAAATTTTGCAATTGATGTAATTAGTGTAGTGAGCGGAACACATGTTTATTTGCTTAAAAAGGACCAGACAGAGTGGCCAAATGTGATGGAAAAGTGCCAAAAAAGCCAAACTATTCCCACATTTGTCCTATTATCGAATCCAGGTAATAAAAGCTTTGATTGATGATGACGCTGGCAGAGCGGCGGAAGTCGCTCTCTCGCCATATGCGCAGACGGCAAATCACTGCTTGCAGAGCGAGTGATTTGGCATTGGTGCCATCCGCAAACATTAATAAGACATAAATAAATAAAACGGGGGGGAAGTTGATTACGCATGTCTGGGGGGATTTTGGAGCAGGATGGCTCCGACGAAAGGGTTCCAGCATTTTGTGCGAGCTCCCTCGCCAAGCCTCTATCTGCTCCCTAAGTCGTATCAGATGTTTGGGCTTTATTGGGACTTGAAATAGTTATTAGCCTGAGCACCCACCCTGCTGGATTTATCTCCTGCTAAATAAAGACCCACACAATAATGAGTGCTGCTTAGTGCTGATACTCTATCTGTTCCTTCTATTCACTGCGTTTCTTTCTTTGAGTCATAAAGCACCCTTTTCAGAATTATGACAGGCTGGTGAAGTTGCAGTTAATGTAAGAGGTAATATGTCTCTTAACAAGACCGCTATCCTTGGAATTCACTTGAGATGAAGCAAAGTTTACAGAGCCAGCCTCATTGCAACCGAACTGGTAAAATGTCTTCGTCAGTGGATTAAAGGAAAACCTCCATTAAACAATGAACAGCAGAGCCACAGCGGCTCTGAATACAGTCCTCATCGCCGCGTGTGAGCGCAGTCGGTTTGCTCAGCGTGTCCTGAAAATCTTCAGCAGGAGGGATTACGAGAGAAGGTGAAGCATTTATGCCGTCCACTGCATGTTTCCCAAATTACACTGTGCGGGTCATTTCCATAGGGGGAGAAGTCGGCCCGCGGCGTGTCTAATTTGTCTATAATACCAGCAGAAATGGAGAATCTCCTGCCAAGCGGCATCTCAACTTCTGCCTTTGTCTGATATCTTGTTGCCGGAATTGCAAAAAACTCTGCCAGTCCTCTGCCGATACTCCACAACCAGAACAAGTCATGCACCGAGAAGATTGCTTTACGGATACTCCGATATACGTGGATTCACAGATCCTAAAGTATTTAACAGACGATGCAGCTCTGATTGCAAATGTAGATATGAAAAAACACATTAAATATGAATCATTCTTGTGCTCATCAGGTGTGATTGGCAGTAAATAAATAATTACAATTTTATACAGAAAATTAATTTAAAAAAAAATCTTATTAAGTGGACTGGGTTAGGATTGGAAAGGCATAGTTAACCTAATTAAAAAAACAGTGAAATAATGAACAGTGTAGGTCGCTGTGTTTCACTGTATGGAGCTGAAGTGAGGACTCGATGAAGAGATCATACAGTAATACAAAGAAAGTTGCATTTATTGAACTGTATTCACCCCAAACCTAAATGACTGTGCCAGGAGACGCTCAGCATGTCCTCCTGAGACCTGGAAGAAAAAAGATTTTAATATCATGATTTTTTTTTTTTGGTATGTATGTGTGGACTCTAAAAAAGTTGGGACGCTGCATAACAGAGTTCAGTCATTTACAAATGAACTGTGTTTACAGACAACTCAATCATGATACTCTCACCTGTTACCAATGAACCTGTTGGCTGTGGAATGATCCAAACAGGTGTTTTTGGAGCATTTCTCATCTTTCCCAGTCTTAAGTTGCTCCTGTCCCAACCAGTTTGAAACGTGCTGCTGCATCAAATTCAGAATAAGCAGATTTTTACAAAAATCAAACATTACATTTATTGTCTTTGTACTGTTTTCAGTTGACTCTATGATCACATTCTGTTTTTGTAGTTTCACAGCAGAGCCCTTTGTGAGCACATCAGGCCGATCTTTTCTACAGAAGCATATATAGCATATTCTCATTTTCTCCGCATTTCTATTTCATTTGGTGAATTTTGGAAACGAATTTGAAAACAGATTTTCTTATTGGTCATTTTACCAAGGTAATGTTTCAAAACGCTGCTTCGTGGGTTCATCTGTGAAACTGGAGATCAGTCCAAACACACGGCGCTAAGGACATGAACACATTTACATGTCATTGATTGTACATCATCAAACAGCTCTTGGTCTTTGAGACACAAAGAAACGTGTTGCCCTTTACGTGCTTCACAGTCTTCCTCCGGCATCCTTCTCTTGCTGCCTCTATTTTTGGCAAATGAAACGCTCTGTGCCTTTTCACCCCCTCGTTGGGCTGTGGCTCTTCTTTTTGGGAGTGTATTCTTCATTCCTGCAAGTGCTCGCCTCAGCCTCACGACTGGTCTCCCCTTCAACGCGATCATCTGCGGCACGCTGTGCCCGAGACGACACTTCCTCAGCCGGTAGCAGCTTGAAATCAAAGCGGCGCAGCCTCTCCTGCGCAGGTCTCCCGGAGGCCTGGTGGTCGGACCTGCATTGACTGCAGCTGTTTGTGGCAGCCAGATCAAAGGAATGCAGGACGGCTCGGACAGTCCGCTCCTTTGTGCGGCTTCAAATTGGCTGACGTGGTCACAGATCAGAATCTGTTCTGTCTCAGTCAATGCTCTGTTTCCTGACGTATGGGCTGAAAATGAGAAGAAGCAAACAACATGGGTTAAAATGTGTATTTTTTTAAGGCTTAACATACCATTGTAAAATCGGAATACAGTACAGTTAAGACTCTCAGAAATAAAAAAAAACCTCATGAAGGACAGAAACAGAAACATGTTCGCTGCAATTAGTGCCATTTTGAAAAGACAGAAGATGTGCTCCGTTAGCCACTCCCACCACGTGTGTTACATCACTGAAAGCCCAGGATGTGTTTTTCACAGTACATTAGGACTCAAATAGACCGAATGCACGTGCTTGAAAGAAAGGCCCCAGCATCACGTCTCCAATAGAGGACGAATATCAATCGCCAGCTCTCAGGAGATTTATTTTGTATTATTTAGTATATTTTCTATATGAAAAACATACACTTGCACTTATAATTTAAGTGCAGTAATGGATGAGAATTCTTAGCGGAATGTGCCCTTCGTCTTTGACGAAGAGGATAATGCTGTATGTAAAGGGCGGGAGTTCAGCTCCTTAAGAAATCTCTGCAGCAGCAGCGTGTTTCTCAAGTACTGCTTTACAAGCAAAAACACCTTCTATCTTTTGTTACGTGAGCAAAAGGCTCTGACATGTATGCATATCTGTGCCTTTTTTTTTTTTTCTTCTCCTGTACGCCTACAGTTAGCACAATGCCCAACAATCAAATACAAGAAACCTTGGACTCCATGGAAATCCCATTCATCGCCAACAATACAGAAAAACCTGGCATGTAGAGAAAGCGCTTTTTCTTCTCAAGAGGGAAATAAAAAAAAAATCATTAATTCCTCTGCATGGTCAGAAATGTACAGTCGTGCTGATTCAATTTAAGAGGAGTGTAAAAATTATTACTCAGTAAGTAGCGGGTGCAGTGTTAAGCATTAATTTGTGTGTTCCAGAAATACGAGCACTGCTGGTGCCGACGCTGCGCTGTTGTCATGTGGGTGAAAGTGGCAAAAAATAAATAAGTAAATGAATAAATAGCAAAGCAAATGAAATCTTTTTCTCTGCCTGTATCAAATTGCAGTGGAGGCAAACTGCGCCGAGAAGCTTTTACCATTCAGGTGTTGGTCAGAGGGGTGGATGTGCTTGACTGTTCCTAATTGATTACAGGGTGAACGGTGGCCGCTAGACCTAAATTTAGGAAAGCTTTCACAAGCCAGATCTGAGATTTTATACTTCCTTCATATAGGTTACAGTGAGACTGCTCCCTGTCGCTCAGGGTTATGAGCTGCTTCGCGGCTTGTGTTCAGACGTTGTGCTCAGAGTACAGATCTCACCTAATCCAAACTGACAGGGAAGCCGAAAGGATGTCAGACTTTCTTTCTGGCGAAGTTTTGTAATTTTCTAGCTACGTCATAAATCTAATTGTCTCTTCGGTGATGGAGCATATTTCAGCTGTAACCTCCTTTTAGCCACAGATGAAGGTTAACCTTTGCTTGATGAGAGAGAAGAAAGAAAAAAGATGAGAAGATGGTTAATTTTAAATTTAATTATAAATAAAACCCTCCAAAAATAGAAAAGATAACCTTTTGTTCTCTCGCGGGTAAAACAGTTGAAAGCTTCAAGCCCTTATGACAGACATTTTCAGTCTAAAGCCTCTGAATTTCGACGTCTGCTGCAGCTTTCACTGCGTTACACGGTGGTATTAATAGCAGTTGTGCTTCAATTTAATAAAAATTAATCTTTTATTTTTTTAATTACAGGAGTGGCATACTGTATATCTGCACTCAAAGAAATGAAATAAAAAAATTATATAAGACACAATAACCATTTTTAATGCAAAAGATGCAAAGGTTCAGTATTATTCATTTACAGTTTCCAAGACGATCACTAAACTTTGACATTCTGCTCTTCATCTTGTGTACATAAGTCTGTATATATATATATACACTAAGTTAAGTAGTTATACCTTAAGTAGTTAAGGCTGTAACTACTCTGAAAGGCCATAATGACAGTTTTTGTTGAGATGTGTTGATTCAGCTTTGTGGACATTTTGGAGGCTGTAGTCTGTGGTCGGTTGCTGTTGAACTGTGTTGCGTTACACAGACAGGACAGATATAATTTATGTTATTTTGTGACAATTTGGATTGTCTTGTCTTGGTCTTAAAGGCTGTAAGTGATAAAATTTTCTAAATGTATTTTTTTCTTAATTCAGTAAAAGCCATAAATGCCCCATCATCTGTGTCTAAACATCTATTTTAAATGTAGATACTATATTAATTACAAATAGCCCAATCCAAAATATGTCTCACAATCCCAATTCCAAAAATGTTGGGACACTTTATGACACTTAAATAAAAACACAATTGAATCATTTGCAAACGAGCTGCGTTCACTGACAACAGTTTAACAAAGTGTTCCTGAGCCCATGTAGTAATGTCCTTTATACAGTCATGTGTTCACAAAGTGGTGAACCTCCCTCCATCCTCACTTGTGAACAACTGAACCTTTCCAGGGCGCCTCTTTCATACCCAGCCATGACATTCTCACCTGTTACCAATGAACCTGTTTACCTGTGGGGTGTTTCAAACAGGTGTTTTTGGAGCATTCCACAATTTTCCCAGTCTTTAGTTGCTCCCGTCCCAACTTGTTTGAAACATATTGCTGCATCAAATTCACAATAAGCATATAATTACAAAAAATCAATGAAATTGAAGACGTCAAACATGAAATATATTGTATTTATACTGTTTTCAAACGAGTTGAATTGTCTTATTGGCTAAAATCTTGGAAATTTTTTATTTTTTTTTCCTCAAAAATGAAGGACTGTGTCAATCATTTTTTCATGATTGCCATAATCACAACCCAGAGAGTTAATGATAACTCAGAGTTCTTAACAGTGGTAAGAAAAACACAATAATTGTGATTGAAATATCTTTTGACACTCGTGTTTCAGGCGACCTAGGACTCTGCGCCATAATCCCTCCCCTGCTTACGTTCTTAAATGTCTTGCTGCTGTATAATTCACACCGCACCGTGCCACTGCTGTGCTCCATGTCAAGCTGATAATGACACAACGCATTTGTCAGTTCACACCCTCTAGTTTGTCCCTCCCATCACGCTGTGTTTGGATAAACATTTGGGCACTCAGAAAACCAGCTGTCAGCGCTGTAAACTGTGTTGGGATGCTCAACAGTGATGCGCACAACGCCACTTAACATCATTTAGCAAGTGAAGGAGTACACTTCGGCCACAAGGAGCTGAAACATGAGTGTAACACAACAACACTGTCCAATTGACTGATATTAGTGTCAGGTCTCTTGTTAACACAACTGCGGTGGTCTATTTAACTGCTGTGAGTGCAGACCTTATGTAAAAATCCATATCGCTGCATGTTGTCACCACATGTCTTTTTCACAGTAACATAATTCCTATAATAGGTGTTTGGTAACACTCGCTGTCTGCTGCATAATCAGTGCAGAAACAGCCCTAGGTGCTCAGTTTATTGTATGAAATGCAATTCATATTGATAGGTCAGTCTCAAAAAGTAAAGCTAGCCAGCGTTGTAAAGCTGTGGAGGCGCGCTGCTGCTGTTCTTACTCCCTTTCTGCGGATCACTTACTGTGGATTCCTAGAGCTGAAGAGTGAATTTTGTCACACTGTATGGTGCTTAAAAACAAGAGGTTAGGAAAACATAACCTGCCTGTCTGGGGCAATATGGTGTGCAAGGACCTGCTGCTTCTGCTAATTCCCTGTGCCAGAAAATCCAAACAGCAGGCTGTGCCAGCGAAAGAAAATAACACATGTTGGTGGGTTCTAATTCTGCTGCACACCCAATAGAGTCAGACAAGAAAACATAATGCCTAATCAGATAATTGGGCCCAGGAAACAGACAAAAATGAATTACCCGTCTGTTGGTGTCACAGCCATGTGATAAGCATGCAGTTTTGATTTTAAAAGCATCATAATATTTTGATGAGGGTCTGCAAGGCTGAAACAGATAGCTAGACACGCAGAATGCACCACGTTACTCAACACGATAGGTAACCCAAGGAGGAGTCGTTCTGTGCAAGTGACCCCTGTCTCTTGTTATTAATGCATATGGTTGTGAATTTGGATTTAATTTGAAAAATAAATCCCAGAGATTTCTGTGCATCCCCAAAACTGGCATAATGCAAAGCTATAAGTGAGTACAGGAATAAATCATCGGCTCACTGTTAGTTGAATAATTAAAGTTGGTGCAAAAAGAAATATAAAGCTCTTCCTTTAATTCACATTCAGTTGATGAAAAATTCTTTTTTTCCCCCTTAAGCAATAAAATAAATGTATTTTTCACTAGCTCAGCTCCCTCATTGTCCTTTTATTTGTCTTGGCACATTTTATCATTTATCTGTTCAATGCGGAAAATACCATGCAGCATTTCCCATTTTCCTCACCGCATTCCTAATTTCCTTGTCCATCTGCGTCCAGAGCAGTGATTGGTTAGGGCTTTATGCGTTTGTGTGACATTAGTGGAGCAATTAAACAGCCTACTGTGGCTAGCTAGCTTAGCTGAAAACACTGGTGGTGAAATACAAGCGATTAGCAGCCTTTTCAGCTATCAAGCTAGCTGAAGCTAACTTTTGTCATAAAGCTACATCACATGTGGGATTTATCATCCGTATGCTGTACTGCACAGTGCCTAGCTTCACTGCTTTCTCCTGTACAGTGGCTGAAGCGTTTCAGGTCCTTGATGAACACGACAGACACTTGCAGACAATGTTATGAAGGTAGAAGTAAGATGTGTGTGAACTTCTAAGTCATGTTCTTTCACTGCGTTTTTTTTTTTTTTTTTTTGTCTTGTCTGATTAGCTTTTAATGCATTTTGTCAGTTTTATGGGCTTGCAGGACTGAAAGCCACGCATGAAATGATATTTAACAGGACGTACTTTATCCCACTTGGGATTGCACAATGACATTTTAGTTAAATTCTGGAAACTTTCCATGCCCTAAAAATCCTGAAAAATACACCATAAGGTTGCATTGTCTCGCTCATTTTGTTAGTAATATGCACAGTAGTTCATAACAGTCATGTTTTATGCTCTGTGGAAATCTAATTTGAATCCAAATTGAGCCCAAAATCATCCATCCGTTTTTTTTTTCCCCCCCTGTTTATTAATGAATTAAGTTCTATTCAATATTGAACAGAGAAAATGTGAAAGAGGGCATCATCCGCCCATATCATTGGATCTGGCAGCGAGGATTGCTCACACGCTGAAAAGTTGCATCTCTGTAGAAACCTCTGGGCATTACCACGAGGGGAGCTTAACTCTGTCCTCTGCTGTTTGATGTGGTCAGCTAATGTAAAGCGGCACAGCCAACAGCGTAAAGACACACGAACCAGCCTCCATGTTAATGCGTGGAGTTGTGTGTGAGGCATGTGAAGATGGTATATGAAGCGTGCACTCCGCTAGTCCTCTTCATAACAGCTTCCAGGCAAGGATGATGTCACTTCTTGCCCTGCAGAGGAGTAATCAGTCTCCTGCATGCCTGAGGGGCCCCTTAGGAGTCATCAGTCTTTGATAGTTGTCTCTATTGCATCTGATTCAATCTGTAACATCACTTTAGGCCTTGTGTGAGCATATAACAAACACACTTGATCATTTCTGTCGTTAGAAGTGGAGAAAAATGCTCTGCGAGCCTCCTTAGTTATGTTCTGGTTGCAGAGTATTAATATCAGACTAGACAAAGTGCTACGCCTCGCAAGAGGTATGATTACAGACATACACATGACAGAGGGAGACGGAGAGCGACAGATTCACACGCACACACCCGCAGGCTGATAGAAGCTCACAGAGACACACACACCCAGCCCAGTGTGCCACTTCCTCATCTCCTGCTGCTCTGTCCTTCAACCTCTTCACCCTCCATGCAGGGAGCAGACACTGTGCTCTTTTCTCTTTCTCATGGTAATAACGCTAAGCCTAACTGTCCCCCATTTTGCCTGTCAACTTGCATTTATTTTGTTTTCCTTTTTTCTTTTCTTTCCCCGACATGTACTGTCAGGTTTCTTGGGGTACGTTTAAGTCCCTCCCCGCATCATTCACCGTTCCTGGAACCAATTATATTATCCGGCCAGGCCCTTTCATTTGCTACAGAGGGGAAGGACAGAAAGAAATCTAGATCTGCTCTCTATGCGAGCGGCATCACACCTTTGCTAACCTGCTCTTAAGATCCCACTCAAGAGATTTTCTTTCCTCCCTCCGCTTTCTCTTTCCATCACAAACTCTTCTCCACGTTGTTTCTCATTCTTTCCATGAAGCTTCTCCTGACAGTGTGAATAAGGGCCTTGTTGTTTGTGACACCCAACATACTGCTGTGTGACACATTATCTGGTGTAGTCTGCCATTGCAGCAGGATGTTTGCCTCAGAGCCTAACCGTATTGTCTGAGCTTTCACCCCACCCCTGGCTATCTGCTGTGCTCTGGCTTAAGGCTTATCCTCAGGCCTCTGCAGAGCTGCTGGGCCAATGAACACTAACAACTTTCCCTTTGTATGCTGTGAGAACCTCTCTACACCACCACTGGCACATTTATTACTACCATCTACCTCTTCTACTGATATTATTCTGTCTGTCTGTTAGCGCTACAACAATGAGTTGTGTTATATTGGATTGTTCAGCACAAGTCTCTCAATTCAATCCATGTGCTGCTCCAAACAATTCACCACGCATTTTGTTCTCTTGAACAGTGCAGAACTGCTTGTTTGGATGAGATCACATCTCTTGTTTTTGACACCACATCTGGTGTTTTTGTTAGACTGTGAAGCACCGCTTTGTTTTTTTGTGATGCACAATGCTGGTCATAATGGGACAAAAATTATGTTTTTTCTTAAATTTTGTTATCTATCAAGCTATTTGTCTGTCGACAATACCTGGCCAAAAGTATGTGGACTACCAGAGATTACACCCACATGCATTGTAATGGTTGAGCATATTGTTCCAAAACCGTGGGCATTGATCTGTTGCTGTATCAGCCCCCACTCTTCTGGGAAGGCTTTCCACAAGATTCTGGATCCGAGCTGCAGGGATTTGCTTTCATTCTGCAGCAAGAGCATTAGTGAGGTCGGGCGCTGATGTCGGACAATAAGGCCAGGCTTGCAGTCAGTTCATCCCAAAGGTGCTGAATGGGGTTGAGGTCAAGGCTCTGTGCAGGCCAGTCAAGTTCGTCCATGCCAAAGTCAGAAAATCTCTTTTTTTATGGACCTGGCTTTGTGCATGGAGGAGCTGGAGTGTTGAAATAGTAATGTGCCTTCACTAAACTGGGAGAAGTAACACACTCATGCCCAAACTGTGTAAAACAGCACCAGACCAAAAGCATGTACCAAAAGTACAGATTGATCTATCTATTGAGTATCAGTCACACATCGGTTAGAAACAGCAGTGAAAAATAGGAGCGACAGTCAGACACAACACAATACAATTCAGACACAATTAACACCAAACCACGCAATCAAAGTAAGAACTAAAAAGATCAAAGAAAGAGCCCCCAGTGCACCAGACTTAACCTTAACACCTGAAGCCTGAAAATGTCCTAACAGCCCAGTTAGGACAAGTTTAAAAATATGATGGGAATTTACCAGGCAGAAACAAAGTTTGATTTACTGCTTGTTGTCCATCCAGCCATAGCTCTGCTTACCTGGGCGGCACTGTGGTTCAGCGGTTAGCACAGTCACCAGCAAGAGGGTTATGGGTTCGATTCCCGGCTGGGCTGGGGCGGTGGAGCTCACGCGTGCTCCTCGTTGTTCCAAGCTCCCAATCCGGTCTGGGCAGAGTCAGCTGCGCTAACTAGGTATTGGCAGCTAGAGTTAGTAGCAGTGGAGTTAGCAAATCTATCTGTCCACCAGAAAATTGATGCAGAGCAGCTGGAGGACATCAGACAGTTGGCCAGAAAACATTTTCTCCATAAAATATGATCCAGTTTCACCAAAATCAGTGATAGTTGGTGGTGTATGATGTACTTTCACACTTCTTGCAGGGGTTTGTACTCGCTCAACTCAAGTGAGCTGGTGCCAAAACAGGCGTTCGTGGCAGAGAGGGGCAATTAAAGAGACACCATCCTCCCTGTTACAAGTCAGTGTATCATCCAAATGATTCTGAAGCTGTTATTTTAAGGTGAAATAATTACAGAATTTTGCTTTAACACAAGATGTGTTGCCACCTGGATGCTGCTACAACGTCCGTTTGACTCTTTCACATTTGTGACACCACTTAAAGGTGAAAACAATCTACCCCCTATAGTTTGTCCTATAGGGGGTAGATTGCTTTTTTCAAAGGCATGCAGATAGACATCACATGGTAAACTATTCTTTCATCTTTTCACTGGCTGCTGTTGCAATCAGACAAGGCTTTGCCCGTATAATCATTGGCTTTGATATGGGTGCAGATCCATTGAGATTTGTGTATCATCAGTTCTTTTTATGTTGTATTTCTCAGCAGCCTGACATTGGTTTATTCTGACTGCAAAGTGATACTTAACTTCAGACAAATTTCATATGAAAGTGATTTTTTTTTCCCCACAAAGTTTTTGACTCAATGCTTTTACAGAGACGTACGATCCTGTGAATGAGCCTGATTGAAATTCCAGAGCTACCTTCAAAGTCTGTTTCAGCTGAAAAGCGGTCCTATGTAATTATCCTAATCGCAGTTTTAAAAGCACTGGAGCTGTCACATACTCCCATGCAGGATAATACACATATTGGCTAGAAATGAGCTGTTCGGACAAGCACAACAATGTGTCAGAAATGTCACTGGCTGAACAAAAGCCCTTCTATTGTTGTTCTCTGACACCTGTGGCTACCTTTTTTTAACAGACAAGCTCTAATTAAGCACTCAAAGATAGATGTAGATGCGAAATATTTATGCTAATTTATCTACTTTGGTATTTTTTATTAATGTATTATGGCTTGTTGTCTATTATTATTGTTGTACTGGTTGCAGTGAATGCCCAAAAGTGGCATATTGTCATTGTTAGAAACATTTGAAGAAACAGGCTAAACTAAAATTCACAGGTCTCTTAAAGAAATCTTTATATATACAGTACCTATGTAATTTCCATCCTTCTGTTTTTATGCATGTTTTCAGTTTGCACAAAAAAAATCTGAGAGGAAACGATGAAAAAATCTTGAAATATTCCAAAAAAATTGTTGCAGAATGTTGCTCTATCATTAAAAGCAAAACGTGTCAAAGTGTAATGGAAGCGAGTAAATCGTGATGCAGATGATGACTTAAATACCCACTGAAACCTCCGCTCCACTGAAGAGATGGGAAATAAGCAGCAGAAGAAAACATCAGGTCTGTGAGCAGCGATAAGGAGACTGTAATGTTCCTCAAATTAATACACGAAACAAACATTAATTCCATATTTCCATCATTTGAAGCCATGTTGTTGTCTTCCTCTGCAGTGGTTTCGTGACACTTGGCTGAAAAATTAGCACCACCAGCTGTTTATCTTGACGGACCAACTCCTAACAATTGCATAACAGCAGTCGATGGATCTAATTAATGCAAATTCATTCGCATGTTCTTTTGCCAATTTTCTTAATATGGTAAAACATTTTGTTCCATTTGGAATTAAACCTGCAAACAAGGTAAACCCAGTAAAGAGTTTGCTTGTAACCAGAGCAATGCCGGAGATGACTTAAAGCTGCAGGCGAACATACAGGGGGTCGTGGCTCTTTCCTTTGCACTTGGCATGTATGATCATTACATTTGTTTTTGTCCTGTTGTGATTCCGCCTCCTGACAGGAGTTGCATCAATCAATCAACTTGCTTTACATGCAGGTCTGCATGACGCATATTTAGGATGTGGGCAGTGTGCACATCAACCGTCACCCATAACATCCCTCCCCTTGCAAAGATGTTTACATGCATCCTTGGAGAAGCATAATTCTATCGTGCAAAGCTGACCTTCCAGGGAAAGAGCAGCTGTTTAAAGTCCCCCTCCATTCTTTCTTCTTGTCCCTGCAGCTGAATGTCTGACCTTCACTGTGCAGATTGATGTATGTACAGTTTGACGCTCGAAGGCTATTTTCAAATTCATCAGTTTCTCTGTGCTCATTGAAAATCCAGTTTTAAAGAGGGGGCTAAGACCATGATTTGTGGCATCACAAACCGCTCGGAAGCCAATCCTGGTCCAATATTCAACTTCTACAAGTGTGAAGTTTGAAGCCTCCAACGTACAAACACTGAGATGGACTTTTCTCCTGTGAAGTCGCTGAACTTTTGCAGTGACACACATTTACATAACCATAGATTTTTAATAAGGGAGAAGGAGTAGATTTGATTTCAAGGATTTTAACTAGATAATAGAACTTTTTTCCTGTGCAAAAACCATATCAGAAACACATTATTAGTCAAAGTACAGTCTTTTATATACATCTTAAAACATAGCTGGAGGGGACCTTTTAAGATTGTTTGAGAAATTTATATAGTGGAAAAATTTATTCTGCCTGCTCAGTTAAAGGAAATAGATCTGGAAAAAGTGGACAGTTTACACAAAATATGGTGGTGAATAAGTCATTTTACTGTTTAAATATGGAATAACTGGAAACGAGAATGTTTATACATGCCTGAGTAGCCCTTGACAGCTAGTTGCTTGAAAAATATTCATATATGTATTTCTGAATCTCTTGCAGTAATGATTGAGATGTTTAATTTGGGGCTAAGATTAATGATCAGAGGTGCGGTGGGCTGGTGATGGTCCACAAGGTGTTGTTTGCTCATGCAGGGTGGCGCTCATATCTGCACAGCATCCAATAGTGTATTGATCAGGGAGCGAAAAAGCTTGTGATGGTAGGTGTTGTCATGACATGACATGCTCAGAAGCAGCTGTCCTGACAGCATGGAGCAAAACAGGCTCCTGGTGAGGCTTACAAGCCCTCTGCGAGCGCGCGCATGCACACACACACACACACACACACACACACACACACACACACACACACACACACACACACACACACACACACACACACACACACACACACACACACACACACACACACACACACACACACACCAAGCAGATTCAGCAGGAGCTGCTCACTGCTCAGGTCACTGACAGTTCATACTCCCAGATTTTCGGTCCTGCAGTGAGGAGAGTCTGCTGCCGCTGAGAGAGGAGGTGCAGATAGAGACTACAGAGCTCTGCAGGCACAATCTTATTTATATTCAGTGTATAGGTTTACCCTGACTCATCATGGTGCAGGAAGAAGTATTAAGAGTGCTGCTGCATATCACTGCAAGAAAACAATGCACGTGACATAAACCAACAGAAATCAAATCAATCATTTACATGTGACAGTTGGTTGTGAAACAGACACCCTTTTGTTTGCACACTGACTTCACACATTGCTTAATTTTTTTTATTAATCCCATTTTTTTTCGATGACGCCCACACAAATTGCCATTCAGATTTCAGGATGGCTTCATATTTGTACAATACATTACTTTAATAACTATGCAAAGCCAATGCGAGATCACCGGCTTCCATCAAAGCCGCCTCCGCATAAATCTCATTCGATTCGATTGAGTTTGCGTTGCACACTGCGCTGTCTGTCTGCTGCCTTGTTCGCAGTGAGATGAAACAATGCAGCCCTTACCGTGCTATAGAACGACGTTTCATCATATCTAAATAACAACGGTTATGCCTGGTGCCACAAGCCACAGTATAGAAAACTCACAGCTGCCTGGGTTTAAGGCTCTATTAATTCCAGCCATGACTGCTGAAAGATGAAACAGCTGGCTGTAAACTATCTTGAGAGACTTGTGCGTTGTGTTAAAATAAAAAAAAAGAAAAAAAGGACAGCCGCACAGTGTGTCCGTGATTTTCATTTCCTCCATCACCGCTTGTGCAGCATTTCAACTCTGCTGGAACATCACTTCTTAAGAGGAAGGACAGAGAGCATATTTAATTTTCTAACAGTTCACTTAGGACTGTTTCTTAGGACTCCTCAAGGACTTTACAGGTAGCCCCTTTTTCAGTGGTTTAGTGCTTGCTCTGTACTTCCACTGGCATGAAAAATTAAAGGAATGAATCCTGCATGAAACGGTTGGGACTTACAGTATGTCGAACCTCTTGTCTAGATCCCCGGTTTGTCCAAGAACAGTAAATCATAGTGTTGGAGAAAAACCAAAGTCTGCATTTAATAACTCGAAATCTAAACTCGGGCCCCATCAACCGAGGAGGAGTTTATGCAGCACACAAGCTATTAGTGGTATATTTGAAGATTAGCCTTGAAGATGCTTTCCCTTCCTGCCTGTGAAGCCGGTACCTCTGGGGGGCAGTAGAGGCATCAACACTTCCTTTCATCTTATCCTGACTGCAGGAAAGAGGGTAAGGTCAGAGGGGATTTGAGCTTGGCTCACCACCACATGCTTCTTTGCTTGCCCGGTCTTTGCTTTAGGCACAGATTATCGCCATGTACCGGCTACTGTTACAGTCTACCTTTGTGGCTTGTGTACCACGACAGATCCTGATTGGCGTGTCAGGAGACTCTCCTTCTCCACCTTTCCTTCCATGTTCCTGCAACCGAAGCCCTTTCCTCTCTTCACTGGTAAAAAAAATAAACAGAAATATCAAGAAATTTAAAGAGCTTCTTAAGGGATTTTCAACTCAAATATACATCAACAAAGGGGAGCTGGGAGCCATATTTATGGAGCTTTAGCTAGACGTGCTTCACCTGTGCGGGCTGAATGTTTGGCCTCATCTGTACTTCTTATTTGTTTGCCTCTCTTTGACATTCGGCTGTTCTGTAACTGGAACTCTTTTCTCGCCGTTTATTCGTATGTCTTCCAACCAGGCGTTCAGCCGGACACCCCTTTAAGGACACCGTGTGTGATAAAAGATTAATAAAGCTTTGGGTATGCTTGCAGTCTCCTTTGACGGCACATCCTCTACACAGCCTACATTTGTCTCGATTGAATAGTTGTATATCACAAACACAATGAGGGCTCTCCGGGTTTGCTGTAGTCTGTAAACTGGTAGCGTGTGGCTTGATTGTGCCGATGATTTGGCAGAGAAAAGCAGCGACAGACAGAGCGTGACTGAGAGAGAAGTCTTACAGTGAGTGAAGAAAATTAGAAATTCATTATGTTTCTGGGGAGTGAGGACTGTGAATAGAAGATATGCGGTGCGGGAATGAATAACTTTATGACTGCCACTACTTAAAATGTCACCAATCCTGCCATTTGAGGAGCATGGTGAAACTGACAAATAGTCTTTGAAATAGAAGAAAATCAAGAAAACGGTGGAAGATCTAGAAAATACCACTAACAGCCGATACCTTTACTTTGCTCTGTTAAAGCCAACACACCTGAACTCACCGAACAGACACAAAACAAAATGCGTCAAACTCTTATTGTTTTATATGTGTCTCTCAGTCTCTAGAGGCCTGAGGAGGACTTTGCTCAGAGTCCCAGTATGGCGAGGTCGAAGTCATCCAGCAGTGGCCTCCGTCTGGCATTTTACCCAGAGCACATCCTGTGGGAGCGGGAGCTTTGGAGCCGGCTGTGCGACCACATCAAACAATGGCTTTTTGTTGTAAACAAAGCCAGGGCAGCTTGCCGGGGGCCCTGTCTCTCTCTCCCTCTTTCCCTCTCTCTCTCTCCTCTCGCTCACGGCCCTGATCCAGTCTGCCTACCATAATTCTGGACTGTCAGACAAATGTGCGCCAATGCGCCACAAGTCTCTCTATTCCATTTGCATACATACACGTAAACCATGGCCCTGGCAGCGCGGCAGACATATTCAGATGTTTTGGAAATAGTAAAACAAGCTGAAAAGCAAAACTAAAGGTTTGCCTCAAGAGGATAGTTAAAACCCAATCACCTGAACAGTTGTTTGACTGCTCGGCATGAAACATAATGTCCTTATGTCTGTTTATTGGTCAATGTAACCACTGCTGCAGCTGCTTTGTCCAGGGGACAGAGTACCAGTTGTGCATAAAACATTTTATGTGCATTTGTTTTCCTAAAGTATACGCTTAACTTATGCTTATTCCCAGTTTGCATCTCTATCGCAGAACAATGTATTGTGTAAAAATCCTCAGCTTATATATATACTTGAGACACAGATATCCCTCAGGATCTTTCTGAGTTTCAGCTTTAGAGTCATACAAAAGACAGTCCTTACAGAAGTTGAGAAAGGACCAGTGTGTAATATTTAAGGGGATCTATTGGCAGAATATGCAATATAATATGTTTTCATGAAGGCATAATCACTTACTTTCTTACTTATAATCAATTACACAGAATTCTGCTGAGAATGCAGGAGGAAAACACTATCTACAAGACATTATGTAGTCTGTAGCTTATCTGTGAAAGCTTGTGCAACTACTGCTGACATTTATAATGAAGTCAGTATTCTAAACTCATTTACAATTTAATCCATTCAAGAATGTGATTTAATGATCGCCCAACCACACCAAATCACAGGAATTCCACTATCCACTGCTGCTCCTTTTGTTAGCTTTAGCAAGATTATCGTGCACTTTTTCTTCATAATAATTTAGCTATTGCCTCATTTGCTTAGGAGTGATTAACTGAATGAAAAAGACGCCACTTTATTAAAACTGAGATATTGTGATAACATATTGGGAAAATTAATGAGTAAATTTAGTTTAAATTTAGTGTATTTAAGCCAGCTAGCTTTTGCTTGATATAGCCGCCCTGCTGCTGTTTTTAGTTCTACTTTGTACTTACTGCAAATAATAAAAGTTGTATTACACATATCTATGGTCTAATATGTCATTTATATTGTAAAATACAAAGAAAAATTCTGGTCTTTATTCAGTTTTTAAGTACGTCGCTACTGTGTTTTCCCTTTGTAGAGCGGAATAGATTTCTAGCCTGTTAGCTCAGTTGGCACATTGACCAGTATAACTAAAAAGCTGCACTCACCATGAAATTACACTTAATAGGTACCCAAAGGTGCTGAACCACGATGTCACATTACATTGAAAAATCCATTTCAGGATCAGGAATGATTCAAAACACTACCAAATGCTGCAACGTGCTGCAACCCCTGCTGTTTCGTGTTGGTGCCATTACCTCTCATATATATGGCCTGTGCTTGATCAAAGGTGACAATGCAGAATGTTTTCACAGTAGGGCTCATGCTTATCCCAGTAATTAGCGCCATGTTATGGTCAGGAGCACTCACTGGTCCGTATAGACCAGTGATCACACTTTAGCTATGATAATGAAATATTTTAAACACCAAGCTAATTGAAATGCTGGTGAACGGTAGCAGCTGCGATGTGTGCTTAGCTATTATCACCTCTAATAGTCTTGATCAGAGAGGGAAACAGGAAAGGGGAAGTGAAGACCATCCCTGTGTCCCGGGAGCACGAGAGACCCTCCGAGGCTATTAGACTCTGTGTTTTTCTATTATGGCACCTATGTATATTTTATTCAAAGTGATATACTGTCAGCAACTCATGCAGAGTAGAATTTGGAGAGCTGGTTAATTGCTAGGTTTGCCGATAATTGTTTCATTAATTCTTGCTGGCTCTCATTGTTCCTGGCCAGGCACACGGGTCCAAGCCTACGCACGGCTTGGCAGTAGTTTTTAAACGAAGGGGAAATGGAACAACCTGCTTCACTGCCCCCGCTGATCCCTCGGGTTTCAGCTGATTTTTCTTTTTTCTCTCATACCTACAGTAGTGTGTCAAGGGCATTCCCTGTCTCCAAGCTTCTGGAAAGCTGCAGAGGACAATAATTCTAAAAGCCAGTGAAGGCACACAGCAGGGAACCAGATTTACGTACTCACTCCATATTCTCTTCGACAGAATAGCCAGGACGTTTGTTCTTAATAAATACCACAGCTTTTACAATCCCGTAAAATATTCTCTTCAAAGCAAATGCACACTGTAAGGTTCAGACATCATTTGTTTTGTTTTTGTCAAAAGGGGGATTAGCATCCTGTTAACATTTATATTCTCATTCTGTTTCATATGAAGTGGAAATTATAATGGATTGAATTCTAACCAAGTATGTGCATGCTAATCACACAGCTTTGCTATTTGAGATCCACATGCTGACTGCTGAAGGGGAAAGAGGCGCCTATTGACTCTATTTGAATCCATTGGTGAGCACATGTTCCAATCTCAACACTGAGAACTGGGGTTATAAAGTGTGGCGATGGGAAGTACACCAGAGGGCAGAGGCCAGTGGCTTTATTGCTATTTGGAGCGCTGCTGTGTGTCTTTGAGGTCTGAAAAGTTTGAATTAGATTTGCTCCAGCACATCTCCAGCTGGGAACTATGTAAATTGACAGTAAGGAACCTCATCTGTGCAAGAAGAGTTAAAACCTCCGCGATCGGCTCTGCAGCCGTGGGCGCTGGCATTTTTTGATATTCTCTACACTGACTGACTAGTCTATAAATTGTCATGTCCAAATGATTGAATAAGTCCCCTCGTCTTATCTGGTGACCATCAACAGCAAGAATGTAAGCACATGAGCGTATCCTGCTGATAAAATCTATTTCTGGTCTTATTCTTACGGACTGAACTTTTTTCATCTGAGGGAATTAACCCAGCATGAAAATATTTTGCAGTGTCTTTTTGTTCTTAAGGAAAAACAGGATGCCTGGGCTTTTCAATTCATGAGCAGTAACTCAAAATAGAGGAAGAATCCAATCCGTTCATCGTGAGGCTTAGAAGAATACATTTCAGCTCTGAATCACAGTGTAAATTCTGTGTGCTGCCTTCGCGGGCTGGTGTGGTCTGTAGACCCTGGGCAGGGCTTTGCAGCGAAAGACAACAATCCTCCGTCATGGTCGGTGGCCGTTCTCCCTTGAACTGTTAAAACATATGAGGAGCCGAGGCGTCTCTGTGTAGCAGAGAAAAAAAAACGACTATCATTTATTATTCAAATGAAATGAGGTCCGGCAGATGGTGGAAGAGGGGCCGTGGGCTTGCGGCAGAAAACCTCCTGCTCTCTACCTCTGTGATTTCAGTCAGCCCGTGACGAAATAAAAAGTTCAAAGGGAATCAGTGATCGTGACGGATCTCATTAGCATATTTCCAATGAGCAACATTAGAAGCAGAGATGGGGGAGTTGCGGGTGTATCCCATGCAGAAACTAATCAATGTATGCTGTGTATACGTGATACTGCAAGCTCCACTTGTACATCATTTACTATAAACTACTGGATAATTCTAACTATATCCTATTCAGACAAACCTTGGTTTCACGCAAGTAAAGGCATTGTTGCTGAACTTTCAATAGGCAACAAAGACACTTTTTTGTATGTGTGTCTATTTTAGTCACCTTTTCACTTTCAGTGTACAATAAGTTCCACAGAGTTTCAGACACAAGAGTGAATAAAGCCATTATCGATTACCAGAGATTCACTGTTTGCAGTCTATTGTACAGTGTACTGTGCGTCATGTGAAAACATCTTTTCAGATTTTTACAGCTTTATATTAGAAGAAAGAAGAAAAAACTGAATAAACTCTGGAGGATGGTGGCTGTGGCTCAGGAGGTAGAGTGGTCGGTGGTTCGATCCCTGGCCTTGGCAGTCCACATGCCGAAGTGTCCATGGGCAAGATACTGAACCCCAATACTGCCCCCGATGCTGCGCCATCGGTGTGTGAATTCATATGTACGTCACTTTAGGTAAAAGCGTCTGCCAAATGATTAATTGTAACTGTAATTGGAGGAGAGTTTAAGAGCTCACCCAGCAAACATTTCAACATTGAGAAGAAGTTGAAACTTTAAAATCTAGACATCATCAGACGAAATGACATTTGAACAGACGTCAGTTCACAACGTTGACGTCGTCTCAACATCAGTCTTCAACCTTTAAGAACTATTTAATTACTATATCCCATTTCCTGTTTCTTACCAATGCCCACGTTGACACTCAAGAATTACTGTGCACAACATCTGACCAGATGAACTTTTAAAGGTAAATAATGAATGACTATATTTATGAATTCTAATACACATGCAGCTGCATATGATACGAAATGGCTTGTCAAAGGAATATTTCAACACTTTGAGGACTATGCATATTCACTCTTTTGTGTGTTTGCTCTGTTGCTCAGAGTTAGATGAGAAAATAGACACCATTCTTGTCTGTTTGTTAAACATGAAGCTACAGCTAAAGAAATGGTTAGCTTAGCATGTACAGTAGATCCGATACCAGGGGAAGCATCTGGCTCGGCTCCATTTAAAAGTAGAAAAACTTCCTTCAACCAGCACCTCTAAAGCTTGTTAGCATGTCTACATCTTCTTTGTTTAATCCGTTCAAAAAACAAAGTATAAGTAACTTCATGGTGTTCCTGTCTGAATGTGTTATTTGGTGAGCTTTCGAGGTGCTGGTTGGTGGATTTTGTTCCCTTTACACAAAGCCAAGCTAGCTGATTCTCCTTCCTTCCCCTCATTGTGCTAAGCTAAGCTAACATGCTGCAGGCTCCAGCTACATGTTGACTGTACAGATATGAGAGTGGCATCAATCTGCTCATTGAACTCTCTGCAAGAAAGCGTAAGATGTATTACTACATAATGTACTACACTGTACAACTGATACTGTGAATGGTTGTGTTTTTCAATAAATCCACAATGGCTCTATTCAGTCTGTGGAAACTGTAGTGTTGTGGAGTGTGCTCATGTCATGCCATTTGCCTGAGCGCTGTAAAACACTGTCATGTGTGGGGTGAACGCACCAAAGCTGAGCTTGTAAAAAAGCAGAAAACGCTTAAGCTGCCCTTCAGACACATAACACTTCCACACCTGTCAAGGGGTTACTTAAGTGTCAGCCTGTAACTACGTGCACCCAGCAACCTGCAGCCAGCCAATAGTACACGAGGATTGGTGTTATTTAGTATTTTGTTCCAAAGGAAGCCATTCCCCCTTCTTTTCAGAACAGAGTGCCACTCCATCTCTGATTTGAAATATTGGGCTGGGAGATGCTCTTGCCCCCTAGGCACGACTGTATTTCAAAAACTGAAATTTGAGTGAGTTTTTCTGAAGTTCCCTGTGGTGCTGTTCTTTTGGACCACAACAGGCCACAAATCTGGCAGCAGTGGCTTTTTCTCAGTGAAAATACAGAGGAACAACTACCCATTAAAGCACAAGAGGAATTCGGTTGGAGCTGGAATGCAATAAAATGTATAAAAAAGCCAAATTTGACTTTACGCAAAAGATCTGAGAATGTCGCTGAACCAAACAAGGGATATAAAGGAACAAATAGATCACAATCCCTTTTATTTATGGGTTATAAAGAAAGGGGCGGTCACATCCTGCACTAGGGTTTCTGGTTATCACATAACAGAGGAATGTCTGCAGACTACAAATAAATCTGCAGGACATGAAATCATGCATTTGGTTGATCCTAGTTTGGAACTGATCGTGGAAACAGTAATATGTTGGCAGTTTGACTAGTTGTTATTTGCATATTAATTAATAGGCTGTAATTAGAACATTATACCCTTCTTTTTGAAAATGAGCTACATTACAAACTGAGAGAATCATAATGGGAGTCTTTAAACAAAAACATTCGGGCATTTGGCTTGGCATCACTTTGCTCCTTTGTTCAGCGCAGATGAAAAATGACTTAAATACAGTGCAGATTAATTTAACAAAAACCCCATTGCTGGGAAAACACCCAAACCTTGCTTCATTGGCAACAATCTCGGTTCTGAATGTCTGTTTTGCAGATTAATGACTAAGACGTTTTAAAAGATGGAACAATAGTGCGGTAAATTGCAAGTCTTGACGATCATTGTTAGAAGCTCTGATTTTCTTGTAGCTGCTTCCTCCTTTTAGTAAAACAGGGCCCTCTCTGAGGCTTTTTGCAGATCACACAACACTCTTGCAATATCAGTTTGTGAATCCCACTCCTCTTTTGCGACGTCACCTTGTAAATTCCTCCCCTCGGCTTTAAATGCATTTTTACTGCTTTGAAAATGAAGAGACCACCATGTGCCTTGAACATACCTTCGCTCGCAACAGGTTCTTCTTTTCTTTTTCTGACTCCCACTCAAACACTCATCCACTCACTCCTCTCCACTTGGTGACCAGAATAGAAGCAGAAAAGCGACATTGACGAGCCCACTGGGCCTGCAGGCTGACGTTAGGCCACCCTGGGTTGAAGCTGGTGGAGGACCACCCCAGCAGGCTGCTAAGCCCAGGGTGCCTCAGCCAATTTATGACACCTACAAGAGGAGATTGCACTGCAGACACTTTAGAAAGCAAGTGGCTGAGTCACAGACCTGCTTCACAGCTTCCTGCTTCCATTCAAGGCTTTATTTTTAATTGTTTATTGTGCCCACGTATTTATCACTATTAGTGTGGTTGATGCTGCAGCATCGCTCTCATAGTGTCTTTATTATTATTTTTCCGTGCCCTTTTTGTGGTCAATACTGTTCATATGTTGACGTATAATTTTACTCAGTTTTCTTGCATTTTCATCAAATATCCACAAAAAGACCTCAGTGATTCGCTTTTCTTCCTAAAGCTACCACTTAGATTCTCTTTGACATTTTATAAATTATTAAGATTTAATAAAAGGTCCCATACGGATACACATTGTGCTTTAACCACTGCATACAGTTTCAGAATGCTCAGTATCACATAATGATCAAGTCTACATAAGCTCATTATAGTAGAGCACTTGCATACAGTGCAGCCTCCATTACAGTTTAAAAATGCTTGACGTTGCACCCTGATCAAATGTAGTTTAAGATCTTTCTTGTCATATGCACAACACTTTCAGTGAAGCAGTCATTGGCAATGAATTTCCTAATTCTCAGGCTACAATAAGTTCATTATGACACCATGTGTTGTTTTTTGAGTTACATAATGCATTATTGCCTATGGAGCCTGGATGGCCTCCATTGTATTTATATCTCTATCATGGTAATTTGTATAATCTCCATTCAAATTTAAAGATGCTCAGTGCTGCATGGTAGTCAAGTGTTAATAAGCTCAAAAGGGCATTTACAGTTTATTAGTAATTATAATATGGAGGTCTGCGGTAGCCCATTTACCCCCATTGTTTTTATAACTCAGTACTTGCATGCAGTAGAAATGATACTAAAAACTATTACACATTGTATTTGACTCCATTCACTCCCATTGCTCACTCCATGCTACTCAGCATCAATGCACACAAATGCATTATTATTATTATTATTGACTCCTGACATTGATTAAATTGCAGTGAGCCTTCAAAGGTATAGACAGTAATCAGAAGCACCCCTTCAGTCTGACTGCTCAAAAAGGAGTAAAATTAAGACCAGACCAGACTGTGGACGAGGCTTAATCCACAGCAGATCCTCCCCTCAGCTTGAATAAAGCTTTGCAGCGTGGCTCTCCACTATGTCTGCTTGCTTTGGTAACAAGCCTCCTCTGTGACCGGAGAGGAAAAATTCATAAGCAAGGAAGGCAAAGGTAGAGCTACCTCCCTCCCTTCCTCTTCAAATAGAGGCATGCTGAGCTTCACTGGAGAGGGTGGCGTTAGGGAGGCACAGGGGAGCATTCAGGCTCCTCTCCCCCTCGCTCCCCAGTTTTTAAACAGCCTTTTCCACGACCCAGTGTGCACGCAAGGCAAGCCAAAATAGATAATGAGGAATGTCAGCCTAGAAACACAAAATCACCTCTACCAAGACCAAGCTGTTCCAGAGGACTGGATTGCATTCCACGGCGACTCTGAGTGATTTATTACTACCAAAAAAAAAACAAGTCTCCCAAAAAGACATCTAGCTACACAGCTGGTTAATGCCAACTGGTAGTGACTTGTGATGAGTAATGACATCCCTTTGAGTCAGTAGCTTTGTTCTGCCACGTCTGGATGATGGATCATTCTTTTCAATACGTTTTCAAGATGTGCCGATTATCCGTTTCATAATTATTATTTTTTTTACAGCAGAGCCGAGAACTATAAGAAGTCATTCTCCCCTCTGCCAGGTCAGCTGTGTTATCATGTTTCTGCGGAGCACGGGTTGAAGCCGTGGATGTCCGCTTTTCACCGTGCTCATCAACAGTAGATCCAGGGTCCATACAAACCCAATTAAGAATCAATTTGAGCCAGTGTCAGACAGTCTGGCGCCTGGAGAGGGGTAAATGCTTTTAATATGAACATTTTATCGTTGTCTCACAGTCTTCCATCGTCTAACAGTCTGGCATGTGTAAAGTATCTGTCATAAGCCTTGTGCCTGACTGCTACCGCAGTAGTGCATCCACGGACCTCCACACATGGCATGCATGTGAAAGGAAAGGTATAAAAACTGATATGTGAAACAATCCCACTTGAAAGGCATACATCATACAATACTCAAGAACAATGGGATTTTGACAGTAGCTGTGATGGGCATATTTATTCTTCCTGCTGTTCAGTCTCAATTTAGTCCCAGGACAAATGTCATGGCATGAAATGCACTCTCAAATCTAGTCAAACATGTTTGACACGGGCGCAGATTGACATGGTTACATGAACACTTTGAAAAACCGACACCTTTGCCACTCTTATCTTGCAAATAGCCTAAGTAACTCCCTGCCACTTCACATTTACCACAGCTCAACCGTCAGTCAGATTAATGTATATGGACCTGCATATCTAAGCATGTGTTTATCATTGTCACAGCTCCATTGACGACCTTTATTCAACATGTAAAACACCAATTTCAGGGGGGAAAAAATTGCATGCTTGCGCACAGAAAAATGCATCAATGCACTATATCAGGCCAAACAACCATGTTCTCTTCTCTGTGTGTTTTCACAGCAGACATGCCGTATGCCATTCATAATGGAGCTATCAAATCAATATCATACTATAGTTCTGCCTCTGCTCCCATCAGGTAGCACACTGTACCTGTATTTTCCATCAATTTGTAGCATTTCAGATAACAAGAGCCTGCACTTAGAGCACACCATGCCTGAAACCTGGGCTGTAACAGCCTCTTTTGGTGGCTCTCTCCACGCTGACATACCTGTGGCAGTGAAATGCCATCATTATCATTTGAGGCAACGCTGCGTAGACAAGACCCGTGAAGAGATGATGGCCCGTAATGGCTGAGTGGCAGTCAAGAAATGAGTCATGTTTTCTGAACATAGTCACTTGAGCATGAAGGTAATTTTTACACAAAGGCCGTCAAAAGTTGTGGATGGCAGTGATGGTTTTCATGCTCTTATTGATTAAACAATTAGGTTAACTTATGGATTGGATACATGTTTTGTTTGACAGTTGTGACAATAATAATTATGTGTCCCATTTCTGCCGTGTCTGCTGTAGGGTTTATTGATATTTTAGATCACAATATTGTCTGGAGAACAGACCTCGTGTTTTATTGTTCTTTCTGGAAAGCTGAGACACAATACTGTGGGTTTTTTTTCCCATATTATAAACTCAATTGGAACGTACGACTTTATCGCACCAAAAAAATTAAACACCTTTAAACAAAGATAAAAGTATGTTATCTTAGCATTCAACTACTACGACTCCCGTGAGGCTTTGAAAGTGCTTCTGTGTCTAATGCTGCATTCACTCAGTGCTGGCAGAACCAGAAGAACAGCAAAACCTTTTACTCTGACTTGGTGTTCAGGAATTCATCCAACATGGTGATTTCATCATGTTGCATATTGGTGCTTGTTAACCAGTGTATAGCTTAATTAGCTTTAGTGGAGTTTATGTTGGATTTTATTTTAAAGCGACTGCTAGCAATGAATATCAGGAATTCCCAATATCTCTGACTCAGAATTACAATGAGGAGGTGATGAGCTGACACAGAGCTGCTTGGAATGGATGGAAGGCAGCGACAGGATAAGTCAGCAAACACATCAATGGATGACTGAAGATGCAGGGGTGGTTGTGCGAGGGTTAAAAAAACTCTGTGCACTGACAATATAGGGCTTTTTAAATTTAGTTTGGGTTAAATTTAACAGTGGACCTTAGCTGACCAAAGGCTTCCATATTTGTTTGGTTTTTCAGGCATTCAGCGTTTTATTAAACGTCCCATTAGCTGTGGCCATAATGGGTAAAATCTTTGATCACAGTAACATAATATGTTACTGATATATATGATATATGATATATATTATATATCATGACATAGGATAACAGTTGAGTTAAAAACAAAAGATTCAGAACTCTATAACTAACTTTCTATCATGATGGCAGCTTAAAGGCTCCAAATGAGAAAAGTAATTTCTACCGTTACAGGTTTTAAGGTTAGCAAGTGCAAAGAAATACCAGCCTGACAATATAAAAATCACACGGCTCTCTATTTAAAAATTCGCTCTGGCGAACCAGCTTAGTGGTGCCTTATCGTCACCAACTGCAGGCATTCCTGCTGCCAAAATCACATGATCTTGCGAGCTGGAGGCTTGATTTGCGAGATCATGAGATCACAGGAGAATCCAGCGCTGATTTGCATCATAGCTCGCCTCGAATATTTAGCAGACACTAAGGCATAGCTCCCGCGGTGGAAATGGTAATGCCAAATCTCTACTGGTGGACACATTTGTACTCGCCAAGTCGAACGTATCTGAAGCATATTTTCAGAAAAAAAAAGCTGTTTTCTAATCATAATTATTCATGATATGCAGTCCAATTACAACTTGGATGTTTACACGAACAGAATTTTGAGGAAAAGGGTTTTGACAGAGACTTAAAACAAATATTTGTAAAGGCTCTACCAAACACAACCACACCCACAGAGGTGTAGGTGTGGTTGATCTGACCTCTGTGCATGTCGAACTTGGGTGGAGCAATGCAGGGATTTACATGAATTCACTGAACTACCAAATAAAGATGACAGTGGAGTGACAGGAGAGTGGGAGGGGGATCAGTCCCCCCCACACCCACACAGCCCTTAGAAAATGATATTCCTCAGTCTCATGAAGGCTAGAAAATGTTACTATCCAGTACAAAAGCAGCCAATTTGCAAGTTATCTTACAAAATAGATAGCAACCCCCCCCTCCAGTGCTTCACATTTCAGCTTTTCAGAAAGACCAATTACAGAAACCCTTCATGAGAAATATATTAGGTAAGTGGAACAGAAGCTAGCTTGGAAAGGGCTAAGGACTATATTTAAAGTCCAACCCTCCATAAAGATTGCTCGTGTTCCTCCAGCATCAATTCCACCGTGTATTTTTTGCACGAGCGTTTATTTCCCCCAATTTTCCTTGTGCGTTGCTTTGCAAATTAATGACTTCCAACCAAGCCTTGAGAGGATGATATCTTCCTGTTTGGTGGATTTATTATTTATCGCGTCTGTGTTTGTGTCAGGGTTAAACTGCATGGTATGCATCTGAGCTCCAGGTGCTAAAAATAGAGGCAGTCCCAGAACTCCTACTTGAGTGACAGGATTCCTTTCACTGGCACACAAAGATGACCCATTTCCTCTTTTCCTAAAAAGTTAACCACCACCTAAATGAATTTACTAATTTGTTGAACTACAATACTTTTTGCCGGACCAGTTATATAAAAGTTGTTTTTAGTATTCTATAGTTTATTCTGCAGTCTGCTGCTTTCTTAAAGAGAGGTCTGACTTGGCAAGTGAGCAGCTCAACAGTGTGAAGAAAACTTCAGCTACCGCTCAATGGAATCACTAGATGTTGTAAATCTCTTTTTCTCTGCCTTTTCACACTGGAACAATGAGCATTTGTTTTCATTTTTTCAGTGTTTCAGCCTCTGTGTGGAAGAAGGTAGACTGGCTACACAACAACACTTGTACTGTAACTACACTCTAAGATAAACATTCATCATTGGAAACTAAATTAAAACAAATGTTCCCGAGTGCTTTACCAAGTGCTTTCAAATGCTCGAGTATAGATTGAGATGCTTTTTTCAGATAAACTTGTTTTTGGGCTGAGACACACTGATATTTTTGGAGCAAATCACACAGTTGGAAAGCTGTGACTGTGGTACATTACATTTATTTGTTCGGTGCTTTTCCCCATATAAGAGCATTTTTACAGACGTCTCAAGGACAGAGGAAAGGCAAAGTTCTGTGAGCCAAAAAGATCTAGAGAGGAGACAAGCCTGGATCCATGTTGCTTGTCAGATTTTATCTATTGTAGAGAGCTGAATTCGCTTTCTATGCTTGATCTAACTTCTGTCAGTGGAGTCTGCAGTCGACACAAGTCTCATGGGGGAAAAATTGAGCACTACATAACTTCGAGAAGGAAGAAAATACTGTATGGTTCTGAAATTCAAAGCCACCTCCAAAACAATGTTAGAGTCCCAAATTATTAATTGACTATGCTATTTATACTATGACTAACAGTATGTAGCTCCCAAATTAGCTGGGAAGTGAAAGAGGCAATATGAAGTTTAACATTAAGGTGATATGGCCCTAAAATAGCATAAATATTATTTTATTTCAGGATATTTCAGCGATAATAATATTGTTGATGATATGACAAAATCCGTAGTGCTACTTGCCAAGGATTTGGCGATGCTACGCTGAGCTTACGTTAATGTTAGCCTAGTTCATCTGACTTTCAAAATATCATGTTGATATTGTCAGGCTAACTCTCAGTGACGTTAGCATACTTGAATATGTTCCACTCATGCAAATGCATGAATACTACTAACTCAGAAACTCGTGTTTCTCAATAGCAGCTATGTTTAGTGTATTGCTCGTCTCCTAAAACTGCTATTGCTGGAAGCTACGTGATGTGTGACGATTGCGAGGTGCTACAGATGTTTCCTAGGAACCGATTAACATGTTACTAAAGTTGCGAACACATTCCTTTGGTTTTTATGGTGCAGTCTGATTAAATTAAATATGTTTGAAACTAGCCAGTAGTTACTAAGAAGAAAGACTAATTATTCTCAGGACAGACTTAGAAAACCTATGCACTTAAAAACCAGGCGCATCCACTTGATGTGAGCACACAGAGCAGTATCCGCGAGCAGAAAACCGTCCTCACAAGGGAGCGCCTCTGCTCCACATGCACACATGCAGACCTATGAGCAAAGGGCTGTGACGAGCATGAGCTCAACCCTCCCTATGAGCTCGCAATGGCACAACACTTGCTCGTCATAGCCCTGCGCTCATAGGACATATCTGTGCACATGGAGCAGAAGTGTTTCCTCGCAAGGATGCGCCTCTGCGCACAGATGCTGTTCTGTGTGCTCATATCATGTGCACACACCTGGTTTTTATGTGTGCGAGCTTTGAGACTAATTAAATGCCCTGCTATACACACGACTTAGCGATTTGCAAATCACTGAGTTAAAACTGCTTGCACCACACAACCTCACATAGAGATTAGTTTTTGCCAAATATTTACATCCACTAACCGCCAAGTGTAACTGCTGCGTCGCTCATGGCGGCTAAAACGAACATCAGCCTTCTGACCAACGTAAAGTGAGAGCTAAAAGAGACAATATGAAATATGATCAACATGCCTGAGCTGGTGTGATGATTGTGCAACCTGTGATTACTTTTCTCAAAAATATCCTCAAATTACAAAGAATAATGCTACTGTAATAAGGCTAATTTATGCCCATAAGGCTAAATGTCAGTTATCTTAGCCTACATGAATATTTTCCTCTCATTCCAAAATGCACAAGAAGTTAAATAAACAATACAAAGTAATACATTTAAAGCGGTTGTTACATTTTTTATATTGCTCGTTCCATAAAACTGATTTATTATGTTTCTTTTTGGAAGTTCTGTGCTGTTTGCTGATTGTGAGTTGAGTTAGATATTTCATGGGAGCCAATTAGCACGAAAGTCGCTAATAGTTAAAACAATCCTCACAGTTTTAATGGTGTGACCTGATTTTAGTAAAGCTTGAAACTTGCTTGTAGTTGAGGAAAGACATGCACACAGTCTAAGTGATGGATTTAGGAATAGCTGGTGCAAACCAATCCTCCTGGTCCTTATTGAATTAAGTCATTGTCTTATCATGACTGTGGTACAGTTCACTTGTGGGTGAGTCTGATAATCAAACCCCATTCCAGCATGGGAACCACCATTAAATGACCATCATGATTATTCCCACCCCTTTTCATGCTGCCCTGTGATTACAAAACTATAGAAAGCTACTCTGCACAATAAGCTGGGAAATGGATGCCGCAAAGAATTAGCTTCCTCTCACTGTAGAAAGAACAGAGAGTGTTTCTGTCTGCATGGAACAAGAGCATTTATCAAATCCCATAGAAAATCCTTAAAAAACTCAGTTTAGATCCTTTGATTTTTCTTTTTTCAATAAATGGCTTTTCCCTTTAAGGTTTGAGATTGCCTTTGAATTTGTGGCTTTTGATCTTAATGAGTAAAACCACCTAATAATGACTCAAGACATTGCCGCAGCATTCCCAGCTACCCTCTTATTTACCGCATGAATGTTTGTTGAAACACCCCACATTATTGCATGAGGTTTTGGCCCGCAATGTGAGCGGCACATTTGGAGGCAGGGGACACACACACACACACACACACACACAAACGCACACACACACAAGGCATTAGAGGACAAAATCAAAGACAACATGTCGAGGTGAGGGGCATGAATTCTGAAACTGTGTCTCTCTGTGGGGTCTCTGCGGTGGCAAAATACCACACAAAACCTGCCACAAAAAAAATGTAATTATCACTCGTATAATCCAGTGTAACGTCTGAAGTGTGGATTCATGTTTTAAGGCATGTGGACTGCTGTTTTCTTGTGTTTTTGCAGCCACAAAAGAATCGGCAACGTGAGAGCAATTTCGAAGCAATGGGCTGCCGTGGCACTGCATTGTGTATAGTAATAAATTAACGGCTACATAGCTGCTAAAACTAATAGAAATGTATTCACCCAACTACAAAATGTAGCCACAATGTATTCATACAAATTTTGTATGCGTAGCTGGTAGCCAGTAGGATGTTTCTTTAAGCTACAGTATAATGCAGAGAATAGCAAGAGCATGAGAAATTATGGGCGATGTAATGTGTAGTATGGATGGTATTTATTCTCCCCAGTGTTAATTAGCACAAATTGAGTAAGTGAAAGCTTTGGTCAAATGTGGATGTGAAACTATGACAAAAAGTCAGGGAAGTATACGGGAACAAGGAAGCAGTTTTTGCCCTGCTGTAATTTCAACATGGCTTAAAGCGGTGATTCATAAAGACCTATAATTTACAGTGTGGAGTCTGCTCTCATGATAAAGTCTGATCTCTCGCAGGGAAATTTATTTACACTCTTTCGATGAGTCAGCAGCAAAACTTTTAGGTCTTTTGTGCCATTATTTAAGGTTTTGATCGCATGCTGAACGCAGGCAAGAATGAGAGGCTGCAGCACGGAAAGCAAACCAAAGCATTTTCTGACAACTTCATCTGTCCTCAAGAAAAAAAAAAAGAAGAAGGAGAAAAAAAAGAAAGAAGGAAAACAGAGACGAGGGCCGGCTGTGTGTATTTACATATATACTGCATTGACCACAGTGAATAAAACACCAGCAAGCCAAGCTCTCCTGGGTCAGTTCAGATGAAATAGAGAGTTTACATGTTCAGTAGTAGGCCATTCATAAACATTGTTTCTCTAAATAAGAATATGTGCCAGTGGATCAGCATCATTACATCTGCTTTCTTTTACTCAGCTATTCTTTATTATGTAAAAGTACACCTCAGAAAACATGCAAGCTCTGCACTAATCCTCTCACTCTCCACCTGGTGAATTTGACCCAAATTCAGATTTCCCCTGTGCGGCCGGGGGACTGCTTTTTATTGAAGCCACGTGTAACGGAGACCACTGACCTGGCTATGTACTTTGGCTCATGAGAGGAAGAGAAGCAAAGTGATATTTAGGACATTAACAGTTCCATAACTTGGCATTCGAGTGCTTCTTAAACAGACTTTTCTCAGGCAAATATGTCCTTTGCCTGATTTTGCACCACTGAGGCAGCTCTTTTATTACAATGCTGGAAAGTAAGGATCTAAAAATAGGCGTAGTGTTGGAGAAGAATGAAAGCTCCTACTAACAGTATAATATCATGTTCAAAAGGAAGCTGCATGGGGCTGAACTTTAGAAACCTGAGGAAAATGTTACCATAAACCTGCTTCCAGCTGGGCAGATCATTTTCCTTCCAGTACATTGATTGTTGAGAAATGACAACCGAGACTTCACATGATATTTAGAGGTAAAATGACAGAGCTCAGACAGCATATTAAAAATTGCATGTTGCCTGAAAAGAAAGGCGGCTGTGCTCAGACACCTCGGCTCACAATGAGGACGCAGCCGGTAGTACAGCAGCACAGGTAAGAATTACACATGAGCCATTAGTGTGTTGTGTTGCTTTGGCTTATCATGGGTGTAATGGTTTCTAATGATAACCTTAGTGTGATGACTGAATAAAACAGAACCATATAAAGTGCATTTGTTTCTTCATTTGTTTTTGCAAGATGGAAAAATATGTAGCCTGCAGCTGCCATATCCAGAGCAGTCAACAAATCATGACTAAATAGTTGGGGATCTGCTGTGCGCAAACATGCGGCCGTCCAGTTTGTCATTAAGATTATATCGTATTTGTTTGCAAATGGCAATTTAATGCTAATGTTTTGCAGCTTATAGTAAAATAGTAATGGGCTTTCAGCTTTGAAGTGTAATTTCATCGACAAAGCCGAATCATTCCCAGTCATCTCGGTTATAGTTTCATGTTTTTTGGGGTGCCAAGTCTCTTACAATTCTGGTCTCCATTCATGGGCGTAAAATCAGGATTCAATTTGCCCCCCTCTCCATTGTACCCAACAGAGGAGACGTGCTTTAAAAATGAAGGCAGGACTAATGCAACGAAATTCCTATTTGCATCATGGGTAATTTCTTCAGTTAAAGGCGAGCATCCGTGGAAACTGTGACAATACATTCCAAACAATAAATATATGCGTAATGATACTGTATTGTTCAATAAAGTACACAAAGACCAAAGATATAGACTGTAATCTGACAAATCCATATAGTATTCCTTTGAGGACTTGTACTGTGCCTGCAGGATAAGATACTGGCCTTGTAGTACTCTGTAGTATTTTTATCTCCTATTACAATAATGTTCTTACAATGACCAGAAGACATTATGCAGTTTATAGAAATATGTGTTTACCACCAAGCCTTTGTTTAAAGAACCAGCCATTCAACATCATTCAGTTCCAGTTCAATAGATATGATGCAGGCTATTTAATGCGTATTTACTGTCTACACACATACATTACATAAAGGAGTTACATGAAAAACAACTTGAATTGGAGCGTATGTGCTTTTTCCACACATTTGAACACTCAAATTTCACACTTCCCTGAAAATTACTTTTAGTTGCAGTAAACTGCAGCCCATACCAGTGGCTTTTCACGTTTCAGCTGACTTTCTAGCAAATGTGGTGCACTTTAAATCAAAGCTGACCAATTTCTATACCATGCTAATGTATTTTAGAAATTTGAGTCTATTTATTCAACCGTGGCTGCCATCTCATTGCAATATAGAAATCAGTTAACAAACACCTGAAGCTTTCTTGAGTTATGTAATGCATCACATTCAATATTCAACATCACATTAAGAAATAAAAATAAAATAAAACAATATTATTGTTGAGTGGTAATTCACGAATGGCGGATTGATTTAAAAGTCTGCACTACATTACCAAAACAATGTAAAAATGGCAAAAATTAAGACAGACTTCTTGTTTACTGTGATGGATTACAGCAAGCTATAGGAGTTTATTAATTGATTTTCATACATATAGAAATGAATGGAAACCAATGGCTGCCCAAAACATCAGGATAGAGACAGGTATGCATTGGAAAATACATATATAAGTATACAGCATAATGACTGTATAGGTGTTAAAATGATATTCAGAAATTAAAATCCCTTTTTTTTGTGAAAATGCACATTGAATTTAATGCAAAACTACCAATTAGTTATAGTTAGTTTCCTCCTATATAAAAATCTGCATATGTCCTGACAGCTCTTGTAATTCACAAAAGTGAGACATTTTTCAAAGGGACAGTGAATTTAATAAATGGATTCATCTGTATGAGATTTCAGTGAAGCATTTTAACGTCTCGTGGTCTAAATCCTGTTTCAGAAGCTTTTCCATGTCGACAAGAATATAATTCAAAGGGAGGCGGTGAACGTTACCATTTCTTGCCTTGAACATATGGATGGATCCTGGATGTTTGCACACAGCGTATTTGAGCGTCTGCTCTGAGGAACTGAATGTTACTGTGTGCTGCTAGTTAGCATGTTTGTGTGAACGTGACTGCATTTGCTTTGTGCATGGTTATGGTTGAGGGTTAAGTGTATTTTGACACTTTCCCTCAATATTTTCAGGTTTGATGCATTTTTATATACAGTAACACTGCGTGTACACACTTTCTTGTCTTAGCAGCGAGACTCATTCTGCTGTGTTTATTGATTTTTTTTTACCGGACATATTACACTTATGGCACATTACTGCATTCATTCTGCACATACATTGATTATTGCTCATTTTGAATCATCAACATTCCTTCTTGCTGTCTGTCGTTGGTTGATTGTTCATTTCGTCCATCATCGGGCTGCAACTAACAGCTGTTTTCATTGTCAATTAATCTACCAATTTTTTTCACTAATCGAGGTATCATTTGATCTACGCCATGTCAAAAATGAAAAGGGTCCATCAAATCACCCAAAGCGATGTCTTCATATAGCTTGCTTTGTCTGACGGACAGTCCAAACCCAAAAGTATTCTGTTTATCATCACATGAAGACAAACAGCAGCAAACCCTTTCCGCTTTCCCCATCTGATTCGATGCTAAACTTAAACTTTCTGTGTGCAGTGACCATAAAGCTGAATGTAATCGTACAGAGCAGCTACAAGAAGAGTGCAGATTTCTTTCTCTCTGTTAACAAGGCGCTGATATATGGAAAACTTCTTATTAAAGTCAAATGCTTCTCATGAAAGGTGAATTTCTTATCACCTTGGTGCATTCTGCATGTACAAGCTATTTTATTCCAAAAGTCTTTGGGCTTGACCCAGTTAAAACAAGTTTAAAGTCAGCCTCATTATTTGGTGTTTTTAATTAAAAAAAAATACTAATTATCCAGGTGCAAACTGCTGCACACAATCCTGAAATTCCAGCAGGACAGAAACTAGCGTGCTATTTATAGGAGTTGCTTTCAGTAAGGTGTTTTTTGGTAATGAATGGTCTTGCACTTTTTGCACTCTTCTCCTGATGAAACAGCGGATCATCCTCATTTAAATACTGCATCTCGTTGATTTGTCTGAGAAGTTTGGAGAAAACACAGCAGAACTTGTTATTTAACACACAGCACAAGGCAGACAGGGCGTTCATACCAGCCTGGATGCGGGCTGTTGGTAATTAGCATTAGAATCCAGTCCGTGTCCCGGCGGGCTCCGCTCCAGGTTTTGCGTGCAGCCCTCCACAGCCAGCTGCTGCAGAGCAGGGGACCGGTGCGCCGTTTCTCCTCGCCTTGTTTGCCTCCAGTTCGGCTGTAGCTCCGACTGTCTGCGCGGCGTGTGGATGAGACGCAGAGGGAACAACCGGGAGCGCACCGAAAGCCAGACGAAAGAAGTCATATCACCCCTCTTCGGGCTGTGCGTGTGAACCAGGCCGCTGGAGACTTTCAGACAGACTTGACAGTGGGGAAGACGTGCTCGGAGTTTCATTTTGGAGCGAGGCTGGGGCGCATCTCCTTGAAGTGATCCTTTTTTATGCAGTCTAACCGTAGCGCTCCCGTCGGAAGGAGTCTGGGTGCACGCACCAGAGGAGGAGGAAAGAGGGGGGGAGTAACGATCTTTACTTTTGAACAGACCCCTCGCCATGGAGCTGTTCGTCCGGTCCCGGACGTGTTGGCTTGAACAGATACCTGCCACTGGAAAGCCCTCCATCTGCCCGCTGTGAGGAAGAAAGTGGAGCATGCAGCCGAGCCTCAGCCGTCTTTGTGCGACCCGCTGCTTAGTTTCTGGGGGCCTCTTCTGAAAAAGGGAGAGGAGAGGAGGGGGGCTCCTGGTGTTGATCTCAAATTCACACTCCATGCCGGGATCCATATTTTGGCACGGCGTACCCACTGTAAGTAGCCTTTAAAAGCGGATGTTTTGAGTCTTTCGAGGGAGATGTGGGGTTATGCCTCTCTGAATCAATACCATTTATTTACACTCCCAGGATATGATAAGGCAAATGTCAGAAAACGGGCCCACGGGCTCCTCCGGCAGTTTGAAACTGTTGTGCTGGGATCAATACATAGCCCGTAGTATATCATTATGGTATTTTGTAGCGTCTGCAGCCTCCACACTTTTAATTAATATGAAGTTGCTTGGCTGCCAGGACCCTGAATCCAATGTGGATTTCAATATATAAATATTTATATATGTCATTGTCTTTCTACGTCTCTCTCAATATATATATATTTATATATATAAATGAAATCCCACTAAAAGATGCACTCTAGTGCTTGATAAATGGTGTAAAAATGCTTATATTCAAGATGCTTTCAGATGCCGGAGGGATTTTATTTCTTAGGGATTTGTTTAAGGTGAACACTGTGATAAGGAAAGTCCTGGATATGAATGAAAAACACATAAAAAACAAACAAACAAACAGGGGTTGATTTATGAGATATTCAGTGATGATAATCAGCGTGATAACATGGTGAAAAAACAGAGCTCACACAAACATCTCCACCCAGTCCAGGACACCATGGAGCTAAGTAGTTGGATGTCAGTTACTGTCTCCATTTACTTCTCCATTTTGTGGCTATAAAATAAGATCATTTCACAGAGCATGTATAATTCACAGACCTGAGCCAGCCATGTGTGATGATGGGACACACACACACACACACACTCACACACACACACAGTTTTTACAGGCTCAGGGAACCATATCTCATTCTCACGTGAAGCTTTTAGAGATAGGGCTGCATAGACCTCAGCAAGAAACCCCAGGAGAGCTCGGCTGCAATGGACTGAAATATCAAGGTTAAATAACATTTACACAAAATCCATACTGTCAATGCCAAATCAGCATAGTGGTGCAACATTATATAAGCCATACTGACAAGTTAGGGAACTGAGAGCTTCAGCATATACTTATATAACAGCTTTCACACAGGGGAGCATAGATGATGACTTTTTCAAATCCAGTTGTTTTTGGAAATAAAAGCAAACCCAAGCATTCGGCGGTTCAGTTTTGAACTAAGAAAAGTGAAACATTATATAAGCTGTATGCACAGTGTGAAGAAATTGACTTGCCACCACACAAATCCGAGTATATTTTGACCGTGGCGGAGAAGTTTTCCTGTCGTGCCAGCCATTTTGGAGGGATAGAAAAAAAAAAAAGCGAGGGGATGATACTGACATGCCCATCAGTGATCCCTGAAGATGAAAAGGTCATTTTGTTCCCCTGTCAGTGTGCCATAATGGGATGTTTTACTGGTCAGTGTAGATGTTGCACTTTGCAAATCCTCGCTCGGGCTCAGTCTATTTCTTGAAACAAATGCTGGGGACAGTGGATTGTAGGAATTCAAGGAGAGGAGGGAGGGTGGCGGTTGGGGTTGGGCGGTGGGGGACAAATGTTCTGTTGCCTCTTTCTCCACCCCTCCTCCCCCTCTCCACCCTCTCTACCTTCACTCCATCTCTCACCCGCCCCAGACGTGCTGGTTTGGTCCATTTGTCTGCGTTGTCTTGGGAGGAAGTGCCATCTCATCTCACATTGCGCAAATGGTTTCAATGCATGCTAGTGTGAATTCTAGCAGGTTTTTGTAACTGCCAATTTCCATATCAAAGTGTCTGCATTTCAATAGGGAGAACTTGAGCTACCAGCCCCCTTCCTCTAAGCAGTTTTGTTCTGATAGAGTGCCGCTGCTGCTGCTGCTGCTGCTGCTGCTGCTGCTGCTGCTTGGTGGCGGTGGTGGTGGTGGTGGAGGCTCCTGACAAAGATTGCTGGACACTGCAGTTGGTTGTGTGTGTGTGTGTGTGTGAGAAGCGAGTGTTAGTGTTGGAAACAGATTTCGTGTGGATTGGGAGAATTTGTTGGCCATAATCTCGCACCAAAAGCCATGTATTTAGTGGAAATTCTTGGACGCCGCCCAGAGACGTGGTCATGTTAAAAATGTTTCGTCTGTTACAATATTTCCCCCAGCATCTCTCCACGCGAGCATGAAACATCAACAAAGGCCTGCATTTTATTTTCAAGGAGAAAGAGAAGCCACTGTAGCCACGGCGTGAGGGGAGGAGAAAAAAGAAAAAAAGCATAAATAACTCGATGAAAAATCTGTTTACATACTCGACTGGTATTTTGGCCGAAGCAGTCTACGTCAAAAATGGCTCCGGAGTGAATTTACTTTCAAGTGCTTTCTTTCACAATAAATGGTTTAATTCCACATTCAGCGAGGGTAGATGTAAAGACGCAGAGCATTCAAGCTTTGTGAGAGAGCACCTCGCGGAGCCTGATTGTTTTTCTGTCACCGAGATAATATTTATTTCCCATTCCGTGCAGCTGTTGTTTGTCAGTGAAAGAATGCTGAAAGACACTGTTTATTTTGACTGATTTTCCCTCTTTGTCTCGTGATACATGGCCTAATGTTCTCCGCAATTTTAGGTGAGTTCAAGGGAGGAAAAAAAAACGAACGCTCGTTTTGACGAGGCACGAGGAGAAACAAAGAGAAGCAGCGCCTTCTTGGCTTTGTGCATGGCCTTACTTTGGAAGCAGGATCAGCATAGGTTAATAGTGAAAGAAAGTGCAGCACGGAGGCGTTATTACGCAGAGACAGGGAATGGAAATGCCATTGGGAGCACAGAAGGGGTCAGTGGCCCCTTCATGGTCATCCCGCTCCGGGGTAATAGCATGAGCCAACTGCTCCCCAACCTGAGAAGAAAGCTTGCTCCCTCCTCTCCTTCCTTTGTTCGGACAAAATAACATAAAGGAAACTTCGAGAAGAAGGCAGGAGTGGGAGTTTTTCAACCCAGAGAGCAGGAGGGAGGGCAAAAAAAGAGAACTTCACCTGCCATCTTCACTCATGGCGGCCGGGTTTGACAGCTGTCTTGTTCAATTCCTCTGACGTGCTCGCACTGAAAAGTTTGACAAACAAATGGACAGAGAGGGGGGAAAGAGGGAGTGACGCATAATGGTGGATGAGACAGTTTTGATTGGGTTGCTCTTGCGGGAGAAATCCTCCGTTTACATCAGTTACATATAATCAATGTGTGATGTTCAGTGCTTTTTCTCCTGAATGGTGAAATCCTTTTTCTTTCTTTCTTTTTTTTTCCTGTTCACTTCACGCCAGTCTGCGTCCTCTCCTGTTGGTGATTTCCCATGTTTTCCTACAATTGCTGCTGACAAAAGCCCAGAGAACGGGGCTCTCTGCATTGTGTACGTGTAGGAGGAGAGGGCAGGAGCGATAACAACAGCAAGTGTAGTAAGTTTGTCGAGTCAAGCAAAAAAGTGAGAGAGTGGAGTGGAAACCGTGCTGTGGTGTGCTGAGCTGAGCTCGCTTGTTAAAATTATTAAAAAGCTGCTGAAGAGGAGAGGTACATGCATTCTGCTCTGTGGAGGCTGCCGGTGGTTGAGAAATTGGCATCAGTGCTCCTTCTGAGATGGATTTCTTCCTGGGTGAGTGTTGCTGCAAAATGGTGTCGATAGTCGTCTCTGATTCTGAGGGTCCGACTTGAACCTGACGTTTGCCACCGATGCTGTGAAGAGCCCCAGAGCCCCCAAAAAGCTGCACTCTTAGTGTCCATGTTTGGCCATGTTAGCCAGAGGAAGAGGAAGAATACAAAGCAGATGAGCAGGTTTAAAAATACAAAAAAAAAAAGCTAAAAAATTGCATTGTTTATTTAACAAAAGCGCTTTGGGGTGAGTTTCTCATTTGACTGCAAAGGCCCAACATGGCCGTCTGGTGGCTCGCCTCAAAGATAAAGAGACAGATGACTGGAACGAATGATTACGTGTTAGGGTAGTTAACCCGATGGATGGATATGCGGCCTCGCCTGCTCTCGCAGAGAAAACACATCTGAGGGAGGGAAAAAAAATCTCTGTACCGCCACCTCCTGTGTTCAAAATGACAGTTAACTTTCCCCCACTGCTTTAAAATGGATGTTTAATGATCAACAGAGGCATGGAGCTTAGGTCTAGCAGTCACGCTGGCTCTATACGCACTCAACGCCGAGCCTCTGCTCAGAAAGCTACCCCCTCGGTGCTGTTAAAGGACGCTCAAAAGGAGGATGGGTCTTGAGTGACGGATCATCAGAGGTCTCTTACGGAGGGGGTGTGTTAACCCTTTAGTGTGTGTGGATCTTGCCCAGTTGGGGAGCCGTGGGCGGCGTGTGATGGATGTGTCCCGGGTCTTTAGGCTCCATATATCAGAAGATTAGCACTGACCTGTGAGTTGTCTGGGCCGCCCTCAGAGCTTCTTCTTCAGCGCTGGCTTGCATTAGCATACGAGGACACTGCTCTGTCTCAGGGGGATACAAAGATAGTGTTCTTTATTTGGTTCTGACACAGTATGGGTCACAGGAAGTGTGCAGATTGAAGGCTGAAGGCTTTGTGTTGGTGTTAGGTGTATCTGACAGGTCATCTGTCTTCAGCTGAGGAAATGCTTCGCTCTTCCTCAAATTCCTAAACAGGATCATGTAATTGTCCCAGAAATTGAGGTTCAGGCCATGCCTCACTGCAGAAAAACCTCTGCCCGTCCTCCTTTATGGTATTCATGAATCATATAAAAATGTAAATCAGTCGGCTGATGCGGTGTAACGCTGTTATTTCTCATTCTGCATCGGAAAGACTGGAATTGTAACATTGATGTTTTGTTTTCCAAATAAGTCATCTGCGGGGCGTCTGCATGCGAAAGACGGCTCGAATTCGTCTATTAAATGCTTTCACGTAAGCAGCAGAGGTGCGTTCGCTTCCTCAGACACCAGTTATTCACTGCGTCAAAAGGATGAATTCAGTATTTTTGTAAGTTTCGCAGCGGTTTCTCTCAAATGATCATAAAATCCTTGCACATTTAGTTTCTGACCAACGCGCGCATTGCGCTGCCGGCGCTCTTTGTTGTCGTGGCTTTATGCATATGAAGAAAGCTTTTAGCGCAGAGTTTCAGAGAGCCTTTTCTCGTGTTGAGAAAGAGGCGCGGGATCACCTTTAGTCTGCCACCTCTTTGTCTGCCATGTCTAATGGCTATTTGATGCCTGCTTGGTGTCACTTGGTGTCTTGTGATGAAGCCAATGAGTTTTCAAGGTGAGGAGATATTGTCAAAGCCCTTGAATGTTCCCCGGGCTTTGATTGGCAGGCGTTGTCACAGAAGATGAGAAGCGGTGGGAGTCGCACAGCAAAGAGAATCTATTACCTAGGATGGCAAGGCGTGCTTTCACAATGTGTCAGTGCAGTCAGCCATCTTGCTCTCTCTGTCTGCGGAATAGTCCCTCCTCTGCGCAACCAGGGAACAGCTTTCAAGTTTAATTTTGGTGGCTGCCATAAGTAATGTTGTTGATGGCTTTTTTTTTTTCTGGGGTTTCACACTATAATGAATTATCATTTAAAACCGAAAACATTTAAGCGTTCATCAGCAGCAGTGTGTAATCCGCTTTATGATTGCTGGCAGTCAGCATTAAGAGAAATAAAGAGGGCAAAGTATTGCAACGTAAATGACACCCTGCTAAAAAAAAAAGAAAAAAAAGAAGCAATTTTGAACTCAAAATTCAGCTGAGCCCTTGCTTGTTGAGTTTCTGATTTCCTCCATTTCAAAAGCCTCCTGAGAAGCAGAGAGAGACTGCAGGCTCTGAGATGCAGCGAGAGAAGGAACCTTGTTGATCAGCCAAGCAAATCAGATCTTGATATTTGAAGAGTGGAGTTGTGATTGCTAATCACTCCACTGCTGAGCTTTAATTAGGAGGCTCATAAGCATTATGCCATTTCTCAGCAGAGCACAGTCAAGCATCTGATCAACTTAAGAGAACAAATAATTCATTTTATTATTAGTTGTGGCTGCTAGAACAAGCGCTTTGTTTTGTGCTGTAGATGAATGAGTGTTGTATTTTATGTACCAGCGCTGATTAAAAATATTGCAGCAGGACTGTGTTTCATGTGCATTACACACTTTCTTAAATCATAGCTTGACCTTATTAAGGGATAAAACAGACAGAACAGGGCACCGTGCGCGGACGCTTATCAGCAAAGAAAGCCTGAATCTAATCTAAGCTATTTTCTAGGAGATGGTGCTATAATATGGACTGAGCTTACTTTCAGGGGGCAGGTTTTTCTGCTGTGCTCTGAAGACCTTTGTTAGGACATTTTAATTACAGCAGAGCTGGATGTAATTGATCTAGGCTTAGAGGGATTTCACTGTCAATGAGAATAAGCCCGGGCGTTAATACAGCCGAGCGAACGCTTCCACCTCTGTGCTGCAGTCGCTCACACAGGGCCGGCAGAGGGGAGAGGAGATGTGTCTCCTGGTTGACTTTGCCTTAATTCGGCGGGGCGTCCGTCTTTTTTGTGTAATGGTTAAATCAGCCTCGCAGGGCCGTCTGACACAGCGGTGCAGGCGAGCCCTTCTCTGCCTCCACTTCAGCATGCATTGTTGCCACCTGGAGTGTCCTCTTACGGAGCACTTTCTGCATGGTTTCCGTGTTGTCACCCACAATCTTTAAATTTTTATAAGGCTGTTAGATAATGCTTCCCGATGAGGGTGAATTATTGATGGTCTTGTTCGTATGAGTGGGACAGGGCAGGCTTTTAACTCTCTGAGCTACTGGGTCTCTTATCCTGTAACTAAGGGACACCGCACAAACACCCAAAGGAATGATGTACTGCGGGGGGGGGGGGGGGGGGGGGACGGAGGCAGGGGGCTGAAAATAAAATAAAAGAAGCATGCATCCTTTACACTACTGTTGGGCTAAGCCACAGCACAAGGGGAACTTGGCAGGAGAGAAAAGCATTGCATCTACACAAGCCTTTCTGTGTTTTTGAAGCATTGAGGAGTGGTATGGCGGCTGTGTGTTTGTTGCTTATATTTGTTGGTTTATGTGGGATACACACAGCGCTCTGGGTCCGCTATTATATTTTGTAGAGACAAATGTTTCAAGTCATCTATTTTTGTTAACACAGCGGGCTCAGACTGTGACGTGAAGCTGTTTTAAGTTACTTTTTTGGAGCTCGGGTGGACAATTAAACTCGGCAGCGAGGATTGTTTAGGTCAGTTTTAGTGGAAGCGCCATCCCTTCTCTGACTTGGACTGTTGGTCAGTCAAATCAAGCAATACGATTTCACTCTGGGTTCTGGAAACTTGTGACTTTTTGTGTATTTTCTGGCGTTTTAAAGACTAAATGATCAACGGATGAATTGGTAATCAGATCTGTAGTTGCGGCCCTGGTAGAGAGAGTGAACTGGCCAGGTGGTGCAGAGCATTCACAGTTCAAGTGGTTTTGTTGTGGAGGAAAATTGACTCTTTCTGCCTTTGTATTGTTATATCCTTGGTCCAAGGTAGCATAAACAGAATTTCTCAACATATCTTGGAGGACGAAACCACACAGCCAAGAGACTAATTTGTTTTTAAAAGGTGAAACAGAGGTTCAAGCCGCTCCTTCGACCCTGAATGACAAACTGTGAAACGTGCTGCAAACATCGAGTGATTGCCTCAACATATGCACATAGCTGCTTTTCAGTAAATCAGTCCTTAACCGCTAAATGTACACCAGTACACCCTGACAGCTGTCCTGACTCTTATAGCACGCACTTTCATCATTGTTCCAATTCATTCTCTCTGCGCTCGTATACTCCTCCAGTTTGCATCACAATGGAACGAGCAGAGCAAACTCATGGAAATACTGGTAAAGCGTATAATTTAGCAGGCTGAAATTCAGGCACATTGTCCTTTAAGCTTCATTTTAGGTTCCATTTTAACACGTATTTGGAGATGTGCTGTGTTTCAGTGAAAAAGCGCGACACTTGTCCTGTGAATAGCCTTTTGCCAAAATCTCACAGATTTGCTGCATTTAAAACACACAGCTTGGCCGATGTTACACTTCAAGATTGGACCCCCCCTTTTTTTTAACTGATCTAGTTGGTTAGATTTTATGTTTTGTAATTGTGTGGTATTTTTGTCCATTCTGACTTTTTAATGCTCAGGTTGTGACTGCCCTAAAGAAAAGTATGTTTTCAGCTTCTTTCTTTTTTTAAACAGCAGGCATGAGTCTGTCGGCGATGGAGGAAGAGACATTTTAAGCCCACCGGTAAACCTGCAGTGGGTCCATCTTTCAGAATGAAAATGAAGTGTTTCTCGGCTGAATCAGGGGTAGTAAATCTTAAATAATAACCCCGAGACTGTCAAGGTGAAGACAGGAAGAGAACATGAAAGTAATTATGTACAAAGAAACAAGAAAAACAAGTCCAACCAGTTCCCATTTCCCACTGGAAACGCTGCAGATTGATGCCTGTTTGTTGGTTTCCAAAGGAACAGGCAGAGTGGGTGGACAAATTAATAGAAACCAATGCTGAGAATAAATTACTCTGAATTGAAAACAAGCACAAAACCCGTCCAGGCATACAGCGCGTGGATGCATATTAAGTCCATGGCTCATTTCCAACTCAATACAGCCAAATGGTAGAGCTGGGCAATATGGTTAACAGATATTAGCTTGATATTTTAAGCCTTGGTGAATAACTGCATCTCTACGAACAGTTTTTTCCCCAATTAGGGCAGTAATTCAGAATAATCTGCTTGTAATAAATGCTGTTGGATTTGAACAGGCCTGTACAAACAAGCATGTTTTCATTCAAAGTTATAAAGCATTTTTAACCATGTTTTGACAAACAGAATGGAAATTTAAAGTCAAAATAATCTGGTTCTGCATCCAAGCATGCCCCTCCAGGATCTTGGAGAGTTTTCTATGATTATGAACAGCCCAAAATACTTGAAGCAGAACATGGAGGACATCTATGAACTTAGTGTCATTTTCCTGCTGTCTCTCAAACATTCGTAGAATAGTTTTAATGTCTCCTCATTTCCAAATGAGAGTACACACACTGACATTAGCTGCCACCGCTATCGTGTCATCAAGCATTTCTTATTTTCTCTTTTGCTCTTTCCTTAATGGAAATTCAACTAAATTACTGGTTGTGTGTCCTTTTCAAAAGAGGCTAATCACCACTTTTTAAACTGAAATGATGCAACTACCAGTTCCAAACAGATTGCAGATCAGACACGAAAGCTGAAAACAATTTAAGGTGGTATTGGGAGAAGTAATGAATGAAGAAATGATGGCAGCATAGTGCTAGGTAGAGTTTAGTTTTTGACCATGGAACAAAACTTTGCCTTAATAAAAGTCAGATGGCAACAGTTATAATTGAAGCAGTGTGTATCAAAACTTTTATATTAATAGTGGATCAAATGACCATATTTAATGTGACAGGGGCACCGTTTAGCATCTTTCAGCTCATTGTTTCGCTTTTACCGGCCAAACTCCGCTCCAGTCGCTCTTGTAGCATCATTTTTAGCAGGAGCAGGCTGCTCATTCCAGTGAAAAAGCTCTAAAAACCCAGTCCACATCCTGCTCTGAACCGAATGCCATGCAAAGTTAGCTAGCTGGTGAAAACAGTCTAACATGGACTCCCCCAGGAGCCGAAAACAGAGCTTTAAAGGAGAGTGACTGTTGGGTTAACGTTCATCAGGTGGCAGAAACACGACTACAGATGCATGCTAATGTTATTCTGTGTCTGCTGGATGTGTAGATAGGCTGCTGCCTCATAAGTTAACTTTATAAGGTGTTAAAATGCAGAATATGTTGTTTCTGCAGCTATGGGATTAAACCTACAGTACAGAGGATTGGTACAAAAAAGTGGATACTACTAGGATAGATGGGAAACACAATAAAACGGTGAACTCAAAACATCTCTGTAAGACATCCTCAGCCAAATATCATCACCTTTACAAAGCAGGTATTGATGATGGATTTGCCCGTTTGAAAACACTTTCATCCGAGGCCAAATGTCACAGCTGGTTGTGCAAGGCAACTGGAGTAGGAACCAAATACAAGCAGAGGAGGCAGCAGGATGATTCAGGTGGCAGAACCTTGAAAGCAAAAAAGACAAGACAGGAAAGCAACATAGCAGCAAGGATGAACTGACCAGGTGAATGAGAATGTGCTGGTTAACCGCTGAAGGACCGATGAGAGAAGCGAGGACAGGTGAGCAGGGAAGGTCAGGTAACTGCAGGCCTGAGGAGAGGCGGCATGTTCAGCAACGACAGAGCGTTACTGCCACTGCCGTCGAGAATAGCAGAGAACAAATTATTATGAAATCTAATTTGAGTGAAAGAGTGCGAAAGTGTGGCTCCAACACCGCTTTGAGGAAACACGATTGAGTGTGTCCCGGGTGGGCAGATGGGTGGGGCAGTCAGGTGTTGGGCAAAGGGAGGACGCCTGGTGGACAGGAAGAGAATGGCAGTGGTTTGAGGAAGTGGGCATGTGGCCGGAGGGAGAGACAGGCTGAGTGTGACACCAAGAAACACACTTGCAGCTCATTACCTGCTACAATAAGCAAAAGACTGCGAGGCTGACAGAGTAAGACGATGTTAAACATTTCTAGCACCTTTTCCTGCTTTCTGATGGATTTACCTGCAGAAAAAGACAGAATGCGTCTGCTGTCGACTGTGGTCTATAATAGCATTGGCAGCCATCTCGTGGGACTCGTTAGGACTGACGATTACTTGGCAGCATTGTGTAATGGCCAAGGTATATGAGGCAATTTTACAAGACTACAGTAGCTGCACCATGTTTTGCGGTGGTTTCATGAATTAAATCATATTCCTGGAATGGTTTCCCCTGTCACCAGATCTTAACATCATTTAACATCTAGAGAAACCCTGCAGAGCACAGCAAGGAGTCGATTTCCACCTCATTCTGCTCTCACACATCCAGAGACTTTGCTTCTTTGAGAAACTTACACATTTCAGACTTGGAGATACTGTAGTCCTTCGTACCTTCTGTTAGGATCTTGATATTTACATGTTAATTGGTTTTCACTCACTATAGCTTCTCCATATTGATCTTTATGTCCCAGTTTCTTTATAGGTGTTCAGCATAATTGACTCTTCTTATATACTGTTTCATATGTTTATCATGTATTGTGTGAGCGAAAAACATCATTATCATACACTGACTTCTTGACTTTAAGTCTTTTGTGGCATATTGTTATGCCATTTTACAATATTGTGTTGTCCATATCCAATCAAGCTTTGATTAAAAGCCAGGGGAAATGTGCCAAATACCGCAGTTCCACGAATGGCCACTTGAGGCTGGCTCCTCTAAGCGAGTCAATCCCCATAGACCCCCATATTAACATGTCCAACTTGTTCACTGCCAGGTACAAAACAAATGGTTTGGTCTGGCTAATTTTTCCATTCATAACAATCATATGGGGGGAAGAATTTTTACAGAACTTACTGTTGAGATTTTATTAAGGCTTAAAGTTACGCAGCTAGGTTTCAAAAACCAGGCTTTATTCAATCTGCCTCAGCTCCACCTACACTCCACCTCACTCATTTTTGGATTAGTTGGTAGTTTGGCGAAGTCAGGAACTACCAAGATGGTGATGGCTGGAGCCACTGGCGCTGAGCTTCACAATGGCTCGTCAGAAGCCAGTGGGTGGTGTCATGGAGATGACATCCATGTTTTATACAGTCTATGGTGTAAACGCACCATGACTCCTTTGGAAAATGTTTACTGAGTTAATAAATCAAGTGAGAATCCAGACTTTTTTCTCACATGGTGACATACAATCAGACTTCTTTCGTAATAAATCTTAACTTTGTGAAGGTTATTAGTTTTTGTTGAAAAAGAGCTCATTTCAACTTAGTGGTCTTTTTAGCTATTGCTGAAGTCTGAATGTATTTTTCAGTTAGAAAAACATTCTGACATTGATTTCAGCCCGAGTGTAAAGTGATTTGTGCCTTCGTGACTGACGGGTGTGTTTTATAAAATTCTGTATGATCACTGCACCTCTGGGTGCACATTACAGCCCTGAATTCAGGAAAATTAATGCATGTCAGTCACTAAAGACACCGAATGAATAGAGACCACACAAACCGTCCACAGTTGGAATGCAGCCCATGTGCTGACCATGCATACGTAATGCAAAGCAGACAGGATTTTGGACAAAATGTGCTTCAAGTCTAACAAAACTTTCAACTTTCTAATGAATCCATTACAGGAAGGTGATGAAACCAGGAGGATGGATGGATCAATGTATGTGAAGTGAGCCATTGTGGCATAGCATTAAATTGTTTCCAGTTGAAAGAAGCCATATAACTTTAAATAGCTTCTAAAATCAGGATGAAAATGCATTGAGCATGAAATGTAAATGTGGATGTCAGGAAACACATAGCAGCTTGTTCGAGTGATGAAAAATGTCTGGTTAGCAGTTTACATTCTTCTGATAAGAATAAAGTCTCACAGACAGAGACATAACAGCTGTGTGAGACACTTGTGCTGCTGGCAGCTCAGAGTTAGTCGTTGTAGGAGTTACACATGTTTTATCTCAACTTGAGTGGGAACAACCTTTTGACACTTTAGAAATTTTCTTATTTGTGTTCAGTCACAATTGACTGAAATGAGCCAGTGAGAATTGACTTGGTGACAGCGCTGATGTAAAATCTAGGACACGACTTCCAATAAAAGAAATAAAATCACAGTTTTCTTGATCCCAGTGTGACATCCCCAAAAGTTTTTTTAAAGCAACAGTCCTTAATCTGAAGATATTCAGTTTACTATATTGTAAGACAAGAAAAAAATCAACAAATTCTTGATTTTCAGCATTGACATAAGTAATTTTTTGGCATTTTCATGTCAAAAGTCACTTAGTTTTGTCTCTAACAACACAAAACTAAATGTGTTTTTTCGCAGCGTTAAAAAGCTGGAATTTACATTTCATATTTCATAACATGCCATTATTTTGGAAAGCTCAATAACCAATTTGCTAATAATGTGTTAGCTGCCGGATGGATATAAACGTATAAATACAGGAAACGGCACCTCAGACTCCATGTGTGCCCCCACCTCTTCTGAAACCAAATCTACGCCCCCGCATAAGATTCCAAAATTATTTTTCAGTTAAAGCGCCAACTACTTGCTCCTCTCAAGGATTAATAGTGTTTGCATATATTTCCTCGGAAAAAGTAACTGCTCTTGCTTTTGGCAACAAAAATGCCACTTTGTCATTGTACCACTTTGTCATAAGCCCCATTTGGATGGGATTAGATTTATGGTGGGGGGCTGTAATGGAAAATGGAGCATGTCTGTACATTTCAGTCCCGTCAAATCTTGCCATGTCAGTAACTTGTGCAGATTTCAGCGGTCAGCCAAATCTGGGACCTCCCGGGCCTGGCAGGAAAAAGAAACGTAGTCCCATCCGAAATGACAACCCTGAGATCGTTGGCAAATAATGTGTCATTCCCATTTGGGGAGGGAAGCGCTCTGTACGCTCGTCTCGCTTTGACCCCAAACTGAGATCACTGGATGCTCCAGATGCAGCGTTTCTTCTCCTTTGCTGCTTTGTCATTGTTTAAACAAGTTGCTGTCAGTTGCGGAAATTATGTTTGATCATTGTTGTACATTTCTGGTGCGATGGCAGCACATGAATGGAGCTCTGCAACAGCGGAGGCTGATTGCACAGACTTCTCCTCCCCCTGCATGTTGTTTGTTAACATCACAGATGTTCCGTATTAGCATTTACTTCACGTACATTTTGCTGAAAACTAATCCAGTCTGAATGGGGCTGCAGTGTGTAAAAATTCAACGTTGTGTCAATGTATTTCCCCCCAGAAGGTGTGAACATCAACACATCACCTCCAGGAAATGTGTTGAAGGAGTGAATGAATCTGTGTGTGTGTGTGCGTGTGTGGCTCATGTTTAGGTGAGGGGTGATGTTGCCAGGCCAGTCATGGTTTCCGTTGTAAAAATGTGTTTTTAGCATTGCAGCGAGCTGGAGGTGAGCAGTGTGTGTGTGGGTGTGTTTGTGTGGATGAAGAGCAGGCAGGGGAGTGCTAGAATTATGCGTGGAGGAGGTGAGAAGTGAGGCTGTCAGAACATTTGTGAAGGGACTGATTGAAAAGGAGAAACCTCTCTTTTCCATGTCAGTGTCGAGCTGCTCCCTGCTCCTCTCCGGTGACCCCTCTGCTTAACCAACTGCTCTGAGGTCAGCCTATTCATTTCAATGGCAAGCAGGAGTGACCGCTGAGCTCGAAGCAACTTCAGGCTGAAGATTGATGAATGAAACAGACATTTTACTTCACTCATTTTCAAATATGTAGTTGTGCAGCAGATAAGGTCTCAGTAGGTTGAAGTAACCTTTGCAAAATATTCAGAGAATCTGAAAATGTGAGCGTACCACCATAAAATCTCTCTGCAGCAGCAACTGGTTTAGGCCAAAGTATGAAAAGATTACCACTAACAAAGTAATATTTCAAAGCTTGCTATAGTTTGATAATCATTTAAGCCTTTTTTAAATCAGGAATAGCAAAAACTCCCCGGTCCCAGCTATTTTCTGGTTTTGTTCATCTTTAATGGCATTCTGCACAAGTGTCTGCACCTCCACAGCTCCTTTTTGAAAACTGCACACCACCCTCTCTTCATTTTGCTTGACACTAACCTGGTTGTTCAGTCTGGGTCTTCTTTGTTCTCTTCACTTTACTAAGCTTCTTTGCTCGCCCCTCTCTGTTTCGCCATGTCCATCTGCCCGCTGGCGCTCTATCTTATCTACTGCCTCAATCATTTGGCCAAGAGCCGCTGAACACACCAACTGTTGTGCTCTCTCAATAAAATAGTGAAGCATTGCACCTTTCAGGGGTTTTCTGTTCTGGCTTTTGGTGCTTTCTTTTTTTTTTTGTTTTTGCTTCAGATGTCTCCTCTTAATCTAGAGCCATTCATCCCCGAAACAGAACAAGACATAAAAGCTTCAGTTTTGCATGTTTAAATGTTACAGGAAGCCATTGTGACCCAGGCTTAAACAGACAATGTAAGAAGTTCTGTGATCAATCATCATAAAGACACCTGTTGACACGTAAATTATTTATAGACACTGAACCAGCTGGAATTATGATGGAAGAAGTAGCCCAGACTGGCTCATAGGAGCTCGGAATAAAGAGGCTGGTTTGGGATATTTTATTGCTCTCCAGTTAAAGTTAAAACTAGTCTTAAACCTTGTAAAGACTTTTCTCATATTATCACACACACAGTTTCCTGCAGTCCAAATTTAGATGTACGAGTTGCTTGTTTTGTCCAACCAACAGTCCAGAAGTCCCATTTCAGAATCAGAATCAGAATCAGAATCAGAATCAGAATCAGAATCAGAATCAGAATCAGAATCAGAATCAGCTTTGTTGGCCAAGTATGTGTGACTCCGGTTCAAACTTCGCACTCAGTGTGCTCGCACAGACGAAAAGGACAAAGAAGTCAGACGTTTTAAACTAGAGAAATAAGAAAAACAGAAAATTATCACATTTGAGAAGCTGGAGCCAGTGACTTTTGGGATTTTTGTTTTTTTTCCTAAAAAAAAAAAAGACTCAGAATGATTAATCAGTTATCTCGATAGTTTTTGATCGATTAGTTGAGTTAGCGTTGCATCTCAACGAACATAAAAAGGATCGTTTTGGATATTGTGCTGCTCTTTATATGTTCAAATTGCTTGTTTTGCCCAATTGACAGTCCAAAACCACAAATATTGAGTTTATGGTGGGAAAAAAAAAAAAAGTCGATGAAAACCGGCAGATTTTTGCATATTTTAAGCTTTCTGCTGGCAACAAATGATTTCAGCTGAAGACACCTTTGAGAAGTCTTTTTTGTTTCAGTGTGTGCTGCTGCAAGCCACAGTTAACAACCTGTTTATCCTAATAGTATAATCTTATCAGCTCCGTGTTGAGAAAACACTCTCTCGGTGTCGGCCCATCTCTGCGCCTGGCAGTTGATGGCACATTCTCTCCATCACTGGTGGAGCCAAGGAAATGACATCATGTCCCTGCAGGGGTTGAAAGCGCAGCCCTGACAGGACTGTCATGACAAAAGAGTTCCTTGGGAACATCAGGGTGCACCGAAGACAGGGGAAAAAAAGTGTCTGGAGGCTGTGTTTTCTTAGTTCCTGTAGTTCCCGTCTCCTACTTCTAGCCCATCAACCATTTTCTGATGTTTGAAATTCCCCTCTCACATGTGTGTCTTTTTTTGTCCTGAATGTAGGGCATGGGGGCGGGGCTGAAAGTTCTCCAAATTAGTAGTTATTCAAAGAGGGGAAGACGGATCATTGTGCTGGCAAGATGCAGCTCAACAGAGCCACATCTCTATTTCACTTGTAGGTTTTCAGCTTACACTTGGACTTGTGCGTTAGTTTTGTTGCGGCCTTCGTTGATATGTATGTATGCGCTCTTTATCTGTCTCTTCTCGCCGTCGACAATTGAAAATAAATTAACATTCCTGGGCTTTATTTTTGTCTTCCCTAAGCCTGTGGAGAAAACTTGGAGGCTCACCCAGGAGGTCAGGCCATACTCACAGGCTGTCAATCCTCTGCAGTGACCCCACCGCCCCCTCCTCTCTCCCCCTTCCATTCTTCTCCTCCTCTGCTCTCCCTCTCCCATCCATTTAGTCCCTCCTGGCTTAGAAACTCAAACTGCCCCCCCCCCCCCCCCCCCCCCCCACCACCACTCTCTCTTTCATTGGACGCCTCTCCAGCTTGAGTGAGGCAGACACAAGCTTTGTCAAAGGAGACTCGCATTCATTCAGCCGGCTGTTGCACACAGCCTTGTGTTTCATGTTAAGACATGTGGGCTGTCTCCTTCTATCCATTTATTTTAATTATATTTTAATTGCTTGCCGTCCTCTTTTAAATGCTTGCTTATTATTTCTATCAGGCTGATGTGAAAAATTGGCTGTGGACTGTGATTTCCTCCATTATCTTAACTGATGATAGATTTCTCTCCTTGGGTTTCCACTGTGTATGTGTAGGAGACAAAAGAAAAACAGATGTCCTGAATGTTTGCATATCATTTTTCATTTGATGGGTGGATTTTTTTTTGTCTCGTTTCCAGAAAGATATACTGTTAATAGAGAGAGAGAACCCGGGGGAATGTATATACTTGTGATTTTTTAGGAAGAGGAGCTCAAGGCACAGATGAAAATTAATAACTTTTATTTAGCCAGTGGTCTTCTGGTGTGTGTTGCATGCTTGAGCCCATTAGATTTAGTGTAGGTGGTGACAGTTAGTCATAACTGTGTACCTTTTTTTAAATGGCTGCCTCAGTGGAACATGATGATCATTATGCCGAAATCGCTGGCCGAGAAACAAGTAACCTCAATTCCCAGTCTTTGGGGGGTGGGAGCGGGGGGGATATTGGTGTAGATAATTCCTCTGCACAATCTCTGAGGGGTTAACGATGCCTCGCTTACCTCTTAAAAATCATTTTCTGCTTGAGAACATCTTAGCCCCCCACAACCATCATCCTCGCCGTCCCCTGATGTGAAATTATGATACGTCTGTCAGCACTTGTGTAAAGCATCTTAATGTTAATCGCCTAATCCCTTTATCTCAAGTCCGGACCGATTCAGGGCAGAAATCCCACCAAACAAAACAGTGTTTTTAGGAAGATGAGCATGGCTGTGTCCTCCACCAGCTTAAGAGAGAAAGGAGACATGTTACTCAGCGGGGCGACGGCCGATCGGGAGAAAGGCCCCCGGGGTTGTGAGGGCAAGTCTGCATCCGCGAGGCCTGGCAGGCTCTCGCCCCCTGGTGTCTGGAGGGGCTGAGTGGCTCAGCAGGCCCAGCAGGCCAGAAGGGCAGGGGGATGTCCCCCCCAACAGTTTCCAATCTCCTCCTGTCAGCCACCATTATGGTTGCCCCATGGCCCCAGGCCTCATATTTGCAGAAGATAAATGGCTGAGGAAGGAGTCACGTGCGTCTCTGGAGATTTGGTGTTCTGCCCAATATTGAACTGGTGGCAGTCTTGTTAGAAGACTTGAGAGCATGAGCAGCCTCAGTGGACCGGTGGTGTGAGAATTCCCGTGCAGGAGAGCTTGTACCCTCCATTTCGCTCTTATCTGATCTGGTTGGGCGCCACTGGCAGATAAACAACTGGAAGACAAATAAAACTGCAAATCCTATAAAAATCAGCCAAGTTTAAATGATAAATTATAACTTTGCTGCATGCGTGTCTCCTTGGCTCAGACTATGCTGCACAACTGCTCGGTTAGAGTGACCTCAAATGAAAATAAACACTCATGCAGGCTGCGTCGGACGAGGTGCTGATCCAGTGGGGCTTTTTTTCAGCTGTTATCCCCCTGACAAAGCATTGGTCATGTAGAGAATGATTCTAATAGTGACTTAAATTATTAGTCAGTGTGCTAATGTGAAGGCTTCCCATGTTTTGTGGGTTTTCATGTTGCCAAAAATATCCAAGCGCATTAGCGAGGCCCAGAGAGCGATCAGAGCTGACTGCTCTGCTGCTCAAATTTAGGTTCATTATAAAGTAATCAGGGTGGGTGACGGGTGGCTGTGGAGGAGCAGCATTCAGAAACGGGAAACATTCGTTCTCCTCTGCAAGGCGACGGCTACCAAGTGACCAATCCTGTTTACGATGTTGACACGTGTGTGTGCGTGCATTAGGGAAATGTTAGATGGCACCCGCGTGGGAATAAATACGGCGGTGTGTGTGCGTGCACTCGTGTTGATGCCGTCTCTGCGTGTGGATCCACATGGGCAGGAGTGTGCACGTCCATGGTTAATATGTGTGTGCAGGCATGCATATATGAGTGTGTGTGTGTGTGGCATTTCACATATGACACAACGCATCCCTCCTTGGTGTTTGACTTTGGTAAGCAGCTTATCTGTCTGGTGTGTTCGTCTGTCTCAGGCTCTAACCTTTCGCTGCTTTTGCAGACAAAGGGCTGTTTTTGCCACCCCTTGATAAGGAAGGCGACAAAAGTAACTCACAAAGCAACTGTGTCTCTAATGGCGTCCTGTGCAAACGTGTTGCCGGAGCGACGAGCTCTCTCCCATGGGGATCTGGGAGTAAATGGGGAAGGTGGAACAGGGAAGAGTGGGAGAATGAGGGAGTGTAAACATCCAGTCGTAACACGCTGTATGAGCGCGCAGCGCCAGGATCTGCTTTGTTTTCATGTCGGTGCCCTCATAAAAATTTGAGAACAAAGTTTTAATGCAAGTATTTCTGTGGAGCTTCGGAAAAAATGCTTTTGTTTATTCAATCCAGCTGCAGCCAGGAGTGTTGCTTGGTGGTGCTCAGATTTGTGTTTGACTACATTTCATAAGCAGCTTACACGCAATGTCTTTTATTGCAATGCACACATGCGTAGAGCCCAGACAAAAAGATGACACCTGGGGCTGTGATGAAGCTGTTGATGACTGTCCATTTTCCTCCATCCTCACGCTCTTTCTTCTCTCTTATTTCCAGACGAGAAGATGACTGGTGACGCCTCTCTGAGAACGACTGATCGTTGACATCCCTCCAGCTTTCCGTGCTCCCACCGCAACGCACCGAACCGCTGTTACTGGCTCCTGGATTGTTTGCATACAACACATAATGGCCTCTGCACTGTGGAGGTGTCCGCTGTTTCGCTGCCTCTTGCTCCTTCTCTTTTGCTTTCACTCTTCAGAAGGTGAGTTACCATGGAGTTACGTGGCAGAGAGTCGTGTTAATGTGACTCTGGTCAATCTTTCAAGAAACCACTTATTATTCAGCTTATGAATGTGTTGAATTTATTAGCACACATTCTTCAGTGTGTACTAATAGTTTCTCTTCAGTGGTTTTACCCTTGGAAAATGGTGTTTCGAGCACTTTGAACTCATTGAAAATTCCTGGCAGCCCATGGACACTTTACACGACACATTTCTTCACAGAACAAAGCTTGCGCGTTGTGTCACAAACCTTCCCCTACGGGTTCGTAACTGCACCTTTTTCTGCACAATGAGCTTCATAACAGATTGAGCATATTTTTAGGCACAGGAGCTGCAGAGAATAGGTGCGTTTTTGTTTATTTGAGCCTAAATCACATCGTTCTGTGCAGCCAGTACACCTGCAACCATCAAAAGCAGGCCGCTCGAGCCAGCGCCAGACTCAGGAACTGGGAAAGAATATTTCAGTGTTTTTAATTGTCTGCAATGACATCCCAGGGCTCTTTTTTACTTCCTTCCCTCACTTTTGATTAGTACATTTGGCTGTAATTACAAGTATTGTCACAAAACACACCCGTCTGTTACATGCCCGTCAAAACCACTGATGCTGGTATGTCTGCTTAATGATGATCATTACATTTTTTTCCCTCTGTCAGTCCCATTGTACCAGGAAATAAAGTAACCCAAAATCACATGCTTGCTTGCCAAGCATTGATTACAGATAGACGTTGAAGCACATTATTTTGGGGGCTTCCTTTTCAATTTGGATTTTGCCTTTTTTGTCCCTCTCTCTCTTGCTGTTTTGTTCTGCGATAGATTTCTCCTCCAGTTTTATTTTAGGTCTAGCTGTGGTGCACAATTTGTTAACAAAGCCAGATTGCTATGGAGCAGGCTATCCCAGCAGTCTGTCAAGCGTTTTCATTTTGTAGATTAGCAATTTTAGATAATATGGAAGACTCTTACTGAGGTATTTGAAGACTGGCCCTCTGATTTAGCCCGGCTTTCAAACTGAGTTGAATAGTCCTGTTGAATTTCTTAAAGAGCAATACTGCTTTGGTATGCAGAAAGTCCAGGTTTTGGGTTTCAGTTGATGTGAGGGCTCTCAGGCCTAAGAATGCATATTTTCCCATCCATCAATAAAGGAATGTGTGTGTGTGTGCGTGTGTGTTTGCGTGTGGATCCCACTGAAAACAATATGTGATTCTGTCCACATGCCGCTCTCCTTCAGCCAGCATCCCCGCACTTATGATTTACGTTTCTATCTAGTCGCTGCATCAAAACCTCTACTCGATAATTACCTCCTGTCCCTCACCAGGACAGAGCATATTCAGGTTATCGTTTTCACCCAAAACATTCCCCATTCCTTTGAAATGCTCGCGATATAGCTGAACAGCTCGGTCGGGCTTTATCAATTTGTGCAAAGTCAAATGAAATTTAACGCTCCCAGGGAAGATCTGGCAAATCCATGTAATTGAGCATAGATTATTCAGCTAATCCTTAAAGTAACTATAATCAATATTTTTATATTAACAATGTATTAAATGGCGATATGAAAGGAGCTGCTTGGAGTGATGAACCTGCAGAGAATCATGACCTGGATCTGCAGCTCCTTGGCTCTACGGAGCTTTATGGAAAGTCTCAGCTCCTTGTTCGGCTGTCCGACCTCAGCTTTACTGGTTCGCTCTCACAGCTCTCAGGACGTCGTTTCAGGCTGCAGCAGTTTTCAGCAAATAGCTCTAAAGACCCACTTTTCACTCCCTGCTCAGCACCAAACAGCAGACAGACACAATTAAAGACTACTGCTGGTGAACAGAGTGGAGCAGCTATGGCAGATATTTCCCTCAGGAGTTGGTAGAGACCAAAAGCAGAGCTCAAAGAGAGATTATTGGACTGGCATTCGCCTGGTTGCCAGAAACTGATGATGTTTCTCTGTAACTGCTGGATGTGTAAATAAACAGCTGTTTGCTAAGTTCGCCATAACAATTTAAGAGATGATGATTTGTCAGGGTTGTTCACAACGTGTTTCTACGTATTACTCTCCGAAACTCTTGCTTGCAACAAAAGTCGAAAATGATCATTTTCTTGTTTTTTTTTAACGCGTTTCTTTTGAAATATTTCATTTTCAGGTTTATTTTAACAATTATATACAACATACAGAGCACTAAAAATACCCCTCTCCTCACTGAATAGAATGAAACACAAGGAGACACTGCACTAACACAGTGTAATATCCTTCAGAGAGGCCCTCTGGCTTTCTGGCTAACCAGAAATGATCACATCCCCACGGTGGTGATGCACCCATATACTCCAAATAAGGCTGTAAGATTTTCAGAGAGGTTTTATATCCTTTCCCAAGACTATATGTGATCTTTTTAAGAGGAATACAACTCTTCAATTGCAAAAAATCATCCATCAGTGAGGAGAGGGGAACTAGATTTCCCAGTGTCACGACTATCGTTTAAAGCAATTTCCTTACATTTAATTTGGGAATTACCTGAAAGTCTGATGAGTGTCTGTCAGCTAAGCTTCAGATCTCATGCTTCATTTTCATGTGAATTTCTTGTACACATGAAGGCAATTTGAAGACAGTCAGGGAATGGTGGACCCCACCCCTGACAATGAAATCTAAAGTATAGGGCGATAATCACAGAATGCAAATATGTTGAATGGATACTGTAAAAAATATGGCAACCATAAGTAGTATGAAAAATAGGGTTTGGTTATATGAAAGTCTTTTCATGCACACTGACACTTCTATGTATATTTCCTCTTCTCATTATTTGTACTCAATTTCTTCCACGTCCTTGTGCCATTATATAACAGATCTATAAAATGACGCTGCTGCTGGAGAAAACTAGGTCATGCAGGTATCAGATTTGTTTTAGATGTTTTAGACCTCCCAGTCTACAGATATGAAAGAGCACGACCAGATTCAAAGGGAGCGGCCACAAAGGTGGGGCAAGTGCACAGACACGTATCTGCTGCGAGTGAATGAGAGCTGTTATCTGAGTCTTTAAAGTAAAGAAAGACAGATTATGGGGGGATTATGTCGTGCAGTCAGTGTCAACACTTCTAGTTAGCTGTTGTGTTTAAATGCCAAAAGGAGAGCAAGCACCTCGGCCTTCATATCTGAATATTGCACAAAAGGGAAATGCAAAAGATTAAGTGGGTTGTGTTTGATAGCTGTCATATCTGCAGAGGGAAGGGATCAGACTAACCAGGCAGCGTTTTTTTTTTAGGTCTAGAGTGAGAGGCATTAAATGCTGATTTTTTGAATAATTAAAACAGTAGATGCAAGAATTGCAGATGAGGGAAATGCGAAAAGAAGCAAAAGATTCCTAAAAATATTCTCCGCTCTGCTTCTGTTCTGTTGGCCTGGACCTGCTCTGGATAACACACTGTTCAAGGGAGATTTTTTTATTTTCATTGTCAAATATTCCTCGGTTGAATGTACCAGCATGCTTGTGTTTCTCCCCCAAAAGGTTGCAAAGGTTAACAATACGTCTTAGCACAACGTTTGTCTCAAGCAGTGCCATACATTGTGTTGATGGAAGACCCTCCCTTGTGCCACACTGGTATTTCCAGTCCTGGGGTTGACTGAATGGGGAAACCATTGTGCTCTAACTCCTCTCTGGCCCCGGGCCATACATATCCAGTCTGTCATCCATTGATATGCTTGGCTTGCCATTTTATAATTCATATTGAATGCTGCGGGTCCATGGCAGGGCGATCATGAATTATCAGCTAAACCATGGGAGATTCACAGATGACTGGTCAATCTGTGTGGTGAGAACAAGCACAGAGGAAGAAAAAGGAAAAAAAAAAAACCTAAAACGGATACAACGGGTTTGCATGGAAATTCTGCCCAACTGGAAGTATTTCAAGAAATAAGGCAGGGGTTCATCATCTGGATTGAATGGACTTTCTTTCAGATTGGGAGCCATATGGAGACAGATAAATCATCACATTTGTTATTTTTTTTTCTCCTTTATCTTTAATACGGTTTTGTCAGCACTTTGCCACAGTCCCCGGAGTATGCAGCTTTTCAGTGTCTGCACCGAGCAGCAGGCATATTTCTGTATACCATTGCGTAACAATATGCTGTTTTAATAATAACCGAGGACCTGGAAAGTTTTGAATCATAAGAGAACATGAAATTGAAATGAGCCAGAGTCACATGAATCTCCTGGATCAGTATTTCACTCTGAGGAAATGAAATACAATATCACCCTTGATGGGGTCATCCTAGATTTATTGCAACAGCGATTTCCTGAGTGCGTTTTTGGTGAAGCAAAAGCAGCAAGAAATGTCTCTATCCAGTGTTCGGATGTGAGCGCAAACCTTTTTTCTGCCTTTAGGAGAGAACCTTGTGCTCTTTTGTGTGCTTAGACGTGATTGTAAAAGTCACTCTTTAATGGCCAGCTGATGAACAAACACTTAATTTAATGGGCAAGGAGCTACAGTTTTCTGACAGTTTGATTCCATTTGTTAAGCACGCTTTAAATCTCACTCGCTCAGCAGCATCTTGGAGCCGTTCAATTCACACCCCTTATGGTAACAAGTTGTATAAACATTGGACCAGATGCCCACCTCACTCTTTCCTTTCTTAAATGCTGTCCACACTTGTTTTTTTTCTCCTCCGGGCAGCCTAATTCAAATAATAGATGAGTCCGTCTTACAACCACAAAGTAGTTTGCCTCATAATCTAAACTTTCGGATTTGCTCGGTGTGAGTCGCTGCATCACAGGAGGGTTCAGCTGTCATAACAAAGTAATGCATTTAATCTTGAGAGGAAGCAGAAGGGTTTCAAATAAAAGTCTACGCTATAGAAAGCTGTAGAGTTTTTCCCTTCTTTGTGTGTAGGGGAGGTGTTTGCCAACACTATAAATCAGGTTTGGAACAGAAACAAAAAGTATTTACAGAGGCAACAAGAACCTGTCGGATTTTAGTGGGGTTCAGTGTTCACTGAATACTTTTGAATAGCTTGGAGGCATGTCAGAACTAATTTCATTTGAACAAAAAGCACAAGAGCTAAACAAACATGCAAAAACAAAAGCAAGCATGTTACATTTAACGCCAAAGGGACATTGTACTAAAGCAATCAAAGCAGATTGTTGCTCTGACTGAATTCCCGCGGCAGAGACTTCTCTTTTTTACCGCAGCCACTCCAGCTGTTTTGTAGTCACATACATTTTAAGCGTTAATTCATTAAAGAGAGCTTAATTTGGAGACACATCATGTGTGTAAAAGAACATGAAGGCCATTTGAACAAAGAGCCCCGCTCTCGTAGTCAAAGAGAAGCAGAGCAAGGCTACAATTATTTTTACTCTGTGTGCAAATTGTTAAAAAATGATGCATTTGTCTCTACCTGTCCTCCACGATCTGTATCAGAAATGTCATAACAGCTCAGGTCTCGTGTTTTTGTTACTGCTGGTTATGATTTGCAGAGTAAATGGCGGCGCTGACAGTGAGGAAAGGATGACAATCAATAAACGAAATTATGATGGATTCTGTAAATGTGCTTTTGTGTGCTTTCTTTGACTGAAGTGTGTGTTTTAGTGTGCACACAAATTATCTGACGTGTCGGTTCTTATGACAGAGAAAAACATGCAGAGAGCGACTGATGTGTAAATATAACATGAAACTGGTTCCACTTTGGTTCTCCTACCAGTGGTTTCTTGCTCATTTCACTCACTTTTGCATGGCTTAAGGGCATATGATTCGAATCAGTGTAATAATGTGTGTTGGATCTCTCTCACTGTGTCTGCCTGCTAGCTCTCACTACAGGCCATGAATGCAGCTCTGTTGCATTCACTGTATTAGTAATCTCCTCAGGCTGAGAGGCTGTGCCATAGAGCATGACCACACATTTTTTGTCCAGGAATTAAATGTCACCTCAGGGTGGGTCACCTGCAAACAAAAGGCCACCAGCCGATTTGCAGGTATAAACAGTCTAAGATAAGGAAGCCCTCTCCTGCCGTGCAGGAAATTGAATAAGTACGCGGCAAGAAAAAAGCCAGAGAAACAGCACAGCACAAAGGACGTTTTTGTTTGCCTTACGCTATCGGTATTGACCCCCTCTTGTAGCGTATATCCCCATTGAGTGTGCGAGGCACAATGGTTTCATCGAAGATGAGGGGCAGGAAACTGTCTGTCATCAAGATCTCCCCATCTGCACATCTCTTATCAGCGCTCCTGTTTTCTGCTCGCATTGACCGGAATGCTGGTGGAAGGGAATGGGGCAAGGTCATCACGCTCAAGCCAATCAAAGTGGTCAGTGTTCCAGAGATAGCGGGGGGCTACTGCCAAGGAATGTGCCTGGATGTTTTATTTTCTCTGACTTTCCTGGTAAATTCTCGGAGACTCCAAACAGAGCTGTATAAAAGCCCACAAAGGCTTCCCCTGTTGTGCAGCATGCATGCGCAGTGTGCTAGCAATATCTTTGTATGCATGGGAGACTCTCAACAGACCGATACAATCTGCAAAGCGAAGGTCACATGCTCTGCGTAGGCTTATTTTTGGTAGCCTTGGTACCTTGACTAGTGTAGACTGTAGAAGAAGGGATATAGCTATGAAGCTAACTGTTCTTGAAAATTTTGTAAAAACACAGCCAAGGTTACTAATCAGCCTGCCACAGCTCTTCATTCTTTCACCTGTGTTTGGTTTGGGAAATTTGGGCAAACTGTGCAATGGATTGAAACAATGCAAAACATGTCAGTGAATGATGACTGCAACTGAAACTGACTTTTTTAGCAAGCCAACCCCTTCCAAAATCCATCATATCCATTATGAACATTCATGCAAACGTACCATATAATCAGATTAAAAAACAAAAAAACACATTTAAAGCTCCCTTCAAAATCAATGACTTTCCAGTTTCAGCCGTACAGTTCTACTGTCAGAGATTTCTTAAATTGTTGCCCAACAAAACATTTCCACCAGCTTTGTTCAGAATGTCTGGCATTGGGGTTACAGCTCACAGCCATTGTAGTAAATAAACAACAACTGTCGTTTTTCAATAATCTGTTCCTTCTTGTGTCTCTTGTAACCTGTTTTCAATAAAAACCCAGAAAACAAATTCATCAAACCCACAGCCAGTGTTGTCCATTATCTGACACTGCAGGAGCTTGCACAACCAACTGTAGTCAGCTGGCAGTAAACATGCTAACACATTATCTTGGCTTTTTACCCTCACCTTGTGGACTGTCGCAATCCAAGTCTGAGAATCCTGTGTATGCATATATCTACTCAATTTTCCTGAAACTGGATGCAAGTGCAAACACAGAGTGGAAGCACAAAGGGGTCTGACCAGGGACGTGCACACACATTTTGAGGGGCTGTTGCCCTGGCCTGAAAAAAACAAGCCTAACCCTGGTGTCTGTGTGTTAGCCAGCTAGCTAGCTAGCTAGCTAAGATTGGTTCATGCGATAGCATAACATAAAGCACTATTGCCAACTTGGTGTAAACAAGCTGTGTATTGCTGTGCATCCCATTGGTTATATCATTCAGCATTAATCCATTCCACAACTTCCACTGGATGCTGCAGTTTCACATTACAGGGAGCATGACATTGCTTTGATTTTTTTTTTCTTTTTTTTAATGCCTCTGTGCACCCCACCTCTGTGTCCCACAGTAGCATGCCAATCGAAGTTTTGATGACATGGCAATTTGGTTAACTTCAGCAGTTATGCACTTGTATTTGTGGAGCCACGACAGCAAAAATAAACAAATTTTTCTTCCTCCAGAGGGGCAGTTCAGCCACAGAAAGCAAAGGCTGTTGCTTAGGCAACTTTATCATAGCCTCCTGGATGTCCTTAGATCTGACCAACCAAATTTTGTCCAGAATTATATGCTATCTGGAAAACATAGTTAGCGGGAGCCGAGGATGTGTCCCCAAGACATTCCTGATAAGAATCATCTATTAATCCAAGCCAGCACAGACTCTGCCTTAATTACATTAAAAATTGCATTTTAATGTGCCTTAAAATATGCACTAGATTGAAAACGTATGTCAAAATGAAAGACGCAAAACAAAACATACATGAAAGGTTTTTTTTTTTTTTTTTTATGCGTGCTCCAACTACAGCCACAAAAATTTCTTGTATGTTGTTGTTTTATCTTGGATTGAGAAGAAGAAGAAGAAGAAGTGTGTTTCTTGAACACAGAAACATAATTTCATGCCAAAAAGAATAGCAAAATTGCACTACACCACCTCATTTGCATAAGTACAACCTCTGCTACATCACTCCATCCACTCGGGCACAAGTGGGTTTGTCAAGAGACACGAAAAGACCAAAATGGACTTGTGCCCAGTGAAAGTGATAGCACCACTGCGTTAAAGGCTACTGCAGGCTCTGCGTCAGCATGAAGATAAAACCTGTGTCTCTTATCAGAATTATCTGTTCATTATTGTCTCAAGGCCCCGATCTCTTTTTCTAGCCATCCTTGTAGTCTCTGGCTCATTATTCGTGTAATTCGTGTTCCAGTCTCAGCCTCTCTTGACACCCTGTCTATGACGTACCGAGTAAGCCTCCTGGGCTCGGCTCTGTGCAGGCAGGGGCTGGGTGGAGGGGGGTGGCGCCTTTATTAGGAGGGTCAAATGGGGAGACTCTGCCACAGCAAACAGCAACAGAGACACAAGCATGTGATGGAGACAAACCCACATCCCCCTCTTTGCCTTTTCCCCACTTCATCCTTCGTTTTTTCCCTCTCCATCCCCACCCCGAGGGAGGCACCTGACTTATTCTGAGACATCTTGTTGAGCGGAAAATCCAGCTGAGGTTTAAGTGCAGGGGTAAAATATGGGCTTTGAGGGAAGTTAAGCATCACTCAGGGTAGATCAAACCTGTGAAACTATACCCCTGCTGCACTTGGGAGTGTTTCTTTAACTCACCTCTTTCTGTGTGTTTCATCAACTCCTCTGCAAAAAAGAGATGCAACAATATGTTAGATATTGAACTAGCAATGAACTAATTCTGTCAAAATGGCACTCTCCTGGGAGCATATAGGTTTTTTCATCTTCCAAGTCGAACATTTTTTTTCTTTCGAATGTTTAGCCTCTGTGACAGTTATTTGTATCTTTATGAAAGGGTTGTTTTCTCATTAGACTATACAAGGTGTCGAATTATACTTTGCTTTAATCCGAGTGATGTATCTATGGAACGAACTAAAGAAGACATCACATCTGGTAATGTCTCTGCAACTGAATTGCACTTGTCACTTGTCAGTGTGACTTATATTAAGCACTGACCCTCTTTGCATTTAGAGGATTATATGTATTACTAATGTAATGATGCTCCTCTCTTTCCTCGCTGGTTTCCTTTGATGTGCGCCCACAGGGTCAGGGATCATCCAACCAATCGACAGAGGAGAAAACCTTGATACTTGCAGCCAAATTAAGACACAGTCATTATAGCCTCCACTCTCAAGCTTTTTTCTTTAGTTCTCACTCCCCTGGGAGAAATTCTTCATCCGCAGTCTTCTGCAGCTGAGCCTCCGGTTCTGTTGAACGAAAATAATCCACCGTGTCGACTGTGCATCAGTTGTGGCAAAACTTAAACATTTTCTGTGTGTTGTGTAATCCCAGACTGATTTGTGCAACATCAAAATAGAGCGGTCTGTGCATGTCAAACATTTTGTTTACATTGTCGAGTTGCTAGATACTTTTTAAAGGGATTTGCATGTTAGAAGGAAAATTCAGGTCTTTTTCAATCAGGGTCTTATTCTCTTAATTCCTATAGTAAATCTGTTTCAACATTAATTTGATATTCATGTAAAGTATTTCAAAGGCTTGTCTCGCTTAGCACGAGTAGCCACCCAATTATTACATATCCTATTATATATATCCAGTTGATTTATTCTCCAGCACAGTAATGTAATGAAACCGGTGCAGTTGAACAGGTTATTTGGTTAGCTGGAAAGCTGCCCCTGAAGTACATCTTTATGTAGTTATCTAGATAGCTAATCCAGTGGGCTACTGACTGTCTATGTTTTGTCGGACTCAAAGACAAGCATTTCAAAAGAATAGTAAACATTTTGGAAATATGCTTGTTCACGGTCTTGCTGAGTGCTGAGTAGATGTACAATAAATATGTAGCTAGCAGAAGCCAACATCAGGTTAGCCTAGCTTACCTCATAGTGACCAGACATGAGTCGCTGTCAGACCACAATGTGTTGTTTTTATGCTTTTTGTATGGAAGAGATAAAAAAGGGGTACTGTTTTTAATTGGTGAACTTGTTACCTTTAAAAAAGCTAGAGCCAAGCTTTGCACTAATGAAGCTAACTGGCTGCTGGTGCAAATCAAGCTAAATGGCTGCTAGCTTCATAAATACGGGAGCATCAGTCTTCTGGTTTATTTCTCAGCAAGAAAGCAAGTAAGTCTATTTCCCAAAATGTTCATTTGAAAGATTACTAAATTAAGTGGAAAGCTTTAGGAGCCTTGTGCAGCTAGCCCTCATATAAGTTGTGTGTCAGTGTTGCATTTCCCAAATCTTCACAATGCAGGCAGTTTGCATAAAGTTAGAATAAATATGTCAGAATGGCCACAGTTATGAGAAGAAACCCGAGATTGAAAAAATACTGGATTTTCCCTTTAAATTTTTGCCGCTCTCCTGCAAGAGAAAGCATTACACGGCTGCATCTGGTGTGATAGGATCTAGCTGTTTCTAAATGGACCCACCTGAGGAGTTAAGAGGCAGCGGCAGGGTCTGTCACGCTTAGCTTCAGCAATATGACAAATCCTTACCCTTAAACCCCTTCAAGGAGACATGCGTCAACATGCAGCATGTGATTCTCTCCTCCCACCTGCTGTTTTTTTTTTAAAAGTCAAGTGAACGTTCAAGGGACGCATTAGAGAAAACGCCATAGCCATGAATACAAATGGCGGCTTTGGAATTTGAAGTGGCAACACTGAATTCATTGTATCACCAGAAAGAGAAAAGAGATATGACTCAGAGCGCTTCGTCTAACCACAAATGGACTCAGTCCTATATTGCCAGTTTCTATTTTAGAATACTTATATCGGAATCAAGAGTGTCTGATAGCAGTTGTCTGGGAAAGGTGGGTGTAGCCCCGGGGTTTGTGGTCTTGTCTGACACTGTCTTTAGAAACAATTCCCAGCAAGGTGGACTAGAGCGAGGACTTAAGTGTCATGGGAAATGGTGCCATATGTCCAACTAGATTTTCAGTGTTTCACCGCATTTCAGCAGTTGAAATGAAATATGAGCCGTTGTGGCATAGTGAGGAGTTCTGGAGTTGTTGACTGTATTTGAAAAGCAGGTGTTATTTTTCGAATCCCAAACCTCCTTTCTCATCTCCCAGCTCGTCCCTGTGTGTCTCTCACTTCTGATAGGCGGTCGTGCAGCATTTGCGAACTTGTGTTGCACATTGTAGGCAGCAATACTGGATACCTCACAAATTGAGGGATGTGGAGATGGAAATTTTGAGTGCTGACTTTGTACAGTGTAAGCTGAATTTGTCCAAGTGTTTACTTTGTCGGTTTAGAAGCATGTGCATGGACATGTGAAGTGTAGTTTTGTTTTATTTAATACATAAAAGGTTTACCGCAGTGGTCTCTTGAATTCAATTTTTTCTACGCTAATTTGATTCCTTGGCCAGCAATCAAAATGTTCCACTGAACAGATTAGAAATACTGCAGAAAAGAACAAAGGAGCTGGAAAAAAGCGCCAAATGACTGATGATGCTTTGAAAATCTTTACCCCACCAGAGCAAAACATGCTGTATGGCCACTCTGTCACTCCGGATATTGGATTATGGAAGCATCCCCCGCTGTTGGAGGAAAAGCTTGACTCTAAGATCTGCTCTTTCTTCCAAAGATGTTGGCTACCAGTAATATCAGGAATAAAACAACGTAAAAAGACAAACAATCTTGAAGCACTCCTGCTGTGACCGCGGTGGGGGCACTCTTATTTGACTAAAGGCTACACCCTCCTTTATGCTGCAGAGAAAGCGTCCCTGTCAAACCCAAGCCCAGAACAATGGGGGCCAGCCTAGGGGAAACAGGACCATTTGCATGCAGCTGTTTGCCGTTTCCAGGACCACAAAGGCCAATCAAAGGAACCTTAATGGAGGATGACAAGCGTCAACCAACGCCTTTGCTCTCTGTTTGTGCCAGCCCTCACCACTCTGTCTACCCTCCAAAAATGGCCCAGTTTTTTTTCCCGACTGATCAAACATTCCTCCAGCTCTTTCTCCCACCGTCTGATGTCCTGACGCAGAGGAGTATGTAGGGTTAAAAGCTGGTCACAACTGCGCTCGCTCCAGCTAAAACACAGAACAGATGAACCTCAACATGTGTGTTATGGTCTGGCGCTTGCAGTCACCAAATGGCAATATCTCGACACCAAAACCTCCATTATCTTTTCGTTTCATCTCCAGGGTTTTAAAAGCCACCGAGTGTAACTCTGCGGATGGTTTCAGATGCACCCATCTGAGCCACAGTGCCACTTCCAATTTCAAGGGTGTTGATAGAAAACAAAATATGTATTATGAGGTGGGGGGGATTGTCGGCAGTGAATTATAGGCTGTCAACTGGAGAAGAAGAAAAACTCCCAAAATGCAACATATTGAGAAGCGGTCCAGACCCATGCTTTGCTCTCTTGAGCTCAATAGACGGCTTAGCAGGCAGGTCAGGGGGGAGGAATCTGAAAAGCTACTTTCCTCGCAGTCACTCACTGACCAGAATGCATGATAAGGCTTCATGTCATCAGGGCCAGGAATAAGGATCACAGCCAATTATAGCTAAGTCATGTGACTAAATGACTAAATGTTCTATATAGAGCATTATTCAATTCCCTCACTGATTGTGTAATTTAACGCTAACCTGAGGTAGAGATACAGAAAGAGCAGCCCCTCACTCTTTCTTCTTTTTCAACACTTGCACAGGGATCGTGTTATGGATTTTTCCCTGCAGTTTTCCTGACACCGTTTTCCCTGCAGCTGGTGCCCTTCTGTCGCAGTCTTCAACTTCTGCAAAGTTGAGCAGTCAAACAAAGCACAGAACGTGAGATGAAAAGCTTTTCGTAGCTCCCTAAGACATTGACATTTGTGCACACAAACAATGTCTTTCCAAAATCTCGCAAAACTTGTTTAAACCAAGAAAATCAACACAGGAAAATACCTACATCCAGAAACCTTTGTTGTCACAAGGTTTTGCCGCCTTAGCTGTGCTCAAATCCTTAGATCTTAAGCAACATCCAGTTAAGTCGACCAAAAATATATTCTCTTGAATTCAGCTCTCCTCCTCCTCCTCCCCCTCCTCCTACAGACCAAGAAATCTCCTTTATATATATTTTAACTTTTTAGACAGATTTGTCATTACTTGCCCAATTACAAGTTGACAAGACAGTCATTAATGAGGCCGAGACTATCCGCAGTTTGCAGAAGAAGCAATTTGTTCTTAAGGCCGCCAGTACAGTCTTGATACTCCCCCTAATTGATGTTCTGTTAGCCTATGACCAGAGAGATCTATACAGGCGAGGGGGGAGGAGGCCAGCGAGGCACAAGCTTAATCAATCGGTAGGCCTGTGTTGACAGCAATGTGCCATCATGCCATAGTGGTCTGATAGATGCGGCAGAGTCGCTAGTGGACAGCCAGAGAGAGAAGGTTGCAAAGGCAGATGGCTTGCGCATGTGTGTGAATGTGTCCGAGAGGGTGTTTCAGCCAAAAGATGGTCTCTCTGCTCAGGATTTTAAAACCCCATGAAATGCATTCTTTCTGTCTGCTCTCTGTAGCTGCCGTGATAAACCCGTCACTCCTTCCATGAGGAATGGCAGGCGGGACGATCATTAGTCTTCGCAGTAAAGCCGGCGACTTCACTCTGTGTTTTATCATCCACTATTCTGGACAGGTTTTCTGAAAGGCTTGGGTAATTGTCGTGGTTATTGGAATAGATGGAGTGACCCCACAGCCCTCCACTTATAGTCCGGCTACTCTGACGTCTCCTAATGAGGTGATAAACAGTCCAGCTAAGCAGAATCTACTGGCCATTTGATAGATCATGGTATTATAATGAAATGTCTAGTGGTTGAATGCCAGAGAATTTATACCATTAGTTTCATATTTTGCTATACTGCTACCACTACCAGTGTGTGCTGAAGTTTCTCCTAATATGCGATGACTTTTCATTTTCTGCTGTGTATGTTCCACAGATGTCTGTGTTTTTCCTTTTTTTCTGTTTGCTAGTGTGACATGAACAGACTGACATATAATATCATTATAACTGAGCCAGGCACAGCGGGCCGAAATGACTAGCAGACATGTGGGTCGAGGGTTTCAGGGTAGGAATTTCAAGCCGGAATCACTTCAACTTTGAGCAGTTCAAACAATGCTAATTGCGTCAGGCCCTGACTGTCAAACGTGTGAGGATAATTAGAGTGAGGGGGCAAAGTGAACCCGGGGTGGTAAGCCTTAGTACATGACAATGCTTGGGAGCCAATCATGGGAGCATGGAAAAGGTAACAGGCTGAAAGGAAGGCTAATTAGCAGAGAGCAGTGCAGAAAATACAAATGGTAGCTGCCCCCTCAGGGACCCGCTATTGCTGCAAACAACGGCGATTATTGACAGTTCATGCAGTGCTCTGCTTGCACTTCTCAAATGGAACGTATTTGCATGTTCTACTTAGATTTTACCTAATTGTTTTCTCAGAATTGCAGACAGTTACATTTCTTTTCTTTTTTTTTTTTTTTACTTCGGATCATTTTAACCTCAGATAATGGATTTCTCTTTCTTTCTTTCTCACTTTGTATTTTCCTCTCTTTGCAAATCTTGACTTCTGTAGTTCCGCACTATTTGCGACATGACATTTTATCACTCAGACAAAGGAAACGCAGAAGAACAACCTTTTTCATTGTAGTTTGCTCAAAGGAGGGTGGGACGGATTTGAGTGAAATAGTTAATTTTCCCACCAAAGTGGAGTTATTTGGCAGCTCTCCCATCTGCTGTGTTCCATGTATAGATTTTTCCTCCTGTGTGGACTCCAGACTCTTCGATCGCCGACACTGTAAAATGGATTATATTACGCTCCATTCTGCCGCGATTCTGCCCTTTTCTCTATCTTGCTTTACAGAGCAAGTAAAGCAAAAGAAACAAATGAGGGGGTTTGTACGCCTATTAAACAAACTCTCCTCAGTCCAGATAGGTTTGGCTCTGCGGTGGATGTTCTCTAGGTGGAGGCCTTCCTGATGTCTCTGTAGCCTTTGTGTTTGCTCAAGAATTTATGAGGTTACCATCGGTCTCCACTGACTTAGATTAGATGCCTTAGCCAACATCCTAGACCACAGAGAGATGGAGAGATGAATTGTTTCGTCTTTCCCCATTCCTGTATCGCGTGTAATGGCCCGTCTGTTTAAAACTGTGGTAAACATTGGACTGCTGTTGCCTATTTATTTTGTGCCAGTGGATCTTTTTACCGCGTGATGTGTGGTCTTATTGTATTGAAGCAGTGATCCCTCTCTACTCATTAATTTTATTATTTGCCTAAAGTTTCCTCTCTGTCTCTTGTGCCAGGCTTCAGCCGTGCGGCCTTGCCTTTCGGGCTGGTCAGGAGGGAGCTCTCATGCGAAGGATATGCAATTGATCTCCGCTGCCCGGGGAGTGATGTCATTATGATCGAGACGGCCAACTACGGCCGAACTGACGACAAGATCTGTGACGCTGACCCATTCCAGATGGAGAACGTCAACTGCTACCTCCCCGATGCCTACAAGATTATATCACAAAGGTAAAACACTGGGGAGTGGAGGGATCTTATTTCACAAACATGACCAGGAGCTGGGGAGCAAAAGTGTGGACCTCTTTTTTTTTTTTTTTTTTTTCCTAAACTAAAAAAAAAAAGAAAAAAGTTAACATTTTTCACCCTGCTCTTGCAGCCACCTACATACCGGACAATTAATCAACATCTCACACCTTCTAATTTCTTTTTTATTCCTTCATTGACTAGATAATGTAGGTGGCATTTTGAAATTCAGAAAACTGGGGCGTAGATTAATTCTTGACAGGCAGGAATTGACATCCGTGCGGCAGAGCTCTTCACACCAGCTGCGCGTCGTCGCTGCTGTTTGAGTCATAATCAGCGGAGCTCAGAGAGACTGCAAGTCACATGAACACCCTCTTAATTCCCTATCTGGAACACTGGGCTTGCTTTGTTCAAACACTTGTACTGCATTGAAGGGGCTTTGCCTCAGGTAGTGAGCAGTGCCCATCATCGTGCCTTTTATCCTGGTTACCCTCTCACCGGATGCTGCTTTGCTGTCAAACGACAGTACAGGAACACTTCAGCTCGACTGCTGCTTACCCCCAGAGGTCTGTGTGTGTGTTTTTAAAGGGCACTGGATGAACTATTCATAAATAGTAACCAGCACAGGTCATCTTGTAATGCACTGCTATGTCCTAACCTGACCCCCCTTAAACTGGCTTCTTAGCACCTTCGCCCACCATCTTACACCTCTGGGTTTCCCCCCTGCTTCATTCACTTCTGTATTTACTCTCATGAGATGCAGCACAACAAAATAGCTCAGGAATGGATCGAGTCCTCCTGTCTTACTCTGTCTTTCTAAATATACAGCAGAGTCCCAGTGCTCTCATACAGTAACACGCCGCTGACAGTGTCCATGCCCCCTGGTTTGACTGCAACCTGCTACATTGTGCAGCACATCTGTTGACGAGTCAGGCTCTCACTTGCTGGAGCTGCACTTCAAACTTATCTCCATCGAATATTCCCCGGAGGGAGCGTGCGAGCGAAAGCTTTGAGAAGACTCTGCACCACAAGCCCTTAACCAGAATTATTCTAATGATTCAGATCAGAGGAAATGGGCTCCTGACCGTAATTAAGGTTGATGTGATAACCAGGGATGTTAAAGCAGTCACAAAGCTTTGGGAGACTCTGATTAGTCCTCTTTCAATCTGCAGCAAAGTAGAACAAGGAGGATATTTAAACTACGCCACATTAAGACACAATGTGCTGCCAATATTGGGGAAGATTAACAAAAGGAAATAGCACCAAAGACACATAAACAAACATATTAAACAAGATTGGGGAGACAGAAACAGAAGGAAGTCTGCTGTGCAGAGTGGCAGTTTTGTTGGTTTGGAAACTGTGACAAAAAAGTATTCATCAGCAGCCCATTTCTCACAACAGAAACTGCTAGCCAGGAATCAAATGGCTTGATTTTCAACAACATTTAAATCAAAGAGGTTTGTCAAGTGAAATGTTAGGTTGTTGACAAAAGAAAAAGTGGCTGCATGAAAGATGTACGTAGGAACTGGTGGAAACTCTGTGCCTGTGTTTAATATTCAGGTGATCGTTCTTTCAGAGATGTACTGTAAATGGACGGTACGTCTGACCTCTTTCCGTCTGCCGGCCTTGTCGTCTCAACCTCTCTGTCTTCTACCAGCGTAGGGATAAAAGCTATTCATAAACAAAGAAATAATCCAAATAAGGCTTTTTTTGCTTGCTTGCATTACCTTATTTCAATGGCCACCTATTCTCTGACCCAGTGAAACTAACAGAAGAAATCTTTTACCCGGTCAGAGGTGCAGCTCTTAGGTAGAAAACAAGCAGAACACTTAACTACCATGAGATTGCGCTCAGTGCAATAGAGATTACATGCGGTGATTTCAGTGGCAGTTTAAAACAGAGGAAGCGTGTCAAAATGCTTAGCAACAACACCTCCCTTTTCTCCAAAGCAGATGCATCTAAAAATTGCAGAACAATAAATGCCAGTGTGAATTCTCACAATCTGAAGTGAATGAGCAGAAGTGCAGGCTTTTACTTAAAGCTGCACTTAACAGTGTTTTTTCTTTTATATTAACAATGGACCAAATGCCATTGGGTGATGTGAAAAGGCCACTTTTAGTGACAAACCTGCCAAGGATTATCATCCTACTCTGCAGCTAAATATCCTCCAGCTCATTGTTTGGATTTTCTGGTGAAAACAGCTAAAAGGAGAGTGAATACTGGACTCCAGATGCAAGCTAATGCCGCTTCATGTTTTCTGGATGTGCAAATAAGCAATTGTAGTTGTGCTTGCTGCACTGTCCCCATGTGGCAAAAAACCCCCAAAAAGTTAAATCAGGTTTAACTAAAATGACTCCTAATTGTAATTCTACAAAAAGTAATACTAATAAAATTAGTGTAGCCTAGACTTTACATACAGCTGTGCAGAAACACCAGGTTTAAACTGACTGAATAGACATGCTGAAGTAAAAATACTTAAGTATTAACAGTGTGATGTACTTAAGTATCAAAAGTTAAAAAAGCAAGATGCTGAACGGCTCCTTTAAAACTGTATATTATATGTATTTTATGAGTGGATTATTATCACTGTCGCATCAACAGGAAAGCAACATTGTAATATTGTAGCTGGTGGAAGTGGAGCAAATATACCCTCACAAACATACGTACTATTAAATGAGCTAAACATGTCTTTTGTATGTGAAGTCTTCATGCGCTATACGAGCTATAGCTGCCACTCACATGTAGTGGGTAATTTTCCTCTGAAATTATAGTAGCTCGAAATTGTACGGCACTTCAGTAAATGTGCTTTCCACTATTCAGTGCCAGAGTCAGCCAGACTTAAAAACTCTAAACACTGAATTAAAAAGAATATCTCAGGGTGTATTTGAAGTGCTCTCCTCTGCTGTCAGTCAGTTCACATTTTGATGCAGCGACTCTTCTCCCTCACAGCGGCTCTCACTGCAGTGAAGTAGCCATGAAAGCGAATCTCTTAATTGCAGCTGGCACCATATTGTCAGTGATGTTTAAACCATCGCTGATGATGCTATTTGTTAACTTCATAATGGACCTCGCACCTTTTTGTTCATATATATGTTTAATAATCCATTAGCTTCAAGGGAAGGGTTTTGTTGGGTAAATGCATAGGTGGATTTAGAGTGCGCGTTGAAAAATCAAGTCTCTTGCTGGCTAATGTACATGCATTTACCTTTTGATTCACTGCTTTAGCATCCTGCGTAGTTAAAAGCACAAGGTCAAGGTTTTGTGTGTTTTTTGTCCGACAAAGTCCCATTCTGTAGCGACAGAAAGCCTCCTCAATTGCTAATGGTTCTTTGAAAGTCATGTCCCATGTCGAAATGTATGTCCAGCTTGCATGACTGCTACTGACCTTTTGAAATATTTATCTCAGGCTTGCAAATTGTTGAATGTCCTTATTTTGGTGCCAATTTTTTCTTGTTTGCCTCTGTTACTGCTGACATTATTCTCAATCCCCCGGCCTCAAGTGAGCTTGATTGAAGTGGAGCCAATTTCACCCTATACAGTATTTACACACTCAGTCCTCTGCTGCTCTTTTTTCTCCCCCTCTCCCTCTTCACTTGAACTTTCTTAGCACCCGCAAACATCTGCAAAGACACACGCACGCACTCACACGCACGCACGCAACCCACACATCAGACTGATAACTCATTGCCGATTTCAGACTGGAGGGCAAACAGCCTCCCGTAGAAACACGTGCCTGCTGCGTACGTGCAGAGGAGCCTCCCAGTTTTACCAGAGTCATCATTCCAGTCGCCGCCACCTGTCGTGTGTGTTTTAATGAATGTTATCCCTTTCAATAGTGATATGAAGACGCTGTGAAAAGAAATGCCATCGCTAATTCCCAACATGCCTTTAGCAGCTCTCTCACTCTTTACTCTTCCTTAATGCTTTCTTTCCTCTCTCTGTTTGCCAAGGTTTAAACTAGAATGCATTTGTGACAGTCCTGGCTGGGATTTCATCAGTTTCTTTGTAGCTGTAACAATGAACTTTTCCCCCTCTGTGTTATTAATGTTGTCTTTGCGGAGTGCTCTTGCTGTGGTTAGTCATGATGAAATCTCTGGTCAATCTTTTTTTTTCTGTAGGTGCAACAACCGTACGCAGTGTGTGGTTGTCACTGGCTCTGATGTCTTTCCTGATCCATGCCCTGGCACCTACAAGTACTTAGAGGTCCAGTATGAGTGTGTTCCCTATAGTAAGTATCGCCATCCAAATCTCATACCGAACTCTTATTGTGTGTTTTTAAAGTGTGTGTAGAATAGACAGATGTGCTGTCACTACGGTCTCTCTTCAGTTGCAAAGACTTGTTTGCTTTACAGATGATACTGCAACTGGAAACTGGAAATGTGTGGAAGGCATTAATGATGATCAATTCAGCTGAAGCATTAAAGTGTTGCAGTAATTTAAAGGGTCATTTGATGAAAATTACAAAAAAAAGCCTGTTTTCTTAATTACCTCTGGTGGAATCCAGCCATGCGGATAGTTTTGGTTTTCCTTGTCCAGGTTTGGAGATATCCACCTTCAGGGTTGAGTTTTGATAGCTGCTTCCATTTTGGATGCGGTTCCAAGTTGGCAAAATACCCAGATTTTTCAGATCAAGTCACGATGTCCGGTCATATTGTACTCCAGTTTAACAATAAATGCCAAAAAGAAGTACAAAAAAAAAAATCAATTTCTTTGTATTCTTACATCCAAATCCAATCATGTTTTCTTCCAGTAGAAAAAAAAATCTTTAACCAACCAGTGTGAGCCAATAATATGACATCCACCCCTCAGACGCTATTCAGCTGTTAGCAGCTCAGAGCTTAGAGTCATTAGTCAGCTAGCCAGCAACAGCATCATAGGTCAGCGTGTCTTTGGGTGTTCGCCACCTCAGACCTCCCTGGAGAATAATAAGGTGTAAATCTAAGTAGGGCACACCTGTTATTACAATGTAGTGATACATATTTAACATTTTACCACTGTAGTGTTTTAGTGTAGGTGATTGTAGGTAGAAATTGATTCCTTGAGTTTTAGTTACACATATCTTACAAATGTTGAAAGCTAATATTGGATTCAATACAGTGTTATCAAACCCTTCCCCTGCTCGTGTGAGATTTCTGCCTCCACCCCAGTACAAAGAAATTTGTGGTTTTTATTGAAAACTGAAATTTCAACAGCAAAATCTTCTGCAGAAACAGTTTGCGTTCGTCTTACTTACTGTTTTGATTAGAGCTCCTCCAGTTTTTTTGCTGTGAGCACAAGCAAAACTCCAATGACCTCTACTCTGTTTGGGCAGCAGAAGAAATGTCAAACCAGAGGCCAATAAAACCAAAACCATCTGCATGACTAGATATCACTTGGGGGTAACTGAGAAAATGTGTTTTCTTGTCGTTTGGCTGAACTGACCCTTTAAAAGGCTTTAATAACAGTGACTTTAGATCTGTTGTCTTTTGCTAAGATTATAAAGGAGAGGTTATAAAGAATCAGACACACCACAGTCTTACATTCACTAATGTCACGTGGAGACAGATTACAGAGGATATTCGATTAAAACAGTATAAGTGCTAAAAATCCTGAAAGTCTGAGATGACTCTGCATTTTTTTTGCAGATTAGCCAAATTCCGGTATTCCGGTCATGGATCGGCTTTAGAGACTAAAGCTGTGAAAATTGTTTAATTAAATGTACTGTTGAGTTAGTTATATCTGGTATCTGGTTTGACTTAATCTACCTTAAAAGGGTGTTTTAGGGTAGTTTATGAGAGCGGCTTTAGGCTTCATCCCTGCCTGTGAAAGTACTTTGTATTTAAATTGATGAATGATAAACATTTTCAGAAATATTCACCTCTTTTTTTTCTTCTTTCAAACAGACCTCCCTTTCACCTCCTGTCCCGTTCCCCCTCGACTAACCTCTTTGCTCTCATTTTTTAGCGTCCAATCTTTCACCCCCCCCTCCACACACACACACACACACCGTATGCACCTTCAACAGTCCACTAAAGAAACTCCATATTAGGCCGACTGTTCATCAGTCATCTCATGTGCTCTTGCTCTCTTTGGCTCATTTAAGAGTTTGGTCTGTAACATTAGCACCGTGTCGTGTTTTACGTGTGTGGGCGAGCAAGTTCGGGATCGACTTTTGATTTGTGTTTATAAAGTTTGAACAAATTCCACCCTCAGTCAGTACATGCCAAAAATAACTCCTGTGCTGTTTCTCTAAGAATGTTATCCATCTAAATATGACCAGGAGATTTTTTTTTCTCCTGCCACTTAGGAGAAGCATTTTTAGAGGGATTTATTCTGCTTTAACAGTGGCCAATGCATTATTTTCTTGGCAGTTAAAGATGGTAGGAATAAAAAGTTGAACGCACTGGAAAACATGGCACATAGCTTGTCTCCAGCCATAACTTGTCTGTTTTTATATCCTAGGATAAGAGGCCGTCTCGCTAACAAACAACTTTTTTTTTCCTAGCTCTTCTTCCCATAGCAGCCCTGCAGTTCATCTCATGGTCATATCCTCCAACTAATTCTTCTCTTGTACCTGGTAGTTGACTCGTGATAACCTTTCTCTCCCTTTTGCACTCTTTTTTGCTTTCTTTTCCAATGCCTGAAATAGAAGTGGAGCAAAAAGGTAAATGAGTGGTCTGGTCGTCCCCACCCCTCCCCTCTGGCTCCTTGTTCTGTGGTGTTGAGTACAGCTCCCCTCACGTCTCCTCCCCCTCCTGATTGCCTCTCCTGTCAAATGCTAAACCCATAGGAGGATTGTTTGCACCCATGGAGTCCAAATGAATTTCAAAAGCAGAATTTCAAGTGACATCCACGTTTTGTTTTGTTTTGTTGTTTTTTTTTGTTCTCACAATGTGGAAGAAAACACCAACTGTTCGGTGTTGATTTGTTCCAGCGACTCTTGCCTAGCACTGTATTAACTCTTGAAGAATGAGTAGTTCTGTATATATATTCTTAGTTTGCTTGGCCCAAATCTGCTGCACCCATAGCACGTGATGTGAAATAGCAGTGATGGCTGAGTGGGATTGGCATGACTAAGAAAAACAAAACAAAAAAGTTTGAAAACAAGAATTCACTGTGTCCCTTTTTTTTATCTACAACCAATTATTTGAAAACCATCTAAATGGGAACCTTGCCATGACCTCCCTCACCCATCAGTGGTTTCTCTTGTCTTTTGCCACAGAACTAGTGAAAATCCTTTACCACTGTTGTTCGGTCTATTCCCCAACCTCCACTTTCATTTTACCTCTGCTTTGCTGCCGCCACCACCATCGACAACCTGTTGTTCACTCTTATCACAAGATGTGAAGTCCGTTCCGTTTTCATTTTGGTTTATGACCTCAGTCATGTGAGTATGCATGTGCAGTGTGTCCATATACCCAGCTGTTCATGTGGCATTTGACATCAGGGACAGGCTGGTTTGAAAAAGGTGTGACCTGTACTTCTCCCATTTCCCTTGTCTTTCATTTGCAGGATTTTTCCCTTTTTCGTTCACACTTTGTTTAGTTTTGTCCCTGTAGCAGCAGACCCTTGAGATGCAAGTTCTTTTATCCTCACATTTCTCATTCTGAATAATCACGATGACACATTTATTTATTTTTTTTCCTATTCATTAGCAATAGTTCAAAAGCACTAGATAAAAGATTCCTCCAAATTCACAGTCCCTGATCTTTTTGTCCTGCACTTGAGTTGTACAGCAGCGACAATGATGCACATCTGATGTGTTACGTATGTTTTAAAATATTTTGCCTTTTTGTTTCACTCTCTTCTTTGTCACTAGTTTTCATTTGTCCTGGGACTCTGAAGGGTGTAGGAGACGCCACCTTCCTGTTTGAGGCCGAGCAGCAAGCGGGGTCGTGGTGCAAAGACCCTCTGCAGGCCGGTGACAAAGTCTTCTTCATGCCCTGGACGCCGTACCGCACTGACACCCTCATCGAATATGCCTCCCTGGAGGACTTCAAAAATGGTCGCCAGACGACCACCTATAAACTGCCCCACCGGGTTGACGGGACAGGCTTCGTCGCCTATGATGGCGCCATTTTCTTTAACAAGGAACGCACTCGCAACATTGTCAAGTTCGACCTGCGCACTCGCATCAAAAGCGGCGAGGCTATCGTTAACAATGCCAACTATCACGACACCTCACCTTATCGCTGGGGCGGCAAGACAGACATTGACCTGGCGGTAGACGAGAGGGGCTTATGGGTAATCTACGCCACGGAGCAGAACAATGGGCGCATTGTGGTGAGCCAGCTAAACCCATACACTCTCCGTTTTGAGGCCACATGGGAGACGGCGTACGACAAGCGCTCTGCCTCAAACGCCTTCATGGTGTGCGGCGTGCTTCATGTGGTGCGCTCGACCTACGAAGAGAATGAGAGCGAGGCCAGCAGGAGCCAAATTGATTACATCTACAATACCAAGCTGAGCCAGGGCGAGTACACTGACATCCTCTTCCCCAACCAGTACCAGTACATCACCGCTGTGGATTACAACCCCAGGGACAACCAGCTATACGTGTGGAATAACTTTTACATCCTGCGCTACGACCTGGACTTCGGGCCTCCGGATCCTGCTGAAGGTGAGCGCTGCTCCGTGTTTTTTTTTGTTTTCAGTCCATTGTCTTTGTGTAATTCCTCCATTGTTTGGTTTGAGCGTGGCATGTCACAGATGGCTGCCTTTTAATTTTGGATGCAGTTCAGGTGTGATAAAGAAAAGAGGGTTGTGTTAGTCTTGGGGAAAGGGCTCATTTGCAGACAGAAATTACAGATTCACCTTGGAATGAGGGATAGCTCCCAGTGGAATCACACTGCTTCAGAAGCCTGTTTCTTTATTACCATGAGGCGAGCTGACGCACTCATTCCACCTGAAGCTTGGACCCTATCAAATTCTCTAATCTCAGGCCTTATCCAAAACTGTTATGAATATATAGATATATATATATATGTGTGTGTGTTTGAGAAGTATTATGCTCAGTATAACAGAGGTTATCCTTTCCTCTTTACCTTGGGATTTGAAGTTGTGTTGCCATGGCTACCTCATCAACTACACAGAAGCCATTTTTCACAATAGATCGGGAGATAATCACCATCCTATTGTGGCATAATATTTCTAAAACCACCAGGCTGAAGAGTGTGAGTTATGTGCCACATGGTGAATCAGAGTAGAAGAATAGCTGGGACGAGAGATCAATTACAGTGAAGGATCTTGTCAGGCGGTTAGGGGGCTTAAATTAATCTGTGAAGTGCTGAGAGGTGACGTACGTGTCATCACAGAGGGACCTTGCATTAAAGTGATGATGGGCTTAATTACCTGACTGCAGCTACCTTACCCCACGGAGGCAGGCTAAGTCTCCTGTATGAAGTGTGGAAACAAGGAGCTTGACCCGACTTCACGTTACGTTAAAGGCTCAGGTTGCCCCCGAGCACTGGTCTGGATTAGGTTATGATTTTTAACTTCTGGATATTCAGGAGGGGGTTGCCCGGAGGAAATCTGATTCTTGACCTGAGCTGTTGAAGGAGGGGGATTTGGCGTTGATGTCTCAATGGGGGCTGTGTGCTCCTGAACTCTGGCCTCTTGTCAACATGTCTGTTTGTTTTCCTGCCGTTCCCTGGAATCTCCCCAGCATGATAACTCGACACCCCAGGGGGCTCCAAGTTTGTGTCTGTTTTGCTGAACAACCAAAGCCTCAATTAAGGGTATGTTAGAGGACATATGAAAAATACTCAAACTTTAATGAGTTCTCCACGCATGCAAACTGCCTTCTCAACTGTTCACGTCGTGATGTATGTAAATGTAATTAACAACTGAATTATCATAATTACCCTCCTTGTCTCAAAAGAGGCTCAGGGAGAGGAGGAAAGTGGCCATCACAGAGCATTTTCAGTGAAGGGTTTAATGTGCTCTCTCAGCTACTGTAATGCCTCGGTAAACATAAATGCCACATAGGCTTAGTGTTGCCCCTTGCTGCAGGAACAGTGCATTTAATCAAGGAACCCAACAGAACATAAGTCGTTGATTTCACTCATTATTCTGAGAACCCGTTTTCCCACCACTGTTTTGTTATTGGAATCCAATCAGAAATGCACCTTTGCAGCAGAACTTGTCACTTTGCATCATTAAGTGTGTCGTATGGGAACATTTTGAAATATTTGTGTGCTCAGGAAGGAGGGAGGAGGCATCTCGAGATGCCCCGGCCACCAGCAGCACGCCTGGCTTTGTGAATGGCACTTGAAAATAATTGGTTCTTGTTTATTAGGTTTTGTCAGATCTACACCTTTAACTTCTTTACTGTGTAGCTATTAGGATTTATTGCTGCCCATGATATGGCGTTGAATTAAACAACCCATTCTGCAGGGTAATCTAATGGTGCTGAAATAATGTCTCTCTCTCTGAAACTGAGGGGCACTTGAGGCGTAAAGGAAATTAATTGTGCCCATTAAGATTCATCGACCACAGAGTGAAGTTACCTCGAACACCAAACCCAGTGTATTTCGCTCCTTTGTAGAACTCATGTAACACAATGAGCGTCTGTGTCCTTTTCTGTCAGAAGCTTCAACCTTGGCTGTAATACTCATCCTAGAGCGACTCTGAAGTGCCAGCAGGATTAGGGGTTTATATTAAGGGAGTTTTAGCAAAGTGATCAAAGCAGAAATAATTGACTTTAGCAACTTGCCGGTATTTCCTTTACCTTATGTGGAGTGTCTGTAGCGTTGCAGGTTTCTTAATTCTGGCCCTGGTTGAAGTGATTAGCCACAATCATTCCCCATATTGATCTTTCCGCTTATTGTTCCAAACAATTCACACGCATTTAAAGAAAATGCCGGTTCTCTGCTAATGCATTGTGAACACAAAACAGCAATGATCAATACTTAGAGAGTCTAGCGCCTCAGAGGTCTCTCTAGAAGTGGTGCATGCCAATAAAAAGCACACCTAAGTGCCCGCTGTTGGAAAACTTAGAGGGACACCAGTAATGTATTCTCTGTGATGTGCAAAGGCATTAACTGATTTCAGTCCAATGAATTCAAGAAAAAAGAAGAAAAAAAACAATCAGAGGAGCCAGTAATTGCCTTGAGCATTTCAAACTAACAAGGAGAGAAGGAGAAAATTAATTTGTCTTTGAGGTAGCATTGATCTGAGGCCTTAAAGACGAGAGGCATAAAATTAATGGCTTTGTCCGAAAGGCTTTGCCACTCAGTGTAATCTGGTAACGGTAAGCACAAGTGGGCTCTGAGCTGAACTTTAATGTCAAGAAGAAACACTGTTTCATATCCATGCCACACGATAGCTACCTCGTCACAAAGCTGATGTTTTTTCTTCTTCTGCTCAGCCATTTTGTGGCTTAACTCAGCTGTGCACCTCACTGCTCTTTGGTTCGCCTTTACTTCCATGAACGACGCATCCAGGTGAGCCTCCAAGACGCAGGACATTTATAGATGTATCATGCACTAAGCCTGTGTTCCACCCTCTGAAGCATCATGTTCGGCAACAGAAATAGAGCCTAGAGTAAAGGAGTCAGGAGATTTGCAGGGGCTCTAATTGTTCTGCGTCTTGCCATGGATCAACGCTGGCGAGATTATAGAGGGAAATTGTTTAAGTGGACGTTGTAGCTGCAGATGATAGAGAGTTTTGGAGTGTTTTTGCTACGAGTTTATTTCTGTCTGCGCATACATCTTCCCCTCTGCGTGCGTGTGTCTTCAGTGTGAGCTGCTTTGCCACCTTCCTCTGACTCAGGCCGTCTAGTTATGACAGCGCTATGTCTGCTGCTCCACAGTGCTCAGTTTCAGGATCATAAATTACCCCACACAGACACCGGATATGTCCAGCAGAGCTTTTTCTGTCTTCTGCTCTTAAAAGAACAAATGCCAATAAAGCAGGGAGCCCTGCAACAATTTCTCAATGGCCTGAGTTTTTTTTTTTTTTTTTTCATTTAGCAGAAATAAGGACGTGTTCCACAGCGTTGGAGCTGCACGTGATTTGTCTTGTGGGCCTTTACCTTCCATGCCTTGCTGTGTGCTCCCGTCACGTAGGCTTGAATGAAGCAGAGCAGCATGAGTGCATATAAACAGCCTAATGTAAAATTCATGTCTTGTGGGATTTGTTTCTCTGTCATTAATTACCAGCACTGGCTCTAGGTAAAGAGGCAAAAAGACCAACTGTAGCTGTTACACAGCTCTTATCCTGTGAGTCTTATTCTTGAGTCAAGCTAAAATACCCTTAGCACAAGGTCTGGAAACAGCTAGCCTCTGTCCACTAATTAATGCGAATTAACAGTGTTGAGCATTACTGCATAACTTAGTCATACATACTATATTATGATTACTTTTTAAGTCACTTGTAGTGAGATGACAATTTGAAATTACAGTACAGTTTGGTTGAGACCGTCCGAGATGCGCTAGCTAGTCTCTACCAAAAGAGGAGAGCTGTTACTCTCAGTAAGTTCAAAGTTGTCTAATTTGCCTGTTAGCTCGCTTGCTAACGTTGACCACTGTTGTGGTAATCCTACGTTCAACAATACATCGGCGTGCTTCAGAGTTAGAGGTTATCTGAACCCAGCTGCCTCGTCAGTAGGGCTAACGTTAAGATAGCTGTTGACTGTACCACAGTGTCTCGTTTTTGATGTATGTGATATATGCGACATTTGGGTTTGGAGGATTTGGTGTATGTGTTGAGTGACTGAGAACATTTTTCAAGTAATGTGCCCAGCACTGGTAATTAACACGGTACGTTACTTGTTCGTTTAATCTGTACAAAACTGAAGTGTACAAAGACAATTTGCTGTTTTACGGGGGGTTATACAGTGGATGTTTCCCTGAGCACTGCCACACACCCAGAGGATATTCCAAGAGGTGATTGCACCTGGCCAGGAAATAGTCAGGCCCCTAACCCACCATAGCCTTTTTCTTTTATTTATTTATTTTTGCAGATTAAACAAAGCAGACTTCGTCTGCTAGCTTTTTCCCCTATTTCCATTTCTTATGCTAAGCTAACCTAAACTGGATATAACCCTATATTTACTGTTCCATATTACCATGCTCTTCTCTTGTTCTTGCATTTGGGCATGTTCACAGTGCAATGAAAAGAAAAAAAACAACAACACCGCAGCTGTTGTTTTCTTTTTCATTTGGATCAACAGTGGGAAATTCACTTTCCATTTAATGTGGTTTAGAAATGGATCCCTGCCAACTGAAACAGGCTTCTCCACTCATCTTCCAGCGGCATCCATCTGATTCAGCTGCTTCTCAGTTCGAGGACAGCAAACATCAGAGGTAAAAAGGCGACAGGAGCACGCTGATTGATTTGCAGACTTTAATAGTGCAATCAGACCCTGGCTAATTTCCGGATGATTTTAAACAGAGCTCTGCCTATACGATATTTCCTTTCAGCTATACGTGTCTCTTCGTTATTGTACTGGGAGGATTAGCCTTGTAAGTGATTCATCATCAAAAAATTAAACCACTTATAACAGCTTGATTTAGCTGCGAGTTGTCATCGCTCTTCCCTAATAGCAGGTATTAGGCGGCTTATGATCCATTTATCCTGCCATTTGTATGGACAGGTAGATAGTTTTTATTGCTCTGGCTCTATGTGTGTAATTGGAGATAAAACATCTCTTTTAGTGCTGTGGTGTAAGAGACAAAAGCAAGGACAAACAGAATATCTAGACCCCGGATCATCTGATTATGGTTTCATATTTTTTGTCATCTCCCTCGCAGATACGCTAATGGCTCTGGGGGGCTATAAAGTGATAAAACTAATTCTGTTTCATCTCCGATGTCTTGATTGATGATCTTGCATAATGGTTCTCCTTCCTTTTAACTCTGTTTTAATTTACACACTCTGTTTAGACTCGGGTGACAGCCATTTTTCAAGTGTTCACTCTCAAAGTCTTCTATTATTTACAAGAGGTATTATTCAGCATATGGCAACAGTATGCCTTTGGTGTCAGATTGCCCATAAAGAGCGACTTCACTGCCTCTTGGGAGAAATGGCAGCTAATTGGTGCAGTCCTCTCTTGGTTGAGTGCTATCAAAGGACACAGAGCTCTTACTGGATGAAAATTTGCTCTTCGCAATCAAAAGAAAATTGCAGCGTGCCCGGTACAGAGGCATCAAAATAAGCCCACAAATGCATCGACATCAGACAAACACATTACTTGATGTAGGATTAAACAGATATGTTGTATATTTAATGTTCTTGATGGTCTTCGTAATCACACTCTGATTACCCAAGACGCGGTGACTGAAAACATCCACAAAGAATTTATCTCATCTTTGATTTAAAAAAAAAATTAAATCAGTCAATGTCTGAGTGCCCCTGCTAATTAAATCAATATGAGTTTCTGATTCTGCCTGAAAGAGTGAACATGAGAGAATGACCAAGTGTCTCATGGCATGAACTCAGAAACATTTTTAATTGTCGGGGAAAAAAGCTAATTTGCTGCTTCCTTTATAAGCTTGAATAGAATATGTCGTCTTAATGGTCCTACGGTCATATCTCAGTGGATTTTGTGAGTCATTAATGGAATTTGGGAGGCAGCTAATGATTATTTTCATTTTTTATATATTTTCATTATAGTGAACAGCAGCCATCACAATATTCCACAAACCCAAGCTGATCTCTTGAAATTGGTTATTTAGTTCATTCAAAAAGACTAAATTTACAATGGAATAAACAGAGAAAATCAGGAAATCCTCACCCTGTTGTTAAAGCTAGAACCAGATTTCTTTCCCCTTCTGCTTGAAATATTCTCAGGATATTTGTTAAATTTCTCCACATCAACTGATGAATTTCTTGATTAATCATTTCATCCCAAAAGGGACCAGTTAAATAGTCAAGAAATTAGATTTTTAGGCTGGTTAATCATTTGGAAATAACGAAAATATTTTAAAAAATTCATTGGCTCCAGCTCCCAGTCTGGTTCAAAATGTGAATATTAACTTGTTTTAGCCTTCGGTGATGATAAATCGAATGTTCTTATTTTTCAGCCTGCCGCTCAAATAAAACATCAGTCAATTTGAAGACGTCACCTTTGGCACCTCTGACATGTTCAAGACTGAAAGATTAATCAAGAAAATAATCGTCTGATTAGTCGATAATGAAAATGCTAATTTGTTGCATGCAGAAGAAACATATTTTTTTTCTTTACCTTGCACTTTATAATCCCATTTACAGCACCTCTTAAATGACTGAGTCACCAATGATGATATATGCTGTTCAAAAGCATTTGCATTTGCCAGATTGACGAAGAAACATGAAAAATAATGGCCAAGACAGACCAAAATATCTCTTGATACTGTATGATAGTGTGCACTGAAACGTGGGTGGTACAGGGCTTTGGACTCTTAAGTTGGACCAATCAGGTTAATCAGGTAATGCAAGCATGCTGTTTCAGGCAGATGCATATTAGGGCTTATATCAGCCTGTGGGAAAGCAGAAGTTTACTCAGGTATGGAGAGGTTTAATAATCTGAAACCCAATTACACTTGCCCTAGTATTGCATTATATGCGTATATTGAATCAGTGGAGTCAGCCTATGAATCATCTCACTTTTCCTGAGTCAATAAAATCTCCACTGGCAGTACATAATATATTTTGAAAACTTATTTTTGAATGCGGCATTGTTATGCTGTTACACAGAGTTATATATCTGTTTGGGAAGGGTTAGGGAAGAAATAGACCTCGGACTGTTTGAAATACCTGGTCATTTCCTTTTTGTCGTTCTTAACCTGTTGCCTTGGAGTAATTCTGAACACCCTCATAGCTGTGGGTGCTCATACTAACCACACTTGTCAGCTGTTACTTTTGTAGCCTGGCCAACCTGTGAATGTCTGGGTGACAGACACACAATGACTGAATGAGTGTAAGGTAATTAGCCAGGGCTCCTGCCAGGGGAAAAGGTCACTGAGTAAAATGTCACAATTCAGCCTCTCTGTAGGGTGTCTTGGGGTTTTTTTGTTTTTTTTTTATAGTGAGCATCACACGAACACCATTCCCTCCCTGCTGTGGCCTCCTGACCACATCGCCAGATATCAGCTTTGTAATAAACTCAAATATTTCACTGGAATGAAAAAGCAAAGATCTGGCTGATTCGTGTGAAACGTGAAATGTGGGCTTTGTCACCATTCTCTCTCAGGAAATGGAGATATGTGTCTGATGATGGAGTGTCAGATAGTATGATATTGCATTTTTCCAGAAGCACCCAGGGAACCTAAAGACCTTTCACAACGGCAGACCTCACTGTGGGAAGCTGCTTTTATCTCCAAATACAATCAGGTGGTTGTGGGTAAAAATGTATGATCATTCATGCAGGAGACAAGTACATCCATGTAGACACTCCCACGCATACACACAAACATGCACTGTGTTTTTATTCATATTGGCTATTCATACTGTATAAAATTTATAGATTTCCCATTTCTGCTCTCATTTGCTAGTTATCTTCAGGCTCTCTGCAGCAGATATCCATCTGTGCGCACGCTGTGGTTTAAAGCAGAAACACACCTGAGCGATGGAGCAAACACAAGCGCACTTGCACACGTGCGTGTGCGCATTCACACGTAGATTTGCTTTGCAGGGTAGGCGTGGATTGAATACAGTGGAATCGCATTATTGCTGATGTATGGTTTTTGCTCGGAGCAGCGCAGTTCTCCTTCCGCACACCAGCTTTATCAAAGTGAGAGAGATGAACTAGGCAGAAAAAAAGTAAAATGCAGGCAGGCTTTGTCTTCATTGTTGACATTTAATCAGCCCAAGGTACTGACTCTGTTGGGAGGAAATCACGGCTATGTCAAAGGATAGCACCGCTACTGCTTGTCTTATTTATGGGCCAAAGTAAACTATAAATAGCGATAGATAGATTTAGTGTCGCGTTGGCAGGTTTGCCTTGATTTTGTTTAGTGAAGGAGCAGGAACGAGGTGGAAGCTGTGCGAAGCTTTTTATTTGCAGGAATTATGGGCAGCAGTAACTTTAGCAATACCAACAAGCCACGGGACTCGAAACAGCTGCAGCTCCCCACACTGCTGCAACTGACGGGAGTTCAAGGAGAGGACATTTATGACTTGAGCTCTAACAGCTTCACTCTTCTCTCGTTCTAGTGCCAGCCATTGAAGATTTCTCCATCTCGCCGTCCATACCGAAGACCACCTCAGTTGCGACCACCACGGCTGCGTCCACTGTGAAGGGGCAGGGTGACACCACGGCAGCAGGAGCGGATCCAAGAGACGGGAGGGACCCGTTCGAGGACAGTCGAGGCTCAAGTACAGCAGAGCCCACCGTCCCCGAGCTTCCACCGACGCCTAGACGCTTCTGTGAGGCGACCAGGAGGAGAGCCATCGACTGGCCCCAGACCCACACTGGAAGCACTGTGGAGAGGCCCTGCCCTAAAGGGACCAGAGGTATGCTAACACCTGATGGTGTTTGACACATACTGATGACATGTTATACCTTTTTGGAAAGGAAATTTTTCTTTAAATTTACATTATGTTTTATAAATACACATAAATATTTAAAACTATTTTTCCACCCACTGTTCTGCCTGCAGGATTCTCGCGCTATACAGAACATTCATGGACTGCTAATGTTATGAAAAGTTTCATAAGTGCAAACACATAATATGTTTGGATAGATCAGACTCTCCTCTAATTTAGATTTGAGATCGATACCACTCACATGTCTGTGCCCTGGAAACAGCTAGTATGAAAGCCTGCCCACCAGCACCTCTAAAGCTCATTAATTAACGCGCTGTACCTAGTTTGCTTAACCTGTACATAAACAGAACGTTAAAGAGACAATTTGTTGTTTTACATGTGTTGTAAAGTGTTAATCCTCCTCACCCCTAGCAGTTTCTGGGCATCACATTTTTACTCAACTGTGGGCTTGTTTTTCACTGCAATATATAAATCCTGTATCTCTATGGAAGCAGCACAATCATAGCCACAAGTAGCAAGAACACAAAAATGTCATTTGCGCTGTATTCTACAGTTATCACGCCATAAATTGGGGTTGCTTCACAGGCTGTACATATTGAAGTACTTACATTTTTACAACCTGTACAGAACTTCTCCTCTCTGCAGCCTGCAGTTCAGCCAGTTTTACTGTTTTCTGATCATGTGACTGTTGGTCTCAGTCCTTAACGGCTCCCCAGTTGCGCTGAGAGGTTTGAAGTTTAATGTTTCTGACAGGATCTGCTTAGTGCGAATGGTTTATTTTAGAAATTTAATTGAGACACGTGTAGAATGAAGTGGTTCTAATGAAACATCACTATCTTCAGCTTAGATGTGGTTATTTTTTCTGATGGAAATGTTCATCACACATGATTTATCCAAGGACCTTTGGAAATTTGAAAATCAGATGATAATTTCTGTTTTCACAGATTTTGGCTGTGATGGATGGCATAATTTTAGTTTTTTTTTAAAAAAAAAGAAAACATACCTTTCAAACTTGCTGGTGAGTTGTGGCGTTCAGACGTTTTTTAATTTGTGTGCTTTGGAGGAGGTGCAAGTGGGTGGAATTTTGACAAAGCAAAAAACAATAGCTCAACCTAAAACATGATGCTGTCCAATTAACCTACACCAGAAGCTGCACTGTCAGAAATTGCCACTGTGTTGATTTAACAAACTGCACTGTCTTATTATTAATATAATTTTGTATAATCAGTTTTTTACATAATAGTAAGCCCATATGATTGAAAACTGGACTAACAAGGTGAAGCTCCTCTGTGATTGTGAGAGCTTCTGTTGCAATGCCATATTGTTATAAACACATTGTAAAACACAAATACCAACACAGTAATCAGTCACAATGACTACTATAACAGTAAGATGACCAGCTGATCCTAGAGCTGTGTGGGAGATCTAATTAGCGCCTCTCCGTAAATATCGGTTGATGTTTGTCACACTGCTGTAGGAAAAGTTTCTCTTTTTTCCAGCTCAGTTATTCACACTTAACATTTATATTATCAAACTGGTTCAATATCTGCTATAATGTAAGGCAACACAACATATGCTTCTGTTGTAGACAGGAAGTTAAAAGACAAAATGCATAGTCGGAGCCCGTCCTTGTTGCTGGAATGCGTAAGGGCAATAATATTTGATTGTATGAACATGTGCATGTGTTTCTGCTATTTTCATCTTGTGTAAGTTCAGTAATTTTTAATCGTCTTGATTATTTGCCACTAAACCCTGTAGGGGGTAAACAGGAATAGCGGGTTTTTTCCATTAACAATCAAACATTACAAAGAGCCTCAGAATCACACTTTCAGCATACAAATGATTAAAAACAAAACTTCAAAGATCCTGACAAAATGTGTGAAAATGTCCCTGTTACTTTATTTGTGCTTATTTAGCTGTTAATGTGCTGTTTCCATCATCGCAGCGAGTTAGTGACATTCCAGCTAGGGGGTATGTCAAATTTGAAACTATAATCTAGCTTGATTAGAGCCTCTCGCCTGTCCCAAAAATAGGTAACCCATCTCTGTTTTAATATAATGGTATAATGTAAAGTTTTCCTGTTTGTGTCTAATTTCTTGCAGTGCGAATGCACAGAGAAAAAAAAAATGCCGTTGCCAGCCTAACAAAGCACAGAAACTAATGAAGGAAATTATGAAATACAAAGCTCTACCAAACTCTCCTAAAGTCCGCTAATTGTCTCAAAAATTCAGACTTTATATTCACACTTTATATTCAAAATCAGCGTAGGAAGTCACCAGCAAGAGGAACATTGTGCTGATGACAGTTATAGCAGTTCAGTTGACAGTGATACTCACACAGGAATCTCTCACAAGTTACCTTAACACCCCATCACAGAGACTGACAGGACTGTCAAAATATAAAGTAGGGCTATTGGACGATGAAAGCAAAAAAGAGATGATGTTTTGACTGCGGGGGTGAAAAAGAAATGAGTCTTGTGTTCCATACAGTGTGCTGTCGCTGTTGTCAGTCCAGAGGCATTCATTAGTAGTTATCCTGTGTTTCATTTAGACTTGCATAGTATGGGAGCCTATGAAATGTTTACTGTTCTGAAATACTTACAGGTAATAACAAATCAGAGTCCATTGTTTTTTCTGTCAGTTTTGTCCAAGCTATGGCCGAACCTGATAGTGTTTTAGTATCCCTCAGACAGTTTTGTTTTGTTTGTGTCGACCACACAAAGCTTGCACGCTTTCAAATTGTTTGGAAATCGTTGTTCCTGCCTAACAGTTTCCAGTTTCCCGCACCAGAGAGTCTGTATGAATGAAGGATCAGCAGGAGAAACTGTATTTGAGCAAGGGTTTGGCTTCTCTCCAACTGTTGTGCTTATTCTGTACTCCACTGCAGGCATCGCTTCCTTCCTCTGCACTGTGGCAGGGACCTGGTGCTCCAAAGGCCCAGACCTCAGCAACTGCACCTCCCACTGGGTGACTCAAGTGGCACAAAAGGTAAAACAGGAATGTGTCAGTTACAAAATATAGCAGCAAACAAATATGTTACACAGTTAAAATCATACATCTAGTGGCAATTTATGACCTTCTTTGCTTGGTTTGTTTTTCTTAAAGCTGCAGAGAACTTGTTGTGCGGGTGCATATCATGAAAATAGTCGAGCTTTTTCCAAATGGAGCTAAAATACAGAGTGGTAGCTGAAAGAAACGAGCTATCTAAAACATCAGAAGTAAATGCCAAGTTCTGCAGTCAGTTACTGGGAATCAAAGAGCCAGATCTCCTTTCTTCACTGACTTGTCTGCTTTGATGTTCAACAGTCATGCAGCTAGAAATCTAATGTAGACGCACAGATAAGAGTGTCAGTAGCCTGAACGGACCATAATGCAAAGCAAACACACAGCATATTGCATTCTAAGGAGGAGATGCTTTTATTTTCCTGACCTGAAAAACACCTTCAGCGTGCAGCAGGTTCAGACATAGTGTTGGCAGCTGGCATTTCGGGAAATATAGACATGACTAAATGAAGAAATGGGCCCCAATTCCACACTACACTACAAATTCTATGCAGGTTTTTGTGAAAGACCCATTTTCCTCACAATGCACAAAGACCGTATAGAAGCTACTGACAGACGCAAAACATTAACCTAAATTGCAAATGGAAGCTTCAGGAATGATCTTGGAAAAACAAAAATAGTAATTTTATCCTTGGACACACATTGTTGGTACAATGGGAAGAATGGGAAAACCTCATGTTATTCCAGTTTAGGAATGTTTAGGCATTATTCCAAGATGCTTACACCAGTTCGTGGCCTTGTAGTGATACTGGAGAAATAGTATACATATTTGCTCTCGAACGAGTGAAACCAGATAGAGCAAGTGTATAATTGGCTGAACTGATTGTGTTAGCATTGTTGTTGAATTTTATATGGATGTAATTGCCAACGATGGCAGTTTTGCAGTCATTATGCCACCGGTATGTTGACACTAGTTCTCACCAAGTGGGAGATATCACAGCTGTCAGAATTTTCTTGTATCTCTGACTCGGAATTACACCTTGGAGGCTGAATGGTATGAATGTTTTTCCCACTCTGCCTCCTGTAATTATGGTCTGTATGATAAGACATTAGCTGCATTAGCTTTCTCTTTGTGAACTTTAATTGGCAGTGGAATTCCAAAGTTGCCTTTTAATTGATGTCTGTGCATGTAATGCTTCATTTCCTCTTGGTACAAAATGGAAAAGTACATTGATTTCTTGTGCACTAAGGGCAAAAGCATCATACCATGAACATTAGTATATAGCATGCACTGTATAGAATTAGTATTTCGAAGGAAATTGGGTCACAGCTCAGTCAACACAGATTGGCTGTGTCAAAAAAGTAGAACACTTGATCATTATCACAGAGTTCTCTTTTCTTTTCTTTCCTTCAGCTTGTGTTGCAGTTGTGCTGTAATGTTCCCCGCTAAACGTGCAATCCCCCGTGTTTACATTCATACACTGCATACGATGACTTTCATTATGTACAAGCCCTGCCACAATAGATTAGGACTCTGAGGTGTATGTGGGATACATTATTTCAGCTTCACAAACCAAATGAGGACTGCTTCATTGACGCTTCACTGACACCCTCGTTCTCCTCTTGCTGTTTTTAGATTCGAAGTGGCGAAAACGCTGCTAATTTAGCCAATGAACTGGCACGCCACACACAGGGCCCGGTGTTTGCAGGAGACGTCAGCTCCTCGGTGCGCCTGATGGAGCAGCTCGTGGATATCCTGGATGCTCAGCTGCAGGAGCTCAGACCCAGCGAGAAAGACTCAGCTGGACGCAGCTTCAACAAGGTACTGTGAAAATTCCTGTCTGAACTAAACCTTGTCCCCCTTTTGGCCCAGGTCTGTGTCAGCATGACTCAGGACATTCATTAGCAAGACACCTACCAATACACGCTAGACACATGCACTTACGTACAATATATGCACACACACACACACACACACACACACGTTCATGGACACACATGCAGTCTGGGGTGAGGGGGCTAGAGAGGCAGGTCTTGCCCTGAGGGGAAGCTCATTCCTCTACAGCTCCCTGGTAATTACCGGCTTTGGAAACACAGGCTCACCTGGCAGTTCTACCTTAAAAGAGCTAATGGCCATGAGCCCCCCACCAACACAAAGAATAACTCTCATTGCTGACATGTGTGGAAGTCTCCCCCGGAGCCTCTGCATGCACTCAGCGAGAAAAGAGTAGGCCTAAGACGTACCTACAACTCTCAGCTGCTGGCAGTTCCATGGAGAGATGAGTGACAGTTTGAAAAATTAGATTGTTATTCAGACTTCCGAGACAGCAGTTGCTCCGTAAACAAAGTGCTTTGCACCAAAATGATGCCCGTTGTTTGTGCCCTAATGTTCAGACAGCTACATTACTATTATTGCATTTGAAGATAAGAGCTAATAGGTTTGTCACTGCAGAGCTGATAGTGTTGTAGTGACTTGTACACCACAGCAACAACACCGTGTGATTGGCTGATTACAAGCTACAGTGACAGAAGTTAAAGGATCATAAAAGTGGTGTTGCAAGTTTTATTGTCTTAACTAGGAATCACATACACTTTTCATCACACCGTCACACATCACTTACTATTCTGCAAACCATGCTGCTGTGTTTTTGATTTTTTTTCCCCACCGTTCCAGGCAGCCATTGCTTTCCAGTCATTTCTGGATGATATTAAAATTTACAACTGTATTAGCAGACTTGCTTGAGTTGTGGAATCTTACATGGTGAACATTGAGCCTGCATTAATTTTTGTAAGACGTGCATTATTTCTGCATGTTAATTCAGTTTAATTGCACCATTTTACTCTGCAACAATAATGCAACTCTGACAAAAATTAATGCAGACGCAAGAAACCAGATTACATTGTAAAATCAGACAATACCTTGATGTGCAGTGTAGTTGTTTCTTGCCTGTTTTGGAACCATGACTTACTCATTGTAACAGGCAGGCAGAGCACAGTTTGTCCCGATAGCACACATTCAGATCAGCTATGAAAACATCCTCATTTATACTTAAGGAGTATCTGAGTTTGCTGCTCTCTGGTGATTTAGCCTGCAGTGATTTACAGGTGTACTCCAAGATCTGGTGACATCACTGTCATAACTTTAAGCCTTTATATAGTTTTAACAAGTCAGTTATATAAAGATTCAGCTGTCATGAACGAGCAAATAGTTTTTTGAACCAGGCTGCAAACATGTTTAAGTCTGCTGTAAAGTTGGGCATTTTAATATGGGGGTCTATGGGGATTGGCTCACATTTGGAGCCAGCCTCAAGTGGCCATTCAAGGAACTGCGGTTTTTGGAACTTTTGCGTTGGAGGTGTGGTGCTTGTGTGACTTTAAATTTTCCACCAGAGAGAGCAGTAAAACAAAGAAAGAAACCCAGTTACCTATATGCATGGCCAAGAAATCAGCCTTTTCCAAATCAGGAAGTCAGGTTTGCCCTGATTCCCCTGTCCTGATTATTGAAACTGTCGTTCTCGTTTACACGATGAAGAAATCAGGTCACTGCAGAAAGACAGCTGCAACCTTATGCATGTAAGAGCATATAAGGAAAATTTGAGCAAGTTTCAGGAGTCTGCCAAAGGATTTTCATACCATACAGAAATCAATGGAAGTCAATGGGTGCTTGCAGTGAAAGGAAAAACACATGAAAATCTATATCTGCACAGCATGTATTAGACAACAAACAGAAAAAACACCAAGCACAGTATAAATGATCTGTATTCAAGCAGCGAAAACATACAAAAAAAACCTTGTATGGTCCTTTAATTTTCATGCAGCCCTTTCCCACAAATCAACAACTAAATGGTGGTGTGCAGGCGAGCAGTGTTTTCTGCATTTTGGTTTCCTGTGTGTGTTTGTAAGAAGTGTTTATGATGTGGAGGTTGTAATCTGGGTAAAAAAAAACAAACAGATTACAGCATTTTTATCATTGTTTTCAAATTGTGTGTGAGAGCTACAGTGTGTGATTTTCTCCAGTTTGACTCAATTAGGATGAGAAGACGATTTATTTAATGCCAAGAGACCGACAAAGAGCTGGTGCTGTATTATTCTCTCCATACCATGAAATGCAAATGACCTCGTCCCACATTGTTTATCTTCTCAATGTATTTTAAAGCATCACTAATGGGGAGCATCAGAATCTAGTCTCAGCATTTTTTCCTCCACACTGCTGTGCATTTCTCATCTCTTCCCCTAACTATTAAGTGATCCATATTCACATTTATAATTCAAAACACCTTTTTTCCTCCCAAAAGCATTTAGAGCTGTTGCATCCCTTCAAGGTTGTAGTTCATACAGACCTGTGCCTTTTCTTCTTCTTTTCATTATTAATTCTGTAATTCATGGTAAGTGGCATGATTTAATGCGTCCTGTTTTCTTACGATCTGTCTTTTGTGCTTGATCCTCTTGTTGTGTGGAAAAGCTTCAAAAAAGAGAGAAGACATGCAGGGCGTACATGAAGGTATAACTACCACTGTAGGCTTTTTGTGTTGCTTTTTTACCCCGATCCCTAACGACCAGCAGCATGCAGCGCTGTTTGTCTCTGTGTCCTTCATTGTCTTGTTACACTATGCGCCTGGTGCCTTGCTTGCACAAAACATGGCTGCTTCCTCATCTGACTGGGCTGTCTGTTCTCCTGTCCTTCCGTCCAACTGAGGATGCCACCGTCAATATCACTCCATCTTTGTCCTGTTTTCCCTCCTCTGTGTGCTATCACTTGTGTATCTTCCTTTCATTTGTCTCTCTCCTCCTCCTCTTCCTCCCCGACTTGTTCCCTCTCTCCATCTCTCTTGTCGGCTTTTCATACGTTGTGTGAATAATTGCCTTCCCACGGTCGTAATTGCACCTCCCTGTCAGCTAGAAGTGTGATCAAAGTGGCAGTGTGCTCAATTTTCACTTGCTTACATTGTACAATTTCGAGTCTCCCCCGTCCCCTCAACAACAGAAAAAACCTCCTCTCCTGTTGCCGTTGTATTTTATCCGTGATATTAATTTCTGAGCCCATTAATATGTTTGTGTTCCATTCTGATTTTTCAGTCTCTCCCTCAGACATTTTGCTTTTCATGTGCCGTGCCAGCATTTATTTCCTCGGGCAGGTTCTGCTCAAAGACAAGGACATGGCGTAAACACTCAGGACGTGATGCCTTGCATGGCATAATACAAATGATCTGATTTTGTATCTCTTAGCGGCTCATGGGGGCTCCCTGCAAATGTGGGATGTTTTTACTTGAAGTCTTATTTTACTGAGAGAAAAGGACGATGCATTTCCCTCACCTGATTTAAAAATGTGTGTTAGTTATTTTTCTAGCGGCATGACTCTGTGAAAGGGGATGTCGGCTAGACTGAAATATGCCGGACAGATTGCCGTGAAATTTTGTTTCCAGGTGATAAGCTGGTCAATTTTGTTTTGAAAATTTGTGGTGCCCAGAGGATACATTTTAATGACTTCGGTGATCCCCTGACTTTAAAGGAGTGCTCGTCTGATTTAGCATTGCGCTCCTATAATGGATGCTTTAAAAAAAACAACAACATAAAAATCAACGCAAAAACCAGAGATATCATCTTCCTTATTCAGTGACTTCTACCTTACCCACAATGCTACTCAACACCCAACATTTCAGGCGGAGACTTGGGTGTGTTATGCTAGCAGTGGCTAATTTAGCCTCGAGTTGCTAGTCTCAAGCAGAGGGGAGGAGGAGGATTCTTTCAAATGCCACAAATTTTTTTTCACTTTCAGCCTCGGCATTGACTCAAGTGACATCACTTGAGGCGATTTATCAAACTTTGCACCACTCCCTCTGAGCCTTGATTGGTAAAATGGGCGGAGCTCCCCTTAGATAAAATACCTCAACAACTATTGGATGGGTTGCCATGAAATTTGGTCCGGACATTCACGTCCCCTTGATGAATTGCAGTGTTTTTGCTGAACCACTTTCATCAGGTCAAAATTTTAATTTGTCCAAACTACTGAATCACCACGTGATTCTTTTCTCCAGCTGTAACGAGCCATGGGGGCTCCCCCGGTAGCACTCCTGTGATTTGTAAGGTGACCTCCTCCCAAGTGAGAATTGAAGAGGATTCAATCAGAACACAGATCCTTCCTGTGTCACACAAATGAGACACAGCCGCCTTTTTATCCCCCCTTTCGTTTTTCATGGGCCCTCTGGGCGGGGGGGGCATTTAGTGTCTGTCTGGTTGTAATGGCTCCAACCATGTAATAGCCACTACTCTCGCTCTCTCTCTCTCACACACACACACACACACACACACTTAACTCTCATCATAGTCACAGCTCGCAAGCTTCTAGTTGCCTGCAAGGTCAGGGCCACAGAGATTGATTTCTGTGCTCTGGCCCGAGATATAAAGACACGCTGAGAGCCCTGTGTCTGGATACAGTCATCATTGCTGTGGTTAATATGAGCTCAGTGGTTAAATGTTGCGGTTAATCATACATTGATGCAGACTTGGGTTGATCCGCTTTCTTGTTATTCCAGGCAAACGGATAATCCTGTCTGTGGTCAATTAGTGTTTTGGATAATCACAGCTGTGACTAATTGGTACAGTGAGCAGGGGCTTGTTGTGGTTAATTACCGTTATTGTGGCGGGCCTTGCTCTGGTTAATGGCACCTATGGTTAAATTGTCACTCTGATTTATCACATCAAATGTTGCTCTAGATTCTGAATCTGGGATTTTAGAAAGTGACACTGTGGCTGATTGTGTCAGACAGGAGTCATGAACTCACCCTGCCGGGGTCAAAGGAAACTCTTGTTTTATCAACATCTCATATTTGTGTGGGTTTTGTGGAATGTTTGGCTGACTTACTGCTTATCAGAAAGCAGGAAATGAAAGGATTGCAATTGAAAACAATCAGAAATTTCCCCCCATCTAGACTCAGATTGCCACTCTGGACATGGATTTCATGATAATGCCCCCTTTCCTGCAGGAGAACAGCATTCAAGGGCATTATGGGCAGATCCTGTCAGGGAAATAGGACTATTGTTCATTATAATTGTTATTTGGGAAAATAGTTTCTTAAAACCAGGAACTGAGAATGCAGCATTGTAGACAGCTCCATTCAGTGAAGGGGAAAGGAAAACATTTGGTTTGTATTTCTTTTCCCCCCTCAAGCATTTTTACATTATTCAATAAAGAAATTGGTCCAAGACAGGGTTCCTTAGATTAGGCCTATTTTTGTAAACAGAATATTTGATAATACATACTGCATTTTTTATCGTCATTATTATTTTAGTTACCCTGGACTTCCTTGAACTCCCGTGTCTTCAGCCGCAGTGATCCTGAAGTTTCAGTTTGAGTCGTTGTTCCTCCTGCCACTGTTTGCCATGCATGCCCTTTTTATCATTTGCTGTCCGTTCCACGCTTGTTGTTATCAAACTGAAGTTATGACAGGAGGAAACAGTAAGCTGACATTTCACTTGTCTCCATGGATACAGGCAATCGTGGACACTGTGGACAACCTCCTGAGGCCGGAAGCTCTGAAATCCTGGAAAGACATGAATTCCACAGAACAAAGTCACGCCGCCACAATGCTGCTGGATACACTGGAGGAAGGGGCGTTTGTCCTTGCAGAAAACCTGATCGAGCCAGCCATCGTCAAAGTGCCTGCAGAGAATATCAGTAAGTTCCTCTCCACTAACTGTGAAACAGATCAAACTACACGTCTGTCAGTCACAATTTATGATGCTGATGGTTGTTTTTCTTCTTGCCTGTACACGACCTCTCACTAAAATTGTTTCAGAGTGAGTGGTGACATTGTCTTCAGAGTGTGGGCACCTGGACCGCAGTTCCTCAAGGATAATGTAATTTTTTAAGAACGGCCACATCTTGCCAATGTCACAATGAATGATTTGACTCCAAAAAAACAAGCAACTGTGTCCTCACCGGCAGATTATTAGCAACATGATCTCATTCATTTAAATCACCTTTGTGCAGTGAACTGTCATATTTCCACTCATAGCTCTTTGTTGCTATGGTTATGATCTCCAGCTCACCCTTTTTGTCTTATAGCTCGCTGATTTTTAATCTTTTTCTTGCATCGTAAAGTCACCCCATTGAATGTGTGCCGCAAGATGAACTGTCCAGACCTCTGGGGGGAAACAAAGAAACCAATTGAATGGCATTGTTCCATTCATACAGCACTCTATCTGTTCTCTCCGAGCCTTTCCCATTAAGTGGTAGTTAGCTAAGCTGATAAGGACTAGTTGCTCTGTCTACCAAAAGCACTGATTAATACATTGTGTAATATTCAGCATATTGGCTACTTAATCTCTGCATTCGGGCAGTTTTTATGAGCTTGTCAAGCTCACGCTTATCTGCACAGTAGAGATAGCATTCCAGTGGAGAAACCTAAATACAGCCACATAAAGAAACACACAACCTCGGAGAACGGCTTACCTGACCTCCCTTGAAGAGTCAGAAAAAATGTGAAAATGATTGTTGCTCCTAATTAGCAGTTTGTTGAAGCCCAAGTGGCACCTCCAGGCGAGCATCAAGGGCAAGACGAGGGAAAAGGGAGGGAGAGCAAAGAGAGAGCTAAAAACTAGACAGAGGGGGAGAGCAACCAGAGAACAATTCCTCGTCTCCGTCTGTCAGAAGCCATCTATCTGAGGAAGTGAGGCCGTTTCTGATGGGCGGGAGTGTGCTGATACGTGTGTCCTCCTGACCCTTCAGTAATTTCACACATCAAAGGGAGCACCACCCGGCAGCTGGCATACCGGAGAGAGGGGCTGCAGGAATTTGGAGGATTTTCAGAGATTTGCTCGCCGAGCCCAGAGTTATCTGAACCCACAGGGGAAAGAAAAAGTAAAAGTACAAGCTCAATGATATTTTTGATCCTATGAATATTTGACATTCATGCTGCAGTAGGCTGTGTGCTTGCATTTGCTCATCCTCTATTGCGCCCTTGTTGTTATTTTTTCTTTTGCTCGTACCTCGGAGGCTTTCACAATGCCAGCCAACAGCTTAGTGACATGTTTTTTTTAAGTAAATGACACTCTACGGGGTCTTGCCAATAAGATTTGATTCTGTTATGGGTACAATGAACCTCACGTCGTTACACATGCCCTGCTGGGCCTTAACGGTGGAGCTCTATTAAACATCATGTACTGCTTTTTAAATGTTGCCTATGAGTAATACATCCCTCTCCTTCTCTCTCTCTCTCTCTCTCTCTCTCTCTCTCCTTCCCCTCACCTCATATCATCTCTCAGTGTTGGATGTCTACGTGTTAAGCACCGACGGTCAGGTGCAAGACTTCAGGTTTCCTCAGACAAGCAAGGGTGGAGCGTCGCTTCAGCTCTCCTCCAACACGGTCAAAGTCAACAGCAAGAACGGTAAGAAAAATCAATTGCTGCAGAAACATTTAATCATCGTTCAGCTTTTCTTTACTGTTTTGGGTTGTTGCAGCGATATAAAATCTCCTCTTGGTGATCTTTCAATGAAGATGAGGGCAATCACTGATGTTTTTTTAAGCATAAGTTCGATATTTTGGTTACTACACTCACACATTATACACATTTGTGTTCTTAATGAGATCTAGATGAGACTGATACCACTCTCATATCTGCATGTTAGAGCTAAAGGTGTGAGGTGATTAGCTTAGCTTAGCATAAAGCTAAGCTAGCAGAGATGCCCTTATGTTTTTTTTGCAGTACCTCAGTTAGCCACTGAGGAAAAAAAAAGGAAGTAATAGGCAGACTTTATAGTAATAATAGGCATAGTAGTAAAAGGCAGACCACACTATATCCAACTCTCTTAATTCATTCACTGTGCAAATTCATATTGGGCTCTCTGCTGCCCCCTATGTCCTTTGGTGGAAAAACACCTAGTACATCTGTGGCCTTAAGCAAATAACTGAACAAATTGTTGTGTAAGGTTATGCATGCATGAGGCAGCAAGGAGCGCAATAAAGGAATAGTTTGACATTTTGGGATATATGCTTATCCCAAAGTTAAAGAAAATATTTCTCTACCTCTGATGTCTCTGCTGGTTATTTAGCAGCCTCACAAAAATGAAAAGACTCCAGAAGGTCACTGGCATGGCAAAGAAATAGTGCCGCACATAACTCCCCTTAAAACCACAACTTGTTTAGATGATTTATACATTACCTGCTGAATTGTGAGCTTTAGAGATGCTGGTAGGCAGATATTTTTTTACATTTTGGACAGAGATTTGCTGTTTCTCCTTGTTTTAAGCATTTATGCTAAACTAAACTAATCACCTGCTTGCTGACTTTAACTCAAGACAAGAAAGTAAATGAGCATTACTCCCAAAATGTGGAGCCTCTGAGGTTCAGTACATTCATACAATATCAATGAGTGAATGTTCCTCTTTTCAGTCAAAAGATTATTTGTACTTTGCTTGTTTATGCTCCCTCTTCATGATGATTTTATTATGGCTTTTTGCAGGTGTGGCCAAGCTGGTATTTGTGCTCTACAAACACCTGGGTCAGTTTCTCAGCACAGAGAATGCCACACTGAGGGGAATGGGGGACCTGAACAAACGCAACCTCTCCCTCACTGTCAACTCCCACATCCTGTCAGCTTCTATAACCAAGGAGTCCAGCCGTGTGTTTGTGGCCGACCCCGTGATCTTCACACTGGAGCACCTGGATGTAAGCCTCCTCCTGAGACTCCCCTAGACGACACCATAGAGCCGGGCTGTTAAAACACTGAAAGTGGCTGCGCAGCCTTTCTCAGTGAAGGGCAAATGCTGCGCTTTGCTGTATTATTGTTGTTAAAAAACCGTTGGAGTAAAGAGAAAGCATCTATATTATGCTGAAGAGTCATGAGTGACAAGCACTAATCAGAGATGTAGACTAGTAGAGAAGCAAGTCGAGCTTCTTCTGTGTTGTGTTCCACCTTGGAAAGTGCTATTCTGATTTCTTTTTTTCTTTTTTGAATCTGTCATCTTTTTTTTTCTTTCAAAGAGTACAGATAATAATTGATTAAACGAGCACAGTTAAATGCAGTCAACACGCCCACCCTGACGTCTTGTTTCTTACAGTTGCAGATATTAAATATACAAGGTGTGTTGGTGTACAATCATGCATATTGCAGCGCGTGGTCATATATGTTTAATCGTTTTCTCCCTGCGTTTGTGTTTTGTAGAAGGAGCACTACTACAATCCCAACTGTTCCTTCTGGAATTATTCGGAGCGCAGCATGATGGGATACTGGTCCACTCAAGGCTGTAAACTGCTGGAAACCAACAAGAGCCACACCACTTGCTCCTGCAGTCACTTGACCAACTTTGCCATCCTCATGGCTCATCGGGGAAATGTGGTAAGTGGCCCTCTCCATGTGCCTTGCACGAGCTATTTTTCTGTCTCAGTTAGTCGCTCTTCCGTCTCGCTGATAGATTTGTGCACACGGCACGAACAAGAATGGCATTTCAGTGGAGATAATTAGATTATTGCTGGAGGAGAAGGTAAGGGGAGGAGGAGGAGGAGGGGGAGAGGTGGAGAAAAGGAAGCTGGCTGTCACTTTAAAAGAGCGAGATTGTGGATCAGGATAGGAAGTGCCATACCACTATCAGAAGTAATTATATTTTACCTATGGTCCGTGTCTAATATTCCTCCATGCATATGTCCCTGAGAATCATGGGAAACAGTATAACCTCTGCTTTAACTTATGTTTCCACCCCTCTTGAAGTGGTGTAGGATCCGTTTGGTCGCGAAATGCAATTACAATCCAATTACATGATAAATAGCATGTGTAGCAAGGACCTTGCCAGTAATAAATGTGGAGGATAAGTTTGTGGTTCATTTAATAATAAGTCCCAACTCATGAACTCTGTCCCTGTCATCTGTCTTAACCTCAACCTTAACCACAGTTTGAAACCAGAGCCCTGAGGCTAGGCTGAGCCTCACACCAATTCCCTACACATCACCTCAACTGCAACTCCTGCTCTCAATAAAATTACACATATCACAGGAGGAATTGCCTCACTTTCAGGCCACCATGTCCTTGAGTGATATTTTGTATGGTCGAGTCTGCTATTTTCACATTTGCCTGGTGCCCATCTTGAAACATGCCCCGTTTTTGATTTTTTGAAACACGGCGGGATTTGACCTCAAAAAGAGAAGCCACATGTGGACATCACATCACGTGGTTGCGGTTCTTTGTGGTGGTTTTTTAACTGATGTCACTTTCTGCAACATGGGCCCCATAATGCAACCTAAACGTGTTCAGTTTGAGTGCCAAATGTCATCGGGTACGATCAGGTGAAAGGATAGACAATATTCACTCATCCATACGTGCATTGAATCAGTTTTTCCCTGATTTTAACTGCTGTAACTAAATTTTATTTTAAAATATCCCCTCCTAGTACTATTTCGATGTGACTCTATTGATGACAAAATCCACAGTTGCTGTTTTGAGCAAAAATACATTATAGAGTTTGTCTGATGCTAAAATCAGGCCTCAACAGTCTGACTTGGACAAATCAACTCGATATCTTCTAAAGTTTCTGCCTTCTTAGTACAAAAGAGGCCTTTTGTACTGACATTTGGAAGATATCTACTTGATTTTTCCCCTTAGACTGCTAAAGCCTCATGTTAGCCTCAAATAAACATTTTTGCACAGAACTGTGGATTTTGTCCCTCATCTTATCCACTGAAAGAGCATTAGGAAGGCACTACTTAAGAGACAGTATGAACAGCAGGAACGATCACAGGCAGCAAAACCTGTCTCATATAAGCACATGCATATTATTTTAAGACATACCCGAAAATTTGTGAACCTATCCGTGAACAACTGCATCGCGTAGAAATATCCATTTTCATTATAACCATGTATAACATCGATATTTCCATCAGGTCGATGTGCACTTCAACAAAAATAGCTACGTGTGCTTAAATGCCACCAATCATGATGAAGAGTGTGGCGCTGAAAGCCAGTCTGTCATGTATGTTTTTTCTGCAGGGGGACGGGAGCGTCCACGAGCTTCTTCTGACCGTCATCACGCGGATGGGTATCGCCGTGTCTCTCGTCTGCCTCGCCATCAGCCTCTTCACCTTCTGCTTCTTCAGGGGCCTGCAAAGTGACCGCAATACCATCCACAAAAACCTCTGCCTCAACCTCTTCATCGGCGAGCTCGTCTACCTCGTGGGCATCAACATGACGGAACCAAAGGTACCGGGGAAATTATACCACAGAGGGTTTTGACTTTCAGACTGCTGATGAATGGGCTCATCTGCTGTGATTAACCTTTAAACGCTTGAATTTCTTCTCCCTCAATTTTCCTTCTAGTGGATTAGATTAAAATACCACATATCCATTCTGTATCTGCTTATACTTGAAGATCTACAGCGTTGATTCCGAGTGAAATATTCATACTCAGAATGATTTGATGATCAGTGGTTTTCTTTTTTTGTCTTTTTCCTTTTTAATGGATGCACCATTTTAAGAAGTAGAAATATTCTATGCATGATTTTATACACAGTTCTCGCACATCATTTCTGTCTGTCAATGCATTTTTACGGAAATTGTGCATACTTTACTACTATAAAAACTTGTGGATGCCTTTGTATGTATGGTTAGTGATGTTAGCTTAGCTTAGCTCATTTACAAACAGTTATTCATTCCATTTTGGGAGGGAATCAATATTTAATCAAATGTGCATTTGCACAAATACTGTAATCTCATTCCTGAGTTGGTCAGGAAATTCTCAACATAATGAAAAAAGTTTAAATAAGTTTAAAAAATAAAACTATATATTTAGCTATTTGGGGCTAAGCATCTTAGCAAACAGTTGCCTTTGCACACATCCAGTGTTCATTTGGAGCAGAGCAGTTTTTCTGTCCACCTGATGAATGTAAGGCCAGTGTTCACTCTCCTTTTAGCTCTAAATTTGTCTCTATGAACTCCTGAGGGAAATATCTCTCTCTTAAGCATCTTAATGCTGCACTATGTTCACCTGCTAGTAACTGAGTTTATCTGTGTTCTGGCAGATCGTGAACAGGTCTATCAAAGGGTTTTTGCTGAAAATAGCTGCCTTCTGGGACTAGAAAACCAAAACAATAAAGCTGTGAGCTATAAAACCAAAATATTGAGGTGAAAGATGCTGATGCACTAAAGTGACCTCTATTACATTAAATGGAGTCATTTGACCGAATCAAAATTATTGATTGGAGATGCTCTCTTCTTGACATTGCAATCGAGTTAAGCTGAGCTAATGAGTTTAAAGTCAATGAACTTTCAACTCCAAACAAAAATATAAAACAGTTTGGGTGGGTAGTAATCAGTCATACAGAATAAGTAGGAAATGTTCAGATTCAGCTGAATCCAAGTCATCCGTCTGCACAACCTCTTGGCTTTGTGTGTAACGCCTGCATGTGTCCTCCTGTCAGCTGGTGTGCTCCATCATCGCCGGCATCCTCCACTTCTGCTTCCTGGCTGCATTTGCCTGGATGTGTCTGGAGGGTGTGCAGCTGTACCTCATGCTGGTCGAGGTGTTTGAGAGCGAGTTCTCGCGCAGGAAGTACTACTACGTGTCCGGGTACCTCATCCCGGCTGTGGTGGTGGGCATCTCGGCAGCCATTGACTACAGAAGCTACGGCACACAGCGAGCGTGAGTGTGGTTTCTTTGCAGAGCTCCTTTTGTGGGATTAAAATCAAGGCCATTAGTCCTCCCGTCTCCTCATCAAGACAGACGCACACAGCATGCATGTACTGTATGTGCTAATGATGGTAATATCACAAAGAGTGGTCCACCTCTGCCCCTTGGCAAATTTACACCCTGTCACCGCTTAAAGAAGAGACTGTGAGCAAAGCCGCAGCATTAATGAATGCGCCGGCTAGCCACACTGGCCTGCTGGGTTTTTATTCTTTGCATGTGGGTAATTGCCGCCCTTGTCAGTTAAAAGTTTATGCACTTCTCCGCTGGTCTTCATCCAAGCAGCAAGCTTTATGATTTGTAAGACTGCAATCCTCTAATTTATGGGATTAAAGTAAACTCCATTTTTATTGCTGTAGTCTTTACTTCATTTCTGTTTCCTGGTGATAAACACAGGCCGAGGTGCAATTCATTCTTGGAAGTGTCTACAATACTTTGTTTACTGTTCGGAGTCTTAGGTACACAGTCCGGCATCCCACATGTAGACATTTGCAGACTGTGAAGTCATGAGACCAATAACCGCTGGCTTTTAGACTGCAGCTTCTCATGGCACGAGGCCAACACTCCCTCAAGGTCGGGTTTTCTTCTCTGTGGTCAGAGGAGTCTCTATTCTATTGCCGTGGCCTCTCATCCATCCTGCTCTGCCGGGCCCTGATCGATGAGACAAAACTTTGTTTTGGCAATGAGATGATTTAATGAACTGATATCACCTTTTGCACCCCGCAGATGCTGGCTGAGGGTTGATAACCATTTCATCTGGAGTTTCATCGGACCTGTAACCTTCATAATTGTGGTAAGTTGTAATTTTGTGTACGTGTGTGATAACTCTTTTTTTTTTCTGTCAAAGAAAAGCTTTGAAAACAGCGTATGGATTTTCCGTGCTGGCAGCCTCCTAGCTCTGCTTTCTCCGATCAATTTGCATGAAAGGAAAGTGGTCCCATTATAGCTGACACGAGGACATCAGTGTCCACTCAGCTATGAAATCCTCTGAAATCAGAATTGGTGAGAGGTAACAACTTAAAGCTGTTTGGTCCTTGCTGTACATCTAGAGAATACTCCCCTCCTGCAATCAGGAGGAGAAATCATCTCAGGCATGAAGGTCATTTGCTCAGTGGGAAAACAAGGGCAATGGTGGTGGGGGGGTGAACATGGAAGTAATGAGTGGGTGGGCCAGACAACCATTACCACAGCTCATAGCCCTGCTGAGGATCATGACACATCCCCAGCCAATCCCAGCACGCGGACATCTCCGTCTTCACCTTTTAATATTTCATGTGGTGTGCTGGGTGTTCACAATGCGCACACGCTCACACATTCACAACATGTGCACATGCATGCATGCAGGAATGCATGCGCACAGGCCTGAACAAACACACTCAGTGTATCCATCGAGGTGCATACTTTAACACACATGTAAATCTGTCCATAGGCTGTAAATACATGTAAAACCAAAGTGCTGCGTCGGCAGCGCTTTTTTTTGTGCTGTATTTGGCAGAGAAGCCGGAGACCTGAATATTGTAGAGGACAGTCCCTTGGAGACCGGGCATGAGGGGGAGTCCATATGTAGTTTGCCTCAGCTTTCTGCAGAGTGCCTCCCTGCCTCCTCGCCCTGCTCTCTCTCTGTCTGTCTGTCTGTCTGTCTGTCTGTCTGTCTGTCTGTCTGTCTGTCTGTCTGTCTGTCTGTCTGTCTGTCTCATCGGATCTGTGTCATCTCTTGCGGGTGTGTTAAATGCATCTCCAGCCACTCGACTCATGCGGATGTAAATCGGCCCCAGTGGCCGCGAGACAAAACTCTGCATTACTCTAAACTGTGATCTAAAAGCTTCTTTCTGTCTTCTTAGCCACTCCTTTTCTTCCATCTTTCTTTGTCGGTTTCCATCTGTTTTCCACTCACACTCTTGTTGTTTCCATTTAGAGACAGAAGAAAATGAAGTATTTGATGAACTGAGAACACTACATGGAGATCATTGCGCTTTGTTTGCTTGCCAGCTCGTGCTTTTTGTTGTTTATTTTCCTTTATGTACAGTAGATTGGTCACGCTTTCAAAATGCTAGCTCAGAGCAGATATGGCAAAGAAGTTTTTAATAACATGAAAATCCGGATATGTACTTGTTTTCATTGAATATTTACAGAAGTGCATTTCAAAGGTTTAATATGGTATTGAGCCAAATTGAAGCACATCTCCTGCCTTTCCCTCGGTGGCCACAGGCCCTGCAGTGCTTACAGAGAAACATCCTGAGAGCATGGAAATCTTTCTGGATGTATGGCTTGAATCAGTTCAGTGTTTTTCCTGGCTTCAGTAAAAAATGTTTCTAAAATATGGCACTCAGCGCCGCTCTTTCCTTTCTGCGCTTTTCTGGAGCTTTTGTTTTTGCTACATGAGATCTGTTTGGACTTCAACAGATATACATTCTCATGTTCAATGAGGATCTGCGCTTTGACGTTGACTCCTATGTCAAACAAACGGGGGAAAAGAGCATTTGGTGCAGCTCATGTTGAAGGCCAGACCTGTGTGAGGGAGACCAAAGTGTTAATCTCTCACTGTTGTGTTGTTTTTCTTTGCAAATCAGTGTGCTTCATGATCTGCGCTGAGGCATCACACTTTCTTATTCCTCTCCGTGAAAGTATGCTGGAGTTGACGCTCATTACTAATCCAAAGCCACTATAGATTAAGCAATACTCCAAGTCAGTCTGACGCATAAAGACGAAGGTTAGCACTTAAGCACACATTTGAGCTCCTTGTGCTTGAGCGTTCTCTTTTCATGACACTTAATACTTCTACTCTGCTTCATTTCAGATGGAAACGTTGTACTTTTTACTTCTTTGACGGCTTTAGTTACTTTTCAAACAAAGATTTATGCATTCATAACATATAAAGTGCTCATAAAATATGATCGTTTGCTATTGATTAACCTACCCAACATCATATACAAGTAAAGCGGAAACGATTGGTTGATTAATTGATGGGTGGACAGACAGGAAATGATCATGATTAAGTCATGTTTCATGCAAAATACAGACATTTCATTGTTCCAGCTTCTCAAATGTAAGAATTTGCTGCATTTCTTTTCATTTATTTTAATATTCTTTCCAATGACTTCAAGATTTGAACTACTGGTTGAACAAAAGAAGCATTATGAAGGTGTCACATTGGGTTTCTCACTGTTTTCTAAATTTTTACAGACGAGAACAAAACCAGTATGAAAATAATCATGAGCTCCAACCAACTGCAACAGTAAAATCTTTGTTACAATGTAATTAATGAGTGATAATAATAATAATAATGTAATGATATAATATGTAAGTGTATATAGAATAACATGAGTGCTTCTATTTGTAGTACCTGAAGCATTTTCCTGATTACACAAGGAGCACTCTTTATATTCTATTGCATGAATTCAGTGTAGCATCAGTACTTTTACTTCAGTAAAGGGTCTGAGTACTTCCTCCACCGCTGCTACAGTAGCAGCAGGAATTGGATGCCTTTCTAAGTGCATTCTGTTAACCCTGATCCACGTCTGTTTTGACAGGTCAATGTCATCTTCCTGGTGGTGACGATGTTCAAGATGGTGAAGCACTCCACCTCCATGAAACCCGACTCGTCCAGGCTGGGCGGTATCAGGTGAGGGTGTCACTCGGGGGGTATTAGCCGGCCGTGCCGTGGTGGTTTGTGTGCGTGAAAAGAAAAAATATGCGCCATTACTGCTTTTGCCTCCCTCCTGAATTTTTCAAAAGCTGTATTATGACCAGCACGTTTATTTGATTTTCTCTTCTCCTAAACCTGACCAGACCAATATTCTTCCCTCTCAGACTCTATTTTGGCTCATATAGGTGCTCCTTTTTAAGTTCATTTATGATATCAGTATTTGCACTAGGCAGGGTTATATTGCCTTTTTTTTATTTCTTCATAACTGCATGTTTGACCTTTGGTGTCTCTTTGCTGCCTTGCTGGCATAGTTTACAGGCTTCCTCGGAAGACTGACTCAACTGTGCCTCGTAGATTTAAAAAGATGGTAAAAACGGAAAAAAGCCCCTCTCATCTTTCTGCTTCCAGTGGGCTGCATTTGCTCGATAAAAAGACAAGTCCCTGTATATTTCAGTGCCTGGATTCTTGTTCAACAATATGTTTGAGGGAAGGCCAACACATGCTATGTGGGCGCATGATTTTTAGGCAGCCACTCGCAGTTTGGTCCCAACCCAAAAAAAGGCATTGAATTGGCGTTCAGGTTTGTTTTTAGCACACAGAGAGCCGCATTAGCGGATGCTGGATTTCACACATTATCCTAAGAAGTCAAAACTCATTAACTGTCATTAATTAGGATCTACCTCAAATCGGCTTTGTGTTTAGTTTTGTGTGTCAAATGTGGGAGCTGGTAAAGTGAACTAATTGGTTGCATTTTGTGTGATTAGACAAAAAAAACGAAGGACTCTTGTATAAAAAGCACCAGATATTGGACAGCAAGTCTAATCAGCCATCGATCTCAACACCTCCTCTCCTCTTTCCGTGGATCCTCTCTCATGCGATATCTTGTGGTCGTCGTCTCCTCTGCATGCTCGCTGTGCCTCTCTCAGGGTGGCTCGCTTCTCTCTTGTGTATCAATAACGACCAGCCGTCGTCATTGAAAGCGACTGTGAAGTTATCTTATTTCCTCTAGGCTTTCCTGCAAACCTGCTGTGTTTGCAGTCTCTTTAGCCGCACAAGTCCAAGGAAATATTTTTTGACTCAAGTGTCAAATACAGAATGCAGAGTCGCTGTAAAACTTTGTATTGGCATTTATACACTATGCTGCAAGTCGTCTGACAGGAAAAAGAGGGATTTTGAGAGTTTATTGCTTTTTGTCCAGGAGCAAAGAAAAGGCAAACCAGTGGTAGTTTTGCAGTTCCACTTTTGTTAATATCGCTCTTCTGTCTCTTCCACAGGTCGTGGGTGTTGGGAGCGTTTGTCCTTCTTTGCCTGTTGGGGCTCACGTGGTCCTTTGGCTTGTTCTTCCTCAATGAATCTTCCATAGTGATGGCTTACCTCTTCACCATCTTCAACACTCTGCAAGGGATGTTCATCTTCATCTTCCACTGCCTCCTCCAGAAAAAGGTAAGATTTTGTCCTCCGATACAGATTTCAAACGAGGAATTAATCAACAGCAAATCATTTGTGAATTAAAAATACCAGAGATTCGCTTCTTCCAGCTTCTTGAATGTGAGGATTTCCTATTTGTACTCACTTTACATGTGTAGCTAGAAACTGAATTTGAATTGAAGGAATTTGAAAACACCACTTTGGAAAGTGTGACATCTTTTATTATTTAGACCAAACAAATAATTAATTCATCTCTAGTATGATGGAGACAATACATTGTTAATCCGCAGAAAATAATTTGGCTACTGTTTTCATAATAAATTCAGCATTAAAGCCACTTTTCAAGAAAAAATACCAGAAATTAGCTTGTTTAAGTTTCAGTGTTGCTTTTCTTTGTCTCACAATAAATCGAGGTATGGTGTTTCAGACTGTTGATCTAACAAAACAAGACATTTCTGAAGCATCGCCTATGGCTCAGGTAACTGATTGGCTTTGTTCCTGATATTTTAAAGACAAAACAAGTCATCAAGAAAATAATATGCAGATTAATTGATGATGAAAATGATCATTAGTTGTGGCTTTACTTTCACACAGCTCCAACACGGCGCTGCCAAGAATCGCCCATTTCTCTCCAAATCTATTTAATCCCTGTACTGCAGGTGTGGATCTGTAAATATTAGCATTGCAACATTTCGTGATATTTATTCTTTCGCACTTGGCAACCCGCATATCGAAGGGCTTCCTCTCTGCAGTATTTCAACATGTTATCATAGTGTGTGTTATCCCTGTCCTTACAGATGTGGCATTTAAACTGCTGTCAGCTGGATGGCATTTTGATAAAGATTTGGGATTTGAGTCTCTCATAGGGGAGGGCGGCACAGTGGGCAGTGGTTAGCTCAGCATGTGCTAACCACCGTGCTTGTGTGGGTTTCCCCCGGGTGCTCGAGTTTCCTCCCACAATCCAGAGATGCGTGCAGGTTAGGGTTACCGGTGAATCTGCATTGCCCATAGGTATGAATGTGAATGGCGAGAATACGGCTTGTCCGGGGCGCCTCTCGCCTCTCAGTGTCAGCTGGGATTGCCCAGGGATGGATCTCTCACGGGAGGGTGATTGTGTCGCTCTCTGTATGCTCGATCCGTCCTGACCTTTTGTTCCCCTGCAGGTCCGCAAAGAGTACAGCAAATGTTTCCGTCAGTCCCAATGCTGCGGCGCACTGCCGCCTGAGGGCCCCCACAGTTCAGCCAAGACAGCCACGTCTCGATCCACGGCCCGCTACTCCTCCGCAACACAGGTACGCACACCGCGCCGGGAATCAGATATATCAGGGTTTAGATTTCGAAAACCATATGCGAGAAGGTTTGTATGTAAATGTTCATTCCAGTTAATTTTATGTCAGTGGAATTAGTCTTTGTTTTGTGGGCTATTTTCTTTTTCAGCAAAAGAGTCTTTTTTCTCCTCCTTTTTTTTGCTTTTTTTTTTTTTACTTCCTCAAGGGACACATCTGGTGATCTGGCGATCCCATTAATGAGTATTTGTCTGTGAACCCAGATCTAATATACTGTAGCTAATTCTTCCGTGTCATAGAGCTCCATTATCCTTCAAAAACTCATACAAGCGCACCATAAAGTATAAATAATAAAATACAGCAAAAGGACAACATAAATTAAGTCGTACATTTTCATTAAAAAAAAAAAGGAAAAGGCGGGGATATTTTCATCTATTTCTTTCTTTGTAGCCATTAAATACTGACACCAGACTTCATAAAACTTGCCTTGGTAATTATTAGCCCTTGTGATTAAAGATTGAAAAGAGGCAAAGTCCGACATTAATTTTAACCATTCATCAAAAACAGGCTTTCTGTGGCTTTTTTTTTTTTTTTTTGGTCATGGTCCATTTTAAAAGGGTCATCCTTTAGTAAATTTCAGCCTTTTACTTGAATTTAAGAATCATAAAGCTCTCGATTTGATTGAGTTGGAACATTGAAATAGAAATCTCAGCACTGCACTTCGCTTCACTTGTTTGGCTTTATTATCAAGCTGTTAGACGGCCAAGGTTGTATATCAAGGGAAGGAACTTTTTCTTTTACATTAGGATATGTTACAGCACAGTGTCACTCACCTCAGTATATAAAACATTTCTTTTTGAACGTTCTTCTATACTTGCCACGGTCAAGAGAGAAAACCTATTGGAGAAGAATTCATTTTATAACATAAGAAAATATCGTTCAGTTGGTCTCTAATCTGTACAATCTTAAGAGCACTTCTGGGAATCTGCCGGCAGTTTCTGCTTTTACTATCCAGAGAACAAAGAGCTGCTCAGGGCCGATGTCTCAAATTACAAGCTGTAAGATTCATTTTTGGTATCGGTTGGATCAATAGTTCATGCCTTGTATTCCCGTTAGCGCAACTGTGTCATCAAGCACTGGGTGAGTTTAGTCTTGTACACAAATATAGGTTGGAATTATGAACCCTCATAGCCACTCAATCCTCTGGGCCTGAAGCCTTGAATGACAGCAGCACCATGTTGAGTCCTGATCAATGGCTGCTTTTCTCTCTACGCAGAGCCGCATCAGGCGGATGTGGAACGACACTGTGAGGAAGCAGTCGGAGTCCTCCTTCATCTCTGGAGACATAAACAGCACCTCCACACTCAACCAGGGTAAGCAGCTGTTTCTTCCACCGCCAGCAGACGAGACACATGCTCCATTCTCTTTGTGATGAAGCTCTGAATTCACAATAAACACTTCAATGGATGCAGCTTACATGGCTCCGTGGCAGCTCGGAAAAGAGGAGGATAAGACCCCATTTAATGTTGCATTTCACTTTTAAGCAATCAAAAAAAAAAAAAACAGCGTTAAATGCTGCCTGTGAAGTTCACAGCGTTTTCCCTGCACTTTCCTGCTTCACTGGGATTGTGTGAAAGTAGAGGAACAGAGACAGACAAGAGGTGGCACAAAATGTTACTGATGAGGACTTGAGTTCAGACCCTAACAGCCCTGACTGCAGAGGCCGACTGTGCAGCAGCCTCCTAACTCATCTTCACCCCAGAGTGATTGTCAGCATGAAGGTAGGGGTTGGGGGAGATGAGCAAAGTCAGGCTGAGGTCAGAGTAGATTTTTGGAGTGATCCCAGCATCATGAAGCTCTGGCTCCAGACAGTGCCAGCGCAGATTTGGCTGTAGTTATGAATTAGTTGAGTTTTTTTTTTTTTTTAAAGAAAAACACACACATGCCAGCGCAGAGTTCCTCCGTCCAAGTGACTGAGGATAGTTATTACATTCTTGAGGATTTACACAAGCATGCTGACAATGATAGGGATACTGTATTATTCAGGGCGGGCCACTGAGACATGTTTTGTCTAGTGTCTCGACTGGATGAGCTTGTTTAGATGAATTTGTTTCACGTAAACACCGGAGTTGATTGTGCTGCTAGGCTTTGGTCAACACTTGTCGTGATAATATTGTTTGTCAGTTACATCAGCCGACTGTTTGGATAATGCCTTGCTTTGACCGCCGTTTCTATGGCTGCTCCATCCATAATAGAAGGCAGACGGATTGTAGGTCATAAATCTTTTGCGGTGTCAGATGTAGGACAGCAAATGTCAGTGTTTGTTTATGCAGCACCCACCACCACAGACCATGAAGTGCAGCACCTCGAGCTCCTTATCCTCAACTGTTTATTTCCCTCCTGATTTTTCTCCCCCCCCCCCCCCTCTCTCTCTCTCTCTCTCTCTCTTCCTGTTATTTCAGGGATGACTGGCAACTACCTCCTAACTAACCCTCTCCTCCGAACCCACGACACTAACCCTTATAACAACCTGCTGGCAGAAACTGTGGTGTGCAACACCCCTTCTCCACCGGCCTTTCACTCCCCAGGTGCACATCCACTCTCCACCTTTTTCATCCATAGATTAGTGTTTGTTTTAAAGCAAATGTTTGTGACATTTTGGAGGATGCACTTCTGGGGGAGAGAAAGGTGAGACGATTGATACCACTTGCATGTCTGTCCGTTAAGTGTAAGGCTGCCGCCAGCAGCCAGCTAGCTTATCTTAGCTTAGCATAAAGACCAAGAAGACAAGGGAACCAACAGCAAGCCTGGCTCTGTGAAATAGTCACATGCCGACCATTTTCTTTCAATGTTGGTTGTAAGTTGTATAAACAGAGGGAATCTGACAAATCATGTCATTGATTTCCGATTGATCAGCAACTAAAAAGACCATAGACAACAATTAGCCACTGTTAGCCTTGAATCACTTCCTAGCCAAGTTACACAATATGATAGGGAAGTTGGAAATTAATCTAAACCCACATCTTCGACACATTTGTTTAAGCCTACAAGTAAAACGCGCTGGATGTAGTCGAGCTTCCAGTCTCACATAATTTTGCGCACCATCATCCCTAGACTCATTGACCCATTTTATCTTCTTCTGTGTATTCTTGCCAAAATCAAGCTGTTTCAGCAAGAAAATCTGCTTAAAAGCACCTTCATGTCTTGTTTATTGAATCCACATGAAAACAACAATTCGCCGTTTTACTGGGGAATCATGTGCTTGGCTATGTCTTAGCTCTGAGCAGTTGCTAGGCAACCAGCGCAGATTCAACAGGTGCTGATCACGGCCAAGAAATAGCCCAGCACATAATCCCCTGTAAAACATTGAATTATCCTTTTTACACCCATTAAAAAGAGACATAACGAGCTGTAGAGCTGCTTGTAGGCAGACATTGCTGCCATTTGACATAACCATGCTAGCCGTTTCTGCCTGCTCAAGGTCTTTGTGCTAAGCTAAGCTAAGTAGACGCTGGCTGCACCTTCGTATTAAGCGGACATACGTAAGAGTGATTTCAATCTCGTCATCTATTCCTCTCCTGTAAGTGTGTTGAATTTATTGAAAACGTGAAAAACGGTTGTGGCTCTGACAGCATGCACTGAAAATGTTGAGAATAATAAGTCTAGATTCACCGTTTGTTCTTCTTCATTCACGCCTTCTCTGTATTTGCAGTAGTTTTTATCTCTGCAAGTTTCTCCTTTGTAAACACAGAAGGAGATAAACTCAGAGACGTCAATGATATGTTATCTCGTCTACTGAGCAGTCATATGGGAATTCCTCCCTGCTGAATAAGAGCCTCACACGCCGGTCCACATCTTTTATGTTGCCCCGTATTCATGGATGTTGAAATCTTTACATTTTCCTTAGCTTACTTCAAATTAGACCACTTTGAAGCATGTCAGTGTTTATGGTGACCTAGTTCCTCACTGGCAGAGCAAAAGAAACCCAATCAAAAAAAACAAAAAAAAAACAGAAGCACATGACGCAATGCGGGCAGAGTCATAGCCCTCAGATATTCACAGGCACTTGATGATAAAAGAGAATATACAAAAACAGCAGTATGGCGAAAGTGTGCACGGGGAGGATATGCAGTAATGTATAGCTTTACCCCGCCGCAGTCTTCACGGCCTTGTTTCGTGCTGCCAGCTTGCTTACAGCACAATGAGAGCACTTCACATTCAGAGATAATGAAGCGGGGTTGGGACCAACTAATGTCTGTGCAGAAAATCAAAGACATTTTATTATTTGTGTGTGTGTTTGTGTGTGTGAGCTCAGCAGCAGCCGAGCGGCTCAGACACAGAAGACAGTGTGTGCGCAGACAGCTTGTGCTTTATTGCCCTAAAATGTTTACCTGCTTAATCGTGGTAGGCTAATTGCGTGTTAACACCGGAGCACCAGAGACAGATAAAAAGGAGCCACATTTAATGAACAGGTCAACATCTCGTATGCCTGTTTCACTCAACTCATCTGTGTTCAAACGCAGGAGCAGCAGCAGACGAAAATGTTAACACATGGAAAACAGTTTGAGGAAAGCAGGCAACAGTATGACACATAAATGTCAAAACCGGGTGTGAAGATCACCAACCAAGTATGAAATCCGCGCAGAGAGACTGTCAAGTTTAACATAAACTTTTTCAAGATCTCGCCTGCTATAGTCATTACACTTAGCTCCTGGAAAAGGATGAGCGTGTCTTCTATTATAAGTGTATTAATACTAAGTAATACTCTGCAGATGTTCATGCGATGCAGTAAAAATCGGTAAGGAGAACATCTTGGATGAGTCTCTGCTGGAACGGTTCCCAGAGTGCAGCTGTCGCCATGTCCAGTTGAATTCTGTTCACATCATTTCCCTGGCTCCCAATAGACAATACCTGTCTGCAATAAAATCACTGCCTGAGCATAAACAAATGCAAATTTGGAAGTCGGGTCTATTCAGAGAAGTGTCTAATAATCTCCCCCCTCCCCCCTCCTCTTGCCCTTTTGCTCTCTGTGCTCCTTTCGCTCTTTTTAGAAACGTCTTTGATGTTGTTTTTAGAGTTTTTCTTTCTCCGCTATCATCCGTGCTCCGACACGTTCGTTTCAAAACCGGTTTTCTGCGCGCAAAGCCTGTGACGACATTCCCCCTCACCCTACAAAATGTCAGGCTTTTCGCTCACAGGCTCACAGCGTACCCCCGTAAATAAAATCCTCATATCAAATCAACCGGCCCCCTTCACTTTCATCCTGCTACTTGAGCTCAGTCACAGGGCTGCACAAAATTAGAGCACCCTGCTATGAGTGTGTGTGTGTGTGTGTGTGTGTGTGTGTGAGTGTTTTTTTTTTTTTTTTTCACATAAAATGCAAAAGCAATATACTATGTGTCATTCAGGAAGAAATAATTTCATGGGGAAATGTTCTTTTACTGTAGACTTTTAAAAAAGATTGTGCTTGCTGCTAAACCCTTTCACCTGCTGAGTCCAGGATTCAGTTGTCCTTGGTTTGTCCTTTAGCTCTCTCAAACTGTTAAACACGTAATTTCGCTGTCATTCTCCATCCACCTACAACAATTTGAGCAAAGCATCACGCGGGCTAAATTACAGTTAATTGCAAGGACACGGTCAGAGTTGGATTGACTGAATCCAGGCTGGATGTTACAAGCTTCCACTTTTGTCTTATTTCAGTGATTTTGTTGTTTCTGCTGCAATTGAAAAAAAGCATCTGTTTTACTTTTTTTGCACATCAGCTGTTCTTAGGCCAGATAGCCTGAGCAGACACACTTGATGTGAGTGGTGGCAAAGTGAGTCATTGCACCGTGCCTGTCTGTCGTGGTGTGTGGGGGTTGTTGCTGTGCTTGTGGGGCCCCAGTGCAGAGAGGTGGCTGGCCATCTGTGTTCGACATTACTCTTTTGTCTTGCCTTCTTTTAGCAGGTGGAATGTTTTATTCATTGTTAATGTCACAACACCTCCTCATCAGCTTGTATTTATTTATTTCTTTAACGCTCATCCTGCCCTGTTGCTTTTTGTGTGCTGCCGTGTCGTTACCTGCTCATCAGCTGCTGTATCACGTGTTGCCGTGCGATATTTTTTGAGTTTTTTGAGCCATCTTTTGTTCTCATTTCTCCAATATTGTTCAGGATAATCTCTTAGATTGGCTATAATGATATTCAGCCACGATGAGGACGGACAAGGTGGGGAGCTAATTGGGTTCCCCTTTTGAATTTTAAAACTTTTTGTATTTGCATAAAATTAAAATTAACCCAGAGATCAAAGAGCACAAGAGTGAAGTGTCCTGAGCAGTATCAAGTTGTATGTGGATGGTGTAGTGGAGACTGTTTTGTTCTGTCAAAAGGCAAATAATTATACCTCACGCACTCTTTTTGCCGTTCCTTGCAGGACAGCACTCTCTGAGCAACAGCAGGGACATCAGTGCCATGGACACCCTCCCTCTCAATGGCAATTTCAACAACAGCTACTCCCTGCGAGACGACGACTATGAGGCCGTGGGCGTTAGAGCCCCGGGTGAGCTGGGGGGGCTCAATCTGGACGATGCCGCCTTTGAGAAAATGATCATATCTGAGATTGTCCACAACAACCTGAGGCCCCGCGGGGCCCCCAAAGGTCGCGACGCCCAGAGGGAGCGGGACCGAGCCTTGCCTCCCCAGACCAGAGTGACAGTGGACCGAGGCGGGGGTGGGAGCGGCAGCGAGGATGACGCCATCGTGGCGGATCACGCTGAGGCCTCATCCCCCCAGAGAGGAAGTGGAAGAGGAGGCCACGCCACCCTGGAGCTGCTCCTGCACCCCCACCACAAGGAGGTGCTGGAGGCCCCCCTCCTGCCCCAGAGGACTCACTCCCTGCTCTACAGTGCCCAGAAGGCCCCCAGGCGCCTGGAGGGGCAGGGCGGCCATGGCTCTGAGACTGTTACTGCAGTGGAGGACATGGGCTCCCATTCACCCAACAATAACAGAGACTCCCTTTACACCAGCATGCCAAACTTGAGAGACTCACCCTCGCCCTCAGCTTCGCCGTACCCCCCGGAGGAGGAGGAGGAGCTCTCCCCCTCACCTCGAAGCGAAGGCGAGGACGCGTATCATAAAAGCATGCCCGAGCTCGGCGACGCGCCACAGCCCATGTCCTACTACCACATAAACCGAGGCACCAGCGACGGATGCATCATCCCACCCAACGATGAAGACTGCGCCCAGGAAGGGGAGGCGCCCAGCGACGGACAAATGCAGCTCATTACCAGCCTCTGAGCGGACCGTCTTTGTTTGCACAGGGTTTAACAGATGGGTCCTTTCGGTTGATGTCAAGAGAGCCGGCAAGTCTGGCTCCGCACTCCACAGGCCCTTCCTGTTAGGACAGGAAGTGAAATGTTGTTGGGTGGGAAAAAGGAATGAAGAAATGACTTTTGCACACAGATCTCATTAACACACAAAACACGTCCATCCGAGGCCAGACAAATGTGGACTGCGAAAGCTCTGCTGTTGGACTAAAGAGGTGCAGAGAATAACATGCCGGCCGCTGGGTCAGAGATTCGTCTGGCATTTCTGTTGTTCTGTACTGTCAAAGAAAAAGGGATAAAAAATACTCCAAGCAAAGAACTATGAAACTCCTGTCATACTCCTGGGGGACTTTGCAGAACCAGGGTCTTTTTAGTCATGAAGTGCAGAACTAGAACTAGTGTGGCTCCACTACACAGTCAGGACTGTAAAGTTAAGAAACCACTAATTCAGACTCAGGCCTTATATTTTCTCTATTGCACATTTAACTGTTGTCAAAGTAACAGCTAAAGAAAATATATTTTGCTGTACCACTAGTGTAAAAAGTCAAAAAAAGAAAGAAAAAAAACCCAAAAACAAACGGCAACCATTCAGTAGTTATTCCCTTTCAATGTTAATAAGATTCTTCAGACAAGGTTAATCAAAATGGTGGAAATGTGCTTTTTCCTCTCACACTTGACTCGTTGTAGTATGTTTGAATATGAAAAAAAAAAAAAAAAAAAACGTTTCGAGAGATATCAGTCCATATGAAATCATGCTCACGTCTCTGCTTGTGAAGTGCTTTTGCTTTCATGAATGATGAGTTTTTGCCAGTAGTATATTTGTTAACACCAGGCCATGCACAGATTTGGAGTGAATTGGAAACTTGTGTAATTTATTTTACTTGAAAGAAATTGTCAGGTTTAAAGACTTATGTTCGTGTCAATGCGACAGTGCAGTTTTTGCGGACATGTTTCATCCTTTGACACTAATTAATTTATTAACTGAACTATTCAGAAAAAAGGAGAAAAAAAAGAAGAACATGGTTGGAAAGTGTGAAAAGTTGTTGCAGCACTGATTAGGTTCATTTTATTTCTTTTGTAAGAGCCCATCATCAGCTGATATTTAATTCAACTCCTGTTTGATATCAAATAAATGTGAAATTTTTTCTTGTTCGCAGATGTCTGGCTGCTCATTCATGTTTTGAATTAAAGGTCTGCTATGATCCAAATATGCGGGAAAATTACTAGGGTAAGGCTGGGGAACAAATCTCATGAAAACACCAAAACTAACAATGTGTAAGTCTGTCCCGACTTTTCAATTTATTCTTGATTTTCGGTCATCCAATATATGCTTTCATTTTCAATTCAGCTTCAGTAAACTTCATTCAAGCAGTGTTTTTACGGGGAACTATTTTCAGCGGTGGATTAATACACATTTGGTGCACGCGTGAATATTGCTGGTGTATGTGAGATTGACTCAAAATAAACTATAGTGCTCGTGTTCATGGTAATGCAGGAACATGTCACCCATGTTTTACAGCTTTTCTCAAAATTCTGAGACACTGCTGCACACAACGCTGCAGTCACTCCAAACATTTAACTTCAAGAAGAATTTAACTGTTTCTTAAGTAATTTCTCATCGAGATTCACGTACAATAGCCCAGTGATTAAGTCAAATATTCTCTGCAGCTCACATCTATTTTTCATGGAGACACTCACATACAAACACACGTTTCAGCAGACAGTATGTGTGTAACGGAATAGAATGTCTTAATGTAATATTCAGAGCTACACCCCCCCCCCCACACACACACACACATCTTTTTCTGTGTTATTTGGCCTCCCTCACATGTCTCTGCCACGATGCTCCGCTGACCAAACCAACACACGCTCTTACATCTTCTCCTCTAACGATATGAGAGGCGTGCTCTCCCTCTATGATGCCTGTCTGCTCCATGTTGAGTAACAGTGGTATCCAGAGTGTGTAAAACTCTGTTTCGCCCCCTGTGGTGCAAATGTGCTCTGAGGAATGATAGCTGAGTCGACAGCATGTGATGAATTGCACTAAAGCGCCTGACAGTTGGCTCAAACATTTTGCATGTGTGAATTTACACAATGAGAATGTCGATGAATGCCGTTTTTGATATTTGAAGATATTTGTTCTTGTGCATTTGACCTCTCAGTGAAAGCAACTGTGGTGAGAATATAACCTATAGTTTTGTGTTTTTCATTCAACGATTGTGCCAAAGCAGCTGAGAGAGACAGTGGATGTCTATGGCACAGAGGATTAAGCTATAACAGGAAATGGTTACACACTTATTAGTAGTTCATCTGTTTTGTTCTTTTCACTGAAATTGTGGACAATAGCTAAAACAGAGAATATCGCCAGCCTTATCCTTTAACTGTCACTGTAAGAATACGCCATGACAGTAATTATGCAAGTTTAGCAGCATGTGCCATAATCATTTCCAATCAGTGTCTAAATCATTCGAGGTGCTGAACTGCAGCACATCACCCAAAGAGGAGACATATCACAGATTTAGCAGATTTAGTGTCTTTCATCCGTGGCTCTCCAGGAGTATCCTGCTCCAACTGACCACACACACTCTCAGCAGACATACAGTGCACGCAGTCGCTGCAGGATATGGGTGGTGCACTTTATTAGTTGGAGCTGGGTGCCAGTTTGCTGTCAGGAGATTGACACGGAGGCCAAGGCAAAGCTCTGAGTCCACTGTGGCTGTCTGCCTTGTTGTTTGAACATCAGCCTCAGTTTACACAGAGCCGTTCCAAAAGCCCAGAGAGACACCGCGCCGGTCTGTAAATTATACAGAAACCTGGCTTCTGTTCAGTTATAGATTTAAATTAAATGCAAAGTCGTTCACACGCTCACGTTTCAGCAGGAATGGGCCGGCATTGTCTGCGGAAGCCTCTTTATTATAAACACTGGGCAGCCGACATGGCGGCTCACAACCGGCTCCACGAGACTAACCCTTCAGCGATGCCACTTCGAGGAGGGAAAGTTTCCCATCTGCATTTTCATAGCAGACAAAATCGTGATGAATGAATGAATGTGCTGAGATCCCTTTGCCAAGCATAAGGATCGGTTTTGCATGATGCATATATATTGGTTCATTATCACTAAGTCACCTGTGCTCTGCATTAGCTTTGCCACCCTATTATCTTAAAGAACATTGGATTCTGAAATTGAACAATATATAGATGATCACGTTCTTTCCTCAATAAGACTGAGGGAGGAAGGGGGGTTCTTGATACAAAGATCATCATATCCCTGCCTCTCCTTATCCTGCTGTGATGATTTCCGGCCATTCATCCTCTTCAAAGATACTCCCTCCACCTTTGACTTCTCGCTGAGTCGCTGACATTACCATCTGTGATTATCTGATTATATTATGATGCAGCATATTAACCACTCAGTGTTTGTGTTGCAAATGAAAAAAGTTGTCAAAGTTTGTTGGAGATGAAAGTGCCTCATTTATCGACTCATCTTTTATCTGAGTGCAGTCAAAGCCCAGCTTCCATGGGGCAGTGGCAAATGAAGGCGCAATAAGGCTCAGTCCGAGAAGACATTACCGTGTTTTCATTGGAATCTGTTTGATGTTCCAGCCTCTGGTGATTTCGACATTATTTCATGTCCATCATCAAAAAGACATCAAACAAGATGCTGAATTCAAAATCAGATCACAGAGCCTGAGCGTGTGTGCTAACTGCATGTAGCCTATACTATGTGTGTGTGTGTGTGCTCTTGAGGTGTACGTATATTTTTTCCATGATTTACCTGAAACTTTTCTAGAAACTGGAATCAATTTTATGTTGACAGAGTCATCTTTTTGAGCGGCTACACCGAGGTCTTGCTTAAAAAATACATAATAACAACATTGTCATGATTGAAATGAAAAGGCGTTCTTGCAGACAATGTTTATGTCTTGGATAGCAATCTTTTCTGTAGCGAGTGCAGGAACTATGCATAATTGCATTAGCACAGCCACAATGCAGAAGGAGTATTATATTTCCTCAGGGCCTCTGTAAATGTACAGCTTACATTCCTCTACATTTCACTCTGCAGCAGGAAGATAAAGAACATCTGAATCGCTCCTGCTCTGCTGCCACCATCCCACCGAACAACAACAGCATCGCCTTGGCTGACTCGGCTTCTCTGTGTGCATTTAAAGCTCTGGTGAAGAGAGAGCTCCTGCCAGCAAAAACAAGCTCAAATCAGGTTCCTTCACATTTTTATAGCTGCGACACATAATGCATATAGCACTTATGGACTGTTCTCGGGTGGATGTAAATTTGAGAGCATGTGTGTTGAGGGAAAGCTGCACATACCACAAAATGTTGCCCTGAAAATCCTGCTGTGCTGTTAAAATGAGCTTTTGTGTTTTTGTTGCTTAATCTCCCCCATGCAATTATTGCAATTTAACTGTGCTGCGAAATTTTTAATTTCAGCCTTATGGCATTCCCAGTTTGTTGTTTTAATGCTTGTTAGGATATCATCACAACTACCCCACCCCCACCCCCCACCCCAACAGAGGGTTGTTTAAAAAAGAATTATGGGCTTCCTCCACGACTTCCACAAAGAAGCCTATTATGGGAGATTAAGACTTTAGTCTTAAAATACGCTCAAGAGTCCTGTTTGAGTCCAGCTGAGAAAGGCGTGATATAATTTCTAGCCTGCGTGTGAGGAGAGGAAAAGGAGAAAGTGTTTCAGCTAGAGAGCCAAAGAGGCTGAAGAGGAGAAAGTGTGAGGAAGAGAGAAGGGGAGAGACTGTGAGACAGACGGAGAGCAGCAGCAGTCCAACATGTCAGAAACAATCCGAGTCTGAGCCCCGCACTTGTAAAACTGTCATACCTCGTAGGAAACACCAGCAGTGACCTCAGAATTGGACTAAGGTAGCCTGTCACGCCCATTATACAGTAAACACTCAACAGAGGCCTGTGTTTTTGTTGGGTTGTCTCTGTTAAAATAATAGCAATGCGTTCCCCTGGGACACAAACATAACATATGACTGCTATTAGTCAAAAGCTCAGGAGAGGAATTTTCCCATATTTAAGCAATTGGTCCCACAGTTTTTTGCCCATTTGAGACTAAACATAATGACTGCAATCCTAAAGGTGCAGGACTGGGAGAAAAAGAGAAAAGTGAATTTGTGAATAAATTCCAGTCAATCACACCTGACTTCAAACAGGCGAAAAACACACCTCAACATTAAATATGGTCGTTTTTGCTGTACGTCCCTCTTCTGAGAAGCCTTTTGATTCGCAGAGAGACAGCCCTGTCAAAAACAGCTAGCGCAGAAAAATCTCCAAGAATGAGAGAGAGATTTCTTTTTTCCTTGTTGAAACATACATGTTGCACAGAATAGATTGCTCTTGTGTTGTTCTGTGGTGTTTCTGAGTGATAATTGCGGGTCATTCTGCTTACAGATGTTGTCCATATTATCTCTGAAAATGTATTGCCATTATTTTCATGAAAAGACCGCCGTTGTACAAACAAGTGCCTGTTTTGCATATCCAATTTGAAAAAAAAAAAATCTCATGTTGCTTTAAATCGAAAGTGCAAAATAAAGTTTTGCTGCAGAAGTAGCACATAAGTCATTTTCTGACTGACAGTGTGGCTGGCTGTACTTTACTGTGCTGCCGCTGATTTCACTGTTGGATCACTGAGAACATTTATAGCATTAAACTGCAGGGTATCTCTGACTAATGCTTTATTAAAAAGGCTTTTATTCACAGCTAATTTACTTACAGTTGTTACAATCACTCACCCAGGATGTACCGAGCCTTGTCTGTGTGTGAAATACAGTGGTTACAGTAGCATGTGGAGATAATTATAAAGCTAAGATAATCAATGTCATGCTTGAAGTCGTATTCAAAAGATGCCCAAAGCACTGTTTTCTTGGGCCATTGGTTTGAAAATCAAAGTGACGTGCCCAAAAAAAAAAAAGAAAAGTTGAATAAAGGTTTGGCTTCAGCTCTGATGAAATGAGCTGCTACACCGGGTGACATGTTTTATTATTGCTTCTTGTCGTCACTAAATGACCTTTACTGCAGACTGCATCAACAAAGGTTTATGTTTCATCAAAATATTTGGTGGAGGAGCTAAGACAGACGCACGAGCTCCAAACCACACACAAAAAAGAAAAACTAAAATAGAATAACCAAAATGTTTCACTGTGACATTTATTTTGAAAAGGTTTTGCTATCTAAATACCTTTTTTTATTAAAAATGGTCTTTGTCAGCCTCATAACTCCACAGAATATGCTTTACTTTGATGCTCTGGAAAGATTCCTGACACTTTTATAGAGGTGGAGATCAGATTTCAGAAAGAAGCTCCTCAGCTGTTTCAACTTCCTTCTATCAGCGTGCCCTGAAGCAAAGAATCTTTCCAAGGAGGGTCCAACTGAGGACTTCACGTCTGGGGACCCCAGCTCTGTGAGCCAATGGGAAGAGAGTAAGGTCCCCAGAAGTGAGAAGGAACATTTCGTTTTCTGGCACAGAAGTACAAAAGAAAATAGTCGACTACTTTTATGATTAATTTAACTCCTTTTCACTCAGAACAAGAGGGTTAAAGAATCTTCTGTGTTAAAAAATCTGCTATAAGTGAAATAAAAGTCTAAGAAAAGCCACACAAGGGAGTGAAATGAGCATTATCATATTGAACCAGTCTGAAACTAACATCAGCATTTTAACATTAGCAGGGTGTAAGAACGGCAGTATTGCTTATTGTATTTGATGATTTTATGCTTGTTGAATGAAACTGTAATGTTCCAGTGCAGGAAAAAGAAATATAGTAATAAAATAACACACACACACACACACACACACACACACACACACACACACACACATATGTATATGTGTGTTATTTTATCACTATATTTTATATGTATGTTTAGAAAGCAGTGTGACACATTCTGTAATTCACTAAAATCAAACACTGACAATTACAACTACATTTTCAGTTTAATTCCAGAGGTTATATTATATAACTCATCTGTTACATCAGATCCCTGTTGTGTTAAAACCAGGTTGTATTTTTAGTTTTTTTCTTTTTTCCATACCTAACACGCTTCAAGAAAGATTAGCAATTTTTTTTAACTGACAGAAAAATTTAGGTAATGCTATTTCAAGTCCTAAGAAGACTTTTAAGAGACTTTTCAAGTTTGATAAAATAAAACCCAAAAAACTACTGTTGCTCTCATTTCCTCGCAGGCCTGTGGGTCATGAAGGTTGCTCTATAGTTTCCTTGGTTTTGAACTGAATGTGAATCAGAGCGCTGCTGAAAAGCATGCTCACACAGCCTTGCTAGTTTTCCTCGATGGAAAAGATTTCTCAAAATGATGCAAAATATATAATAAATACAAGAGGAAATCTCTGGCCCTGTGTTGTTCAATAGCAACCCCTTCTCTTTTTCATCTTTTCTCTTTGTGCAATATAAGGAGGAACATTCAGAAGTCGACAGTGGAAAAACCATAATATTTTACATAAAGTCAGTTGGAGCTGCAGCTCTGTGTTCTCTGTTCTGTGAGAGACTAAAAAAGCTTGAGGCAGCCCAAGAAATCTCGAAGGTTTCACCCCACACCTCCATATGTCTTTCACATTTCAGTCCATGGAGAGCACAGTGAGCACTCGTTCCCGCCCCCCTGGTCACATCCAGGGGCATAAACCTCAGTCACACATCGAGGGGGACCAACCAGACTGGAGGGGTAGGAGGAACCATTTATATATATGTAATTATGAATTTAATTATCAGAATATATCTAAAAATTATTAAATAATCGCACTCACACTTCACACTTCACACAGAGAGGCACGTTTTGCAAAATTCTAAAGATTTCTCTGAATTTTCAGTATTAACTATCTAACCAGCAGATGCATGTTGGATGTTCAGTAAAATACATGACACAGAGTGTAAGGTGCTGTGGACAATGCACCCTCCAGTGCACAGACCTGCTACCTGCAAGCCTGTGTGTATTTTCACCAACAGCACAATCATAACCTGATCGGTTCACAGTGAAAACTCGGTCTCAGTTTTCAAAAGACTGCATCAACCTCCAGACCGAAAAACACCAGACAGAAAAACACCCATGCAGATGTGTTTAACTAGAGCGGTAACACATATTTAACTGGTGCACCAGGGATGCTGTGATTTAAACAGACTGTGTTTTACCTGTGTGGTGGACCTGTGAGTGATCAACTGTGCATGGCGTGCGGAGGATGCAGGATGGCCAAAAAGCAGCTGTTGTGTTCACTGCTGCCGGTCAACATGAGCACGAATATGAAGCAGGAGGAGTTCAGTGACAATCCAGAAAAGTATTAACGGGAGAAAAATCGCTTTTTTTTTTTTAACTTTTGGAGGCCTTTGTCTCCCCCAATAAAACATGAAAGCATGAGAGGACGTTTATATTGAAGCACTACTACACCAGGCCCTAACCTTGTCATAAAACACAAAGGAAAATAAACAACTGTGCACAATTCATAATGATGGAGAAGCCAAAAGGTAAAGGAGGACTAGTGTTTTCCTTTATCTAAATAATGACATTTCCTCTGTGAATTAATGCAGAAAATACATACATTATTGCAAAAAATAAATAAATAAATAAATAAATCCCCAGAATGCAGGAAAATGTTTGACATTTAAAATGTCATGGGGGAGGAACACCTGACCCCGTGCCCTCCAATGTTGAAATGGTCACAACAAATATTTACATCTTCAGCTTCAACGTCAACATTGTGCAAAAAGGGCAAGAAGTGTCTTTTCAGTAACCATATAAAAGAAAATCCTCTACTGCACTGTGCTGCATGCCCTCTGCTCCTTTCCTTACCACTTTGCTTTTTCTGCAACGATAAAGGTCTTGACCCAAAACTGCTTTAAGAGCGCTGAGAATGAATGCTCCATGTTGTAATATTAACTGAATCAAACGTTGTGGAAAAAAGAAGTACACAGCAACAACAGTACGTATTTCTCTTTGGGTTTATACCCATAAAAAGATGAAGATAAATATATAGTATGTGGCTGTGAGTGTGAGCTGTTTTCTCTGAGGTCTAAGAAGAAATTAACATCTTCTTACAGTTCCAAATCAAAATATGGCTTTCTGCCTAAAACAGCAAAATATAGGAAATATTACATACAAAACTGAGTAACAGTGGAGTCTTTGCAGTTAACATGGCTCTATAGGGACGGAAATGTCAGTTGGTCCACCACATCGGTAAAAATTTGTAGAGATATTCATGCGCTCCTTTCGTAACCCCCTTACTTTTCCTGTAGCGCCACCTTTAGGTTAAAGCTTTCACCTATCCAGTGAAATATCTCAACATCTACTGTATGGATTGACACAAAAGTTTGTACATTTGACATTAAGATTACTACAGTAATACAATACTTTGTTATACCTGCATAACTAATGTCATTCCACACCTGTATGTTGTGTTTAGTGCTTACTAGCAAATGTTAGCATGCTAACATTCTTAGCTGTACTTTGTGTTTAGTGCTTATTAGCAAACATAGGCATGCTAACACTCTTAGCTGTGTTTAGTGTTAACTACCAAATGTTATCATGCTAACATGCCTAGCTGTACTTTGTGTTTAGTGCTTATTAGCAAACATAGGCATGCTAACACTCTTAGCTGTGTTTAGTGTTAACTACCAAATGTTATCATGCTAACATGCCTAGCTGTATTTTGTGTTTAGTGCTTATTAGCTAATATTATCATGCTAACATTCTTAGCTGTACTTTGTGTTTTATGCTTATTGGCAATTGTAGGCATGCTAAGACTCTTAGCTCTAAATATACAGCCTCACAGAGCAGATAGCATAGATTTTACTTTTGTTAGCAGGGTCTGACATTGAGTGTTTTTCCTCACCTGCCACTGAGGCAGGTGAGTGAGCATTTCTAATGACCACATTATTTGTCTCTTTTTTTTTTTTGTCTAAAATTCATGACAAAAAAAAAAAAATCATTCTTTTTTTGTCTTCAAATTCATGAGTCACTGGTACCTGTCAGTAGAAATTAAGGTGACATGCCATCATGTCACCTTAATCCCTGACTAGTTTTTACCGAAGAATTGCTTTTTAAAGATAACATTTATTAATATAAGCAAAACCTATTTGCCATGGCAGCAGATGACCTGAAAGTTTTACCTGCCACAGACAACATTAACCCTGTAATTCCCTCCTTTTTAGAGTACAGTGTTTATTTATTTTATGAACTGTAAATGCTCTATATTAACATTAAGTTATGACAGTTTTGTAAGATAGTTTTATCAATAGCTATGACTCCAGTGCACACAAAAAAAGGAGGCCTGTGTAGAAACAGATAATAGATATACTATAGTACAGACACAGTTGTAATAATATAAAATATGTCTTCATAGGATGACATATTTGCCATAGTTGTTACAGTTAAAAATGTCCTAATGGCTGAAAGTGCACCTTTATGACTCCAAGTCTTTATGACTAAGAGGAAATTATATTTTTCCTATCTACGATGGCCTTAAAAGTATATCTGGTTTTTCTCTTTGCACGTCCAAACAACTCCAATGAAAAAAAGAAAAAAAAAGATTGAATAGTGCAAAAGGATTGTTCTTGACCCTCCCTTGATTTTCAAACAGCATTTCTTGTTTTCCCTGGTGACTTCTTGAGGGGGAGCCGTCGTTTAATGCACCGTTAAAAGGCTACAGCTGGAAAAGTGAACAGGAACATTTTTAACAACCTCACAAAGCCTCTAAAGCCTATACCCAGAGCTGCCTCTGACCACCTCACGCAAAAGAGGAAGCAGTCCCTCAAAACTGCAGACTCCAAATGCTGCATGTCAATCTTCCATGTGGGGCAGATGCACTGGCCATTTTCACTTTGATTATTCTGACCGATCAAGTACTTTTAAAAGCATCTCCTGACCACGGTTGAATTGTAATAAACATAATTCAAATTTGGACATGGGGTGTGTGTTATATAGCAGAGACCTTGAAGGAATCCAGGAGGGGAGGACAGGACTTGTGCTGTAGCTTATTTCCAGAGCTGGTGAAAAGAGGGATCTGTCCTGGATGTACTGGGCATATATTTCCTGGAGGAACAGCAAATCTTCAAGGAGAAGAAAAAGATTCATTTCATCATCAGGAGGATATACAGCCAGACTGCATCTGGAAGTTGTACCATTCGATAATGTACGTGTCTGAAAAAAAAAACAAAAAAAACAACCTCTATTACCTGTCCTTGGGTATGATAGCACATGCAATCTATCTCTAGGACATCGGTCCATAGAATAAAAGACACAGAGGAAACATTAAGAGTGAGGGAAGGAAACATGCACACATGCAACTTAATAAGAAAAACTATGTAAGTATGTGAGTCATCAAAGCTGACAACTGGGTAAACGGCACAACAAGGGGTGCCAGCATTCATATTAGATCCCGGGCCCCGAGGCATCATTGTGTGTTATGAGTTCAGCATTAATTGCTGCCTTTGGGAACGTTTGTTCTTGACGTAATTACTTGTCAGAGGGAACCCTGACTCTCGATGAAGCCTGAGCCACGGAGGAGCGTGTTTTGTGACAAATAATTCAGGTTTTTAACAAGACAGAGCTGATTCCCAGCACTATAAAGAGCAATGTATGCCCCTCTGTGTCTGCTGCTTGTGCTGTAATTGCAGCTGCAACAAAGGCTAAACCCGCCCCCTCCCCAAAAAAGTCAATATTTATGTATTTTTTGTTCTTATCTTTCAGCAATTTAGAGCTCAAAGAATTAGCGAAGTATCATTTATAACAGCAAAATAATCAACAGCTAATTCAATAATTATAACCATTTCAATAATTTTCAAAGCAAAAATGTTAAACTAGCTGAAGTTGTTGCTTTCCTTTCTTCCCTTTGATGGTAAATTAAACATCTTTCTTTTTTAGACTGTTGGTCAGACAATAAGAGACATCTGAAGATGCCACTTTGGTTGGTTTTGATCATTTGTGATGTGCATTTTCCATTATTTTCTTACATTTTGCATTTAACCCCAAAAATAATCTGTGGACAGATAAAAAAATAAGTTGCAGCCCTACTGTATTTTTACGACACGTGCTGTAGATTTAATACATCACTCTGTCTGAGATTGACCTAAAATTGAACATAAACAAGTTTTTTGATCTCAGATTTCAGTGTCACTTTTCACATTTATTGCTCTGCTTGACCGTTTGACATGCATGCACACCCACATCAACACTCTGGAACAAGCACTCATACGCGCACTCATACACGCACGCGTGCACACACGCACGCATGCATGCGCGCACACACACAAACACACACACACACGCCCTGTTGGACTTTGAAGCCTTGCGACCGTCATGTCCATCTTTTCAAACACTGTCCAGACAGGAGAAAAACCTTGGCCATCAGCTCTCCTCTCTGAACCTGTCCATCACTGTCACTCTGGATCAGTGGTGCAGAACTCATCCTTCCTCTCCCGCTGGTCCCCGCTGGACTGGACTTGCTCAGTCTAGCCCCTCATATCGCTGTCAGGAGTCCCAACTGACAGCCTGCTGCTGCAGCTGATTCCAGTTTGTTGGCCCTGCTATGGGCCGATGCCAGCAATCTGTGCTCTGGCAGTGGGTGGCCGTCTGGTAAGGAAAAGCTTTGATAGGTGCAATGATGGAGTTATTCATATGGGCATCTTAACACCCCACAAGCACTATCATATGCATGAAATAGCAACGTGTTGGAATGGCAGTCCCTGACTTTGACGTGAGAATGCTCAAATCCCGCAGTTCACAGGGAGAGATGGCGATGTGGGTGAAACACGCACACATGTCTCAACTGCTCTACCAGACCGGATGTCCCACCAGTCCTGCGTCTGTGCATGAGCACAGGCCTTTTCTTTTCTCTCTCTGCACCACATGTGTGAATTCTATCATAAAGACTGGGGTTTCCAGAGAACTCTGGATCTTTCAAACAAACCACAACAGGCGGTAAACCCAGCTTCTCAGCCTCCCACAGAGACAGGGACAGTCAGTGGAGAAGTGAGAGTGGGGATTGGAATTTAATTACAGCCTTAAAACCCTCAGAGTCCAATATGAGAGAGAGGGATGAGACATAAATCTACAGGGGTGCCTTTGTTTGTATGGTGGCTACAACAAGAAAATCATTCAAAACCCAGTGCGGTGACACTTAAGTCTGCAGAACAGCGGTTCAGAGTTTGACAGACGAACAACTGGGCTTTCAAAGACTGACATAGTCATTCACTCTTTCAATCCAGCTTTCTTTAATTAAAGTGTCCATTCTTGTTCTATTATGGAAAACTGTGCCTCAATAACAGACTGGAAGTAACAAAGACAAATATAGATTTGATTACACAGGCTGCGTAGCGTGCCAAACGATATATTTGACTGTATATTAAAATTCTGATGAATTTCAACAGCTTACAAAAAAAAAAAACCCTATTGGGAAGGTTTACTAAACTAACTGTATCTAGCAATACATCACTTTGGGAGCTGAGATTCATGGCTAAAATCAGTCTGTCTTTTTCCACATTGCTGACCATAAACGCAATTCCCCAGTGTCTAAGTGAAAGAACATGGATGTACTATTACAAGGGAACCTATGGCCTTATGATTGGATTCAAAGCTGCTTTGGCCGACACATCAAGGGAATTTTCTGGGCTGCAGATTGGCCAGACTGGCGGCAGAGCATAGAATCTGCAGAGTGAGTTAGAAGTCACAGGCCTGCTCCCAATCCATTGTATTTCAGCCAGGGTGGGGCACTGAGGATGAAAACCAGATTGGGTGCTCCACATACTGTTCCACATACAGCGTGAAGAATAAGGCCCACAGGATGCGTTCTCCTTTGCATCACATTTGTAACAGAGATACAGTGAGGAAGTGTTGATTTAGGACTTAAATGGACTCTTCTCTGATAGGTGTGACATGGACCACTGAAGGGTTACATTCACTACCATGTGGCTTGCAGTGTAACTCAGAGAAAGAGAGAGGCTTGTGGCTCTGAGAGAGGCTGTCGGGGGGTGGGGCACCCGCTAGTGCAGAAATCCAGATGTAGGTCACTGCCAAAAAATTCCAAAATCCTGATGTTCTGGCCAACTGGGAGGCTACAAAACCTTCTCCATGTAAATAACGTCAGCAAATCACCCCCTACAATCCTTTCCATAAAGAATCTGGAGACATTTAAGCTGAGACAGCCATGAGAATACAAACCGCATGTCTTCTTCTGTTAGGGTTTCTTAAATCACCTCAGCTCTGTTAAAACAAAATATCAGGGTGCAATTTGACAGGGACACGTCAGGCAATGGACGTGGGGGGATGACGTTTGTAGGGCTTATATAGGAAAGAAGTTGGTATAGCCAGCGTGTCAGCCATGATTGTGTTTGGCATCAATATCGTGCTAATATACCTTTTCAAACTGACAAGGTTGGCTCAACAAATTGCTGCAAAATATTGCCGTCATTTTGTTTGTCCGGACAAAAGTCTTTAGGCATTTCGTTGAGGAACTGAATGGAGTCATGTGCTGAACTAACTGGCCTTGTTCCAGGTTTGGACAGAATCAATCCTCAGCTTTTGAACTAAGGGGATGAGTCGGGTATGACAAACTACCGTGCATAAAGCGGGAAAGTGACACGGAAGCTCTGCAGCTAAGAAAGCATGGGTGAATTCTTTGCACACAACCAAAAGAGATGGATTCTCCTCACAAAAAGTCGGCAGAGAAACAGCCTGCAAAAAATTAACGCTAGTAAAACCGACCGTCTCCAGCATGGCGCATGCCGATTCCACCTGTTTTCTATTTATTTGCGTAACCGCAGCCATGCAAGTGTCATCATTCCCTCATTACAATTCTACCAACTTTATATCCATTTTTCTGACACATGCGATCTCTTTCCCCAGGAGCTTTGAGGTGTTACCCACCACATGTTTCATTCTCTCGTGGAGACGTTTAGATTTTAAAGATCTTGTTGAAATGTAGCTCTGTGTGTGATGGCTGTGAGAAACATGGAACTGTTCAAAACCAGGAGAGGGATCCACATGAATCTCTATGTTGCACTGTGGACTCAATAGTTACTTTGGGCTGCCACCTCCTAGCTTGCCATTTTCTGTCCATAAAATCACAGCAGAGTGACATCTGGACTTCATGCAGCAAACCACTGCAACACTTCAAACGTCAGGGTGGTTTTCACTACCTATCTGCACTAAAACTGCTCTCCAGCAGAGTAATGCAATAATGTATTCACTCACTTGCCATCCCAGAAATAATCTAAAGTAAGGCTGCAATTAACAATTACTTTTATTTGCAATTCATTTGTCAGCTCTTTTCTTAATTAATTGATTCATTATTAGGTCTAAAAAATGTCAGAAAACAGTGAAAAATGTCCACCAACACAACTTCCCAGAACCCAAGGTGACACATTCAAATGTCCTGTTTTGTCTGACAAAACTCCGGCTTCCTCCCACAGACCAAAAACATGCTCATTAGGTTGATTGGTGACTCTAAATTGCCCCTAGATGTGAGTTTGAGTGTGAATGGTTGTCTGTCTTTGCATGTTGCCCTGCAATCGGCTGGCGACCGGTTCAGGGTGTACCCCACCTCTCGCCCATTGAAGCTGGGATAGGCTCCAGCCCCCCCCCACAACCCCGAAAGGGATAGGCGGTATAGAGACTTGATGGATGGATGGATGGATGGATGGATGGATGGATGGATGGATGGATGGATGGAAAACAGTCCATCACCCAAAAACATTCAGCTGATAGTCTCTTTGGTGAAGAAAAGCAGTAAACATTCATTTAAGGAGCTGGAACCAACTTTTTTTCTTCACAAATCGATTATCAAAACGGATTCATCTTTTGTAGACTGTCTGAGTACCTAGAACGACATATGTTGCTTTTTAATATTCTAAATGATTTTTTAATGCTTTCAGTGCCACATCAACTTCCATACACCTCCATTATATTTCTGTGGAGGCAGAAATCTCTAAATCTGGAAAAGTTAACCCAAAATGAACTCCATGGTACCACTACAAGGAAGTGACAAAATATGTTGGGTTAATTCTTTGTCATTTGTGTGAACTGGCCCTTTAAGTCTAGATAATATATATGTTATGATTATCAAAAACAAGCAGAAAACATAGGTTGTATCACCGGTCCACATAAATACCATCTTAAACTACTTGAGTTAATTATGGGCAGAGAGACTTCTGGTATGTTTGCATAACATTACGGCTATGCACAATTTTCCACTCCATGATGAAAATACTCCGTGAGCTCAGCTCTAAACAAAGTGTAAGAGCTGGCAATACACACATGACATATATGTACTGTGACATGTCAACATGACTGGTTGTATTTATCCCTGCACAGGTTGCGACTGACCAGCCACGCATGACTGCTGTACCAGTCACTAAGGTTAATTAACTATCTGGAAACTATTTCGGCTCTGCCAAGTTTGTGTCACTTCAGGTATGTCTCCATTTAATGTCTTCCGCTCTAAGTATAGCTGGCTGGCACAGGCTCAGAGAGCTTTTCCGTTGCGTGGAATTATAATGACAGGACAGAGTGCAATAATATGGGCACAAGCTCAGAAAGGTTACCCAAAAGAACTGTGATTTGGCAAAATATGTCAGGACAAATATTCAAATGATAAAGACCCTCAGCTCTTTACTTTAGGATTTTTTTCCAACATACATCAACACTGCCATACAAAGGCAAATTGCAAATGTATCTGCATATTTGGTCAAAACTGAGCCTGACTTTTTGACACACACATGTATACACATATATGTGTGTGTTTTTGTGTGTATATACCATAAAAAAGTAGAATTTCAGTGAAAACAGCTTGAAAACAGAGCTAAAAAACAGTCAGGACAGCTAAAGTGAGAGCTTAACTGAATTTACTCATTGATTTTCCCTAGCTCTTATATTATTGAAAAATATAGATTGCTATGAACTTGTTTATTTAGTTAGCTATTCTATGTAACTAAATGAGGCAGTAGTGCAATCCAATCTTAATGGATGAGTAGCTTTGCAGATCTTAAGCTGAATTATTTTGGTCTGGTTAGACTACCATTAAATTACATGTATAAACATGATAAAATGTAAATTATTGAATCCATTCCAACTGTTAATAGTAGGAGTGGTTGGACAGACAGACACCGCAGACACAGAGCAAAACATGCATCTAATTCATATAAGCTATTAACTGTAAATAATAAAATTTATGTTCTTAAACAAACTGTTTAAACAGACAACCGATAGAGCACATTTTCTTTTACTACTCTGTGATGTAGGTGTTATGCCAATCATTTTTTAGCCAGAATTATCAGCCGAAGAAGACATGAAAGGGAGGCATTACTTTCTGTATAGTTTGCTAGCAGGCCTAAAAACATGAAACCCTTTTTGCAGGTTATCCTCTCTCTCTTTGTAGGGCAGAATAGTTCATACTACAGAAGAAGAAGTTAGAGTATTATTGAGTGACAAGGCAGGATATGTGTTCTCTTTTACAAAGTACAAATCCCAAGAATAATTATTGTAGCTGGTCTCAAAGTGAAAGAAACAGTCATATTAAAGTGCTCTTTGGCGTCTCTATCCATGCCTTGGCCTTATTTATTTGGTGCATTAGCATAATCAAATATTGCGTGACACACCGCTGTCATATCATTGCATTGCTTGTACCTGCGATGTGTTGATGTTATTTCTTCTATTGAGACGCAGTTATTGCAGCGCAATTCATTGGGGGACATCAAAGCCACTGTTCTCTATGTAAAACAGCTGAAAGGCTCTCGGCAGCTTCGTATCTGCAGCTCAGTCAATTGCCACTTTGGGATGGATCTGGAATTTCTGCCACACAACAAAATGTATGAACATGTCATATTGTCAAATGTATCTGCTGATACAGTGACACTCCGCAAACATGAATTTATCATAACTCCATTTAATGAAGTGAAATGCATTAAAAAAAAAATCTCCCTGTAAGAAAAGCTTCTGATCTGTAACCTGTCATCAGCGTATGTCTGTGTGTGAGTGTGTTTCTGTATGAAAAGGTGATTTGATATTCCATATATAATGTAAATGCAGGATTTCATTTTTCACCTTGGTATGAAATTATTAATTAACTGCATTTACTATTCAAGCAATTCACGTCTAACATTACATGAAACATTCACATGCCGTAGGCTGTGCATTCTCTGTGCATTCAGCATTAAGGAAAATGATCTTAAAAGTGAAGGATTTATTAAAGAAACAGCCTAGCCTATTATATCAATGCAGTGTGCAGTAAAAGTCCCTTTACTCAGTTCTACTGACGTTCATACCAATATCCAGAAATAAAAGAGCCCACGAAGAGATTAAAATCACAGAAACAGCATTTTATTGTTGCTCTCTGTTAAATCATTTAATGTTTATCGTTCAAGTGTGTGTGTGTGTGTGTGTGTGTGTGTGTGTGAGCGGAGGTAAGGAGACATTCTGGTACATGGGTGGAAGTGGATTTTTGCCAACAAATTCAAATTGAAGACTATTTTAGCATTGTTCACAGTGACTGATTGCTAAGCACGAGGCATTAGTTATCCTGACTGCAGAGCTATAAATAAAATTTTACTGTGGTGAGGATGTGTGTGTCTGTTAGCATGACATCTGGCTTTTAATTCTGGGGGAAAAAACCCGTATATGCATTATCTTATAATGCAAGCCATCTGAAAAGAATACAGATGAGAGATGTTCCCTCTGTTCCCACAACCTCCTTCAACAACAGTGCATAGCAACACACGGTGACCTTGGCTGATTAAACCTTCCTCTTTGGTTTGCATTCTGAAAACTCAGCCTTCAGTGTGTGTCTATACTGTTCACGTGTTGAGCACCTACAAAGGTGCTGGACTGTGAAAAGGAATTTGAAATGAAATATATTAACAGTAGAGTGGTTCACACTGCTTCTGCGTGGGCTTGTTTGTGCGTTGATATGTATGCGTGTGATGTTGGGGATATGCAGATCAATAGGATTTCATTGCACGTGGCCTGTGGGATTTATTATCATCACTCATTTTAATGAGGTAGCAAGTGATAGGACAACAAGATCACTAAGAGTAATGTTCCACAGGGAGAGTGCAAAGACCGCCACCAGATGGTTCAGCTGGGAATGACTGGAATACCAAACAGGCTTTGCAAAGAGAATCCTTTTACTTGCAAGTTTAAGAAGCATAATTTCTGCCATGTTTACAGAAATAGACCTGAAACAGCCTATTAGAGGGCTTGAGCCAAAAAAAGAAAGCAAAACGGATGGCGTAGCACACTCCAGTCCACGCCACATGCACAGGAAACACATGATTTATAGACAGTGCGAGTGAACATAACTCTCTCACATGATTGCCACAGTGGACTAATATCTAAGAAAATAATGTTGTTTAGGGGTCTCTGTTGTGGGCATGCTAAATGTCTGCATCATAACATTTCACACTGCAGTGCTGAAGATATACAGTATCATGTGGGCCAGACTGATCCCAGGTTTAATTTCATAGCAAATTGTTGGCTCTTTGAAGCCTTCAGTTACCACATGGTGACACTGGAAATGGTCTATTTAATACCTGTTATATTGTCACTAGACCCACCAGTCCTTCAGCTGCCTCAAGCCCCCTGTGAGATTGGAGACGAACAAAGGGAATATGAATTAAGTCTGTAACTGAGCTGGCCCCTGGCATACTGAATTGTAAATTCAGCGGTGCTTTATGAGCCTTTCACACGATTCGGGTCTGATAATTCTTGGTCTTAATTACAATGGTAGCAGGCAGGCCCAGGGTACAAAAAGATGTTGAACATAGGAAGCAGAGCCATCAGGAGGGTTAAAAAAACTGAGATGAGTGGAGAATACCTCTCTGTAGATTTGCAAAGGGAAAGTTGGAGTCAAGATGAATACCAAAAGATCAGAAAGTACTCCTGGAATCGCCAATGTCTTGAGCAGTATGTGTGAGAAGTCTGTGCAGACTTCTCAGTTCTGATTTTAAGCTATTTAACAAGCCCATTCCCTGCTGAACACTGGTACCTTAGGCCAAAACTGTCTCTCATGTCCAAGGCAAAATTTAGAGCTATTTGAAAACTGTAATAACGTGAAAGGGGTTTAAAACCAGACACAGTCACATTTTATTAAAGCAGACACAGTGCACGAACTGCAGGTTTGCAATGGCTAAATATTTAGAGCAGAGGCAGCAGTCGTTTTATTTGCTTGAAACACACAACCACAGTCTGCTGTGCCGATGCCAAAAAGTCTTACAGAGCTAAGGAGTGGGAACACAGTGCAATATGAAAGATAATACAACTGAACTGTCACAAACTTAGAGACTCTATTGATAAAAAAAATATATAATAATACAAAGCTGTGCTAAAGATAAAAATAAGCAGCAGCTGCCTGACAGGGTGAGCTGTGCACGACTGAGAATAAATACAGACTCACGGTTGAGTCAGAAACGTGGCCAAGATGAACCTGATAAGACCACTATCATCTTATTTTCAATTTGACCTGTCTCTGGAACCCCCACACAAATCAGCCAACAAACCACTTAACCTGTAGCTCGGTTTAATTGAATTGTACTTTTAGGTACCATAGGATTTCAACTATCACCATGAGGAGCTATCGGCTTGCTTTAATCCGGGTTCAAGGACACTTAGGACAGCAAAATATTGCTATGACTCACCAAGATTGAAAGCTTTTGCAAACCAAGCAAGAGCTTGGCCAAAAAGAAAAAAGGAGCCCCCCCCCCTCCAAAAAGAAAAAAAAAACTTCAAACAGATTGATGAAACATCATCAAAATGAGAGTTCCCCCTCAGCATGCTCATCCTCGCTCTCACAGACATTCAAGGCACTCCAAAAGCTGCTGTCTGTGGAATTGACAAGCAGCGCCAGGTCGGGTGTTTGATCTCACTCGTAATCATTACGATGCTCTTAATTGATACAGGTTTGTCCCCTACTGCTGCAGGTCCAAGTGAAACATTTGATCCACGCTCCCTGAAGTAAACCTGTCCCTGGGAGGCCCTTCTGTCTACATGTCACCTCTGTCCCTGAGGCGAAAACAAACATCTAAGACTACACAGTCAGAAGCAGAGGCTGTGGATATTTCTATGGGATTGTGTTTTTGCAGGTTGCCCATTTACTCCTGCAGAAAATGTGTATGTTGTATGCTACTGCCAAACATTTCCCAAAACATACGGCAGGGTTTAACAATCAATTTGATCAATGTGTTTTCGTGCCTTCAGAGGAGCCACTGTTTACTGTTTAAAGTCAGATCAAAATGAACTTGCACAGATTTGGAAACCTGCCTCAGATAGTTTTGGCAAATATTGTTTAGACATTATGTATGAATTATTAAGTCAATGGTAGCATGGTGTGGTAATACAGCCAATGCTATGGATTGCTTGGAAGCATATTCCTGGTGGTGCATTCAAGTGCTGGAGGGAATTTTTGATTCAAGCCTGGAAGACAAGCATTTTGAAAACATTCTTCTGATATTTCTGTCAGTTCTTGAGTTGATTCTACTTTTTGGCTGCTTATAAATAGTTAGAATAACTAAATAATAATTGCTCTCAGGGGACTGATAAAAGGCAGCTTAGTATTTTTGGTTTTACACCATCTGGACCGTTTTTGATATCACTGAGACTCAACATGTCCTATCAAAGCAGCTCTTGTATCACTGGAACACTGACAACCTCCCTCTTTCACATACTGATATTTGCCATGTGTGGACATGCAGGCAAAGCTCAAATAATTACAGAAAACATTTTTTGGATTGAAAAATGTACCTAAACATTAATAATAATTCAGCTTACTCACTCTGGCTCCAAAAAACCAAGATGGCAATGCACAGAATGCCAAACTCGAGGCTTGAAAATGGTAGTCCACAAACCAGTGGGTGATGTCATGGTAGCTCCGTTCACTACTTATTATAGAGCCTACAGTTTATACATAGGGGTTGATGAGAGTAGTGAAAGCCATGAGCTGCAGAGTTGGATCTTACTCCTAAAAAAATTAAACATAGAAAATTGCAGGTTTAATGTCATTTTAATTCACTTCACTTGATGAAAATGTGAATTTGGTAGCACGGTGCATTAAAACAGTTGCTGTTAAGGAGCTGCCGTCTGAGCCAGTCTTGGTCGTTGGAGCTTCCCATCAGCACTTGAAAATATTTTAAAACAATCCAAGCCTTTCAAGTGCATTACCATGCAACCATTAACACAACCTTCACTAAGAATAATGATGACTAAATGTCCATTATGATGGATTACCCTTTTCAAGCTGGTCTCTGATGTTGATTTTCATACCATAGTGAAATGAACTGAAACCAGTAGCTGTCTGGGAGGTAGAAAAAATGCATTCATCAATCTAAAAACATATGGGCACAAGGCAAGGGGGGTCAAGGGTCAAAGGCTGAAAAGTCAAGGAGGCTTGAATTCTGAGATGTATGGAGAGCTGTCAATGGATTTCTACAGCCTGCATTGTAACCTGTGTGAGAAAGCAGGCAAAAAAACTTTAAATCTGCTATGGCAGCGCAGTGTGTGAGCCCTGTGGTTACGCCCTTTCATGTAAAACCATATGTGACTCATGACAAGTCGTTTGTCATGATGATGTTATAGTCTAAACCCTGCGCCATAAATGATTACGACCATTGTCATGTCTTATCAGTTCTGGCATTACATAGGCTTTACAGCACGATGGCTCAGGTTTAATATTATCATAGGTCATTCACTGCACTGTTTACATTACTTTGAAGGATTTATGTATGTCCGGCCTACTCACTGTCCAGCACTCATGCAAAAGGGGCTTATGTCGGCCCCAGAAGTGGAAAGATTGGGGATGGAAACAGTTGAGTTGAGGGTAACACTCTTGCTCAGTTGGGACGGGGGAGGCAGACATTTAAAAGGGCTTACTGCTGTAGCTTTCTCTCTGGCTTTGATTGTCTTTGCTTTGATCTGGTTTGGGGCGGCCATGTTGTGCAGTGTTATCCTCCCATGATCTCTGCCATCTCCAAAAAAGCAGCAGCGGAAAAGACACTGACTGGGTTTCTCTGCGTCTGCACTGCTTCGGCCAATGTTTTCAACCCTCACAGTAAGCATGAATCACCTTATCTATGAGGAAAAACTGCAGAAAAACACTGAATACTCACCCTCCCCCCCACCCCACATACACACATTGTTCTCTCTGTCAAGGAAGCAAATAATCCAATTCTTTGAAAAGGAGTATACACGTACGACTCTGGAAAGGTGACCTGGACCTTTCTTGCCGTACTTTGCACTTCCTCATGCGTGCCCTGTTTTGTTAATGAATCAACCCTCCACTTAATCAAATGCAACATTACCTTCCCCTCAGCAACTAAAACAGTGCACTACAGAGAGGCTGTTCTGAGCACCAGCACTAAAGCACAACTTCAAAGGGATATTGTGCATCTATCCCAAATTAGCTGCCTGTGCAACTGTCTGAGCACTTTGAGACCATCCTCTGTTGGTAAGAATACATTATCTTGTGGTTGTGAAATTACAGGCATTTATGTTGTAGTGCGCCACTGAGCCTGCCAAAGGACAAAAAACTTGGATATTCCCCGCATGATGCCGTGAAGGAGACCTAGTACCGTGAGTACAGATTGAATAGAGACAAGCCCTTATGGTTTTCAGATCAACATTCCCAGACAGCCGTTACTGTATATACATGATACCTCTCAATGCCCATAGCTCACCCAGCTTGGAGCTAACACAGGAAGAGGGCACCAAGCTGGAAATACTGGCATCAATACTTGATGGCTACAAAAAAAAAAAAAAAAAGCAAGTGAGGATAAGGCGGGTTCTGCATACTTATGGCTCATGTTCCCTCCTTTTTTTCCCTCCTGTCTCAGGTTTTGAATATCTTATTAAAGGCGATAAAACATTTAACTTCATGTAAGTTATAAAATCAGATTTTAGGCCTTTGCAACAGGTCATTTGAGCCTCTTGTCCGAGATCCAAAGTACATATTCGACAGAAATATATTCACCGGGAGAGCTGTCATGTGTGTTGACACACACTTGGAAGACCTTCTGCAGTTTGCGCATGATTTGTATCACCTGCATATCATTAAACCACGCTAGCAGTGCGAGCTAAAACAAAGACAGGACCTACATCATACTGAAATATCTGATCGGTCTGCAGCTGAGGACAATACAATACAGTCCTCAGTGATGTTTTTTTTTTTTTTAAGTCTTAATTACATAAACAAATGCATGATTAAAAGTTGTACTGAAGCTCTACGCCAGCTGTTTGAGGCAGCCTGACACAGCTGTATACATGTGTCTTTGCACACTAAATCAAATGTCCCATTGTGCTCATCTGGAGTGAATTAGGCTGGGGGAGGGAGGGGGACCTAGAGGCTTTGATATACAGAGGAGGAAATGGGTAATGTCCTGGAACCACATGGAACATCCTAATAGGAGCTGGTGACTGATAAAAAGGAGATAACCAGATCATCTCTGACTGTCTGCAACCTGTAACGTTTTCTTTCTTTCTTTAACAAGCTCACAACGTTGAAGTAGCGCTGATTTTTTACATAATTTGCTCTCATTTTTTTAATCAGCAAAGCTGTAATAAATCAGGCTTAGATGCAAAAGCCTTCATTCAGGCAGTGCCAACTCAACATGCACGCCACACCCACAAAGAAAGACATAAAAAGACTGATTTTTGAGCAGAATGAGTCGAATAATTGTACTCCCCGGGTCCCATTAATTTTAAAATGATAGAAGTGAGCTTGCCATTGCAGTGTTGCTGGTTTGAATCCCAGCAAGAGGAAGGAAATTTAGGGATCCAGTGACAACCAGAAGCTGGAGAGCTGCAAATATCACACACCCCACTCCCTATAAATTCAGTTGATGTGCTGTGGAGGAAGGCACTCAAGCCCCAACCACTGGAGTGGAGTTGGTCGGTAGCCAACAGAGGAAATCTGTGGTAGTACTAGGCAGCTCCTGTGTGAATGTGTAGCAGGGTGTGTCTGTAATGCAGCCACTCTACCCAATATTTCAATTGCCTGGACAAATAAAGGCTTAAAATAGTGTTAAAGTTACAATATGTTTAACACGGGCCATTTTTGTAAACAAGCAAACCTTGATGCTTGGTTACGGCATTGAAATCAACATAATAATTATCATGTGTGTTGTTCAAACTAGATGAATGTATCCGGTTGAAATAATGCAGAGCAGTCTATAGTTACAGCTCTAAACAGACCAAATCTGAAAACAGGAATGATATGGCTTTTCATTCATTCATTTTAGGGCATAAATCATTCCCTTTGAAGCGCAGCCGAGCCTGTTTGCAACGAACATAAGAAAGCCAATATGGAGCGCAGCTGGTCAGCTGGGATGAACATGACATGCTGTTTCTTGGGAAGAAAATAGAAAGAAGGGAGAAATGAAGAGATAAAAGAGTGAAAACAGATGAGCGTCGTATTCAATAACCAAAATATCTCTTTACAGACTAGCAAGGCATTTTCTCTGAAAAACAACATGAAGCACTGTACTTTATTTGATGAGTAAAAAACTTTTGGACAGCTATGGATACACAAAATGCTTCTTTATTTTAAGCATCAGACATACCACAGCTCTAACAGGACACGCCGCACTATCACATGTCACAAAACGTGCAACTGAGTTACAAGAGAAAGCAGTGTTTGTAAAGCTAAAAATCACACAGCAGACAATCAGCAGACTTGCATCAGCCAAATGCAACATAATTAAGGATAAGTGACCACAATGAGCTTAAGTCAAGAACTTAAATCAAGACCCTGTGACTGCAGTCAAGGCAAACACGTCAGTGCACACAGAAGTGACACAGGCTTTCCTCACAGATTATGTAACAGAGATCTGCTGCCCTCTTGTGCAGTAAAGTATAATTTCTACATGACTTGGCTTGGCAACCAGAGGAGAGCACAAAGTAATGTTACACAACAGTAGTTTATATGCTGTGGTGGGGGAAGTGATCAGATCTTGTACTGGGAAAGTAGTTACCTGCACTGAAAATGTTTCTTACAGTAAGTATTATCAGCAAAATGCACTTTAGGTATTAAAAGTAAAAGTACTCAAATGCAGATAATTGCCCCCTGTGTTATAGTATTAGATATCATATTATAAGATAAATATTATATTATTGATATATTCATGTGTAAACAGCGTTTTACTATTGTAGCAGGTAATTTGCACAATATTTTTATAGTATATTTTAAATAATATTAGTATATCTGTAAGAATGCGTCATATTTTTATATTTAAGATGATCATATGTTTTGTGTGTAAGATCAGACTCTGAATAGTTAAAGCTGTAAAATAAATGTTGTGGAGTCCAAAGTACATTTATTCCCTCTGACCTGCAGTGGATTAGAAGCATGAAGTTGGAAATGGAAAATACTCAAGTAAAATACAAGTACCTCAGATGTGTTCTTAAGTACTGTGCTTGAGTATGTAATGTGGTTATAGTCCACAGCTCTTTATGTCGTTCTGTGTGTCCGTGTGGTAAGAAAAGTGCCTTTCAAGAGCTTCATTAACTGGCATCTTGAATGATGACCTGCTCTGAATGTAAACGAGTGACTTACACACCACGTAAATCAGCCTGAACTTTGCTGAAATGTTCTGAGGATATTAATAGTATAAATGTTGATGACAAACTGAGAAGGAGTTGGAGAGTTTGGAATAAAGCAGTTAAAGATGTCGCACAAAACACTGTAGTGCTGAAAGGCTTTGTCATTAGCAAATTAGTCGATCAACAGACAATATATCTGCCCTATTTTGATTCTAAATTAATAATTCAAGTCATTTAAGAAATACAAATCATTCTCTGGTTTCTCATAGATGAGGATTTTCTGCTTTTCTCTCTTTAAAATTTGAATATCTTCAGGTTTTTGCTTGTTGGTTGCACAAAACATCTGAAGGTGTCGCCTTGAACTCAATAATAAGATAACTCAATCAGAAAAATAAAACTTAGCTGCAGGCCTGTGAAGCGTATTTAACACTTGGCCTCGTCTCAAATATTTCGTGGAGAGAATCCATAAATAAGCGTATCTGAGGAAGAACAGAAGAGGCTTTTTCAACCCACAGAGGAGATCGGGCGATGCAGTGAGCCAGCATTCAAACGGGAAACACCAATCATCCGACACCTTATCAAAATATGACAGCTGGCTGCGTGTCAGTGAAGGAGGGAACCTCCCATCCCACACAATGCTAATTAGACCCATGATATCTGCAGAGGGCTGAGCAGTTCTGCCATCCCAGCCACAACTGCTGTAGTAACCTTCATTCTGCATTACCTGGCACATCACTCCTCAGCTTACCTCTGGTTATCCAAGCATTTCCACACTCGCAGTTTCATGACACTGGGCTGATGGGACATCTGACCGTTCGGGCTTGAAATAGTCAGTGGTTGATCAATACAAGATTTGAGATTCTTTGCTTAAAGTACAGTAAAACTACAGTAGTACCATGTAAAAATACTCAATTAAAATATCTGCATTCAAAATTGTAAAAAAGAGTACATAAATGTTATCATCAAACTGTACATCAAAGTAAAACTTCTCACTAGACAGAATGACCCCTTTCACAGTATCATTATTATATATTACTCTTTAATTCAAAGTATAATTTTACATACAATAATATTATATATATTATTAAAAATTTGTTATTGCTTATGTGATCACATGCAATAAGTATTTTAATTTTGTAGTTTAATAATAATAATAATATTTATTAAAACCTGAGATAATGAAGAGCTTCATGAGGAAAACAATAAAAACCAAAAAAATACAGTTATATACATGAGTTTGATCAGTTCATACAGAGAAACACACACGTTACATATTTACATACACACGTACCAAACTAGATAAGATTCAAAAAAGCAGTTTAAAAGAGGATCCTGATATGAACAGTTTTCTGCATACTGTGTGTAGTTCAATGAATTTTACTTTAAAAGGGGATATATTTATATATTTTGAATCTTAAATGGAAAAGTTGCCCCCTCTTGAATCAGACCCTGGTTACGTTGCTATAATCAACCCATAGTGGCGTCTTTCCACGGCAGACACAGTTTAACCGACACTGTTATCCAGCCTCTCCAATCTGCTATCAAGCAGAGAGGGAATATTTGACAATACCTTGTTTTTTTTTCTTCTTCTTCATATCCAGTGCTTTCAGTTTTTCTCAGTAAAGACTTCATAGGCCAACAGCTGCCTTCAACCTTAACTGGAAGTGTGCTCAGCTTCTCCCTTTGGGGCAGAGCATGAAATGGAAATATTCAAGCAAAGTACCAGCACCTCATTACTACAGCTAACATTGAGCTGAAACAAAACCCGAAAAGTTGTACGGCTCTACCTGTAGGGCTCACTGTGGTTGCTGCAGTGATTAGCTGAATTAATGCTGCAGGGCCCTATTATTACATCAGGCTACAAATGTATGAACTATCTAAATTTGACTGGACGCTGTTAAATGTGAATGTGTGCAAATATCTCCTGTTTTATTTTATATATTCTAGATGTATTTCACATATTACAACTTAATGTGATTATTTTCTCTCAAATGTGAATGTGTTTTTACGTTGTGGTATAATTACTTTTACTTAAGTAGAGTATATGAGTACTTCTTTTTTGTGTGTGTTTTGAAGCAAATTTGTGTTTTTAATTTTGGCCTGTAATAGAATTAACTGATGCTATTCTCCACTGATTCTGGCCTAATATTTTTCTTTTGGATCATTTTAAAGTTTTTTTTTTTTTTTTTGTTATGAAGTCCTTCAGGCTTGTCACATATAACTACATAAACTTGAATACTGTGACAGTGAGTCAAATTGATCATATACGCAGTTAATGAAAAGTGATTGTCAGGAATTAAAAGTTTTGTTGGAAAGCTTACAAACAAAATCTTTCCTAAACTAAAAATTAAAATGTTAGGTCATAATGGCAACTCTTTGAGCCATAAAACTGCAGTAGTACCCATTAACAGCTGGCTTAGCAGTGGTGAAGCTGTTTACTCAAGTGCGGTACTTCAGTGCAATTTTGAGATATTTCTACTTTACTTGAATATTTTAAATTTATGCTCTTTTATACATATATTTACTACAGTTCAGAAGCTTAAGTAACACTCTTGAATGCAGGGCTTTTACTTATGGATTATTTAGTTTTAACACTCTATTATTAACTTGTGATTTGAAATTTTTAGGCTATTCAAATAAAATGTATTTGACTTCTTCCACCACTGTTCTTGGCCAAGTATTTCAATTTCTCTTGGGATTTATGTTTCATGAAGTTCTTGTTATATAAACCTCTCTGTCAAATCCTTCTTGCTTGACATTTTTAAGTGCATAAACTTTATGTAATGCACATAATCATGCAGCATATGTGCACCTAATAAAAGGTGTAACTGTCATGGGGTGAACGTTTATAGGACCACTTAAAAGCAACATGCCTCAGGCCTACTAAACACTGAAATGACTCAAAATCATAATAACGACAAAATATTAGTCTTTACGCCATAAAAACACACCTGAGGGTGCGTTTATACCAACCGCATTAGCAGCAAAGTGCAAATCAAACAAAGACGCCTGTCTAAGTTATATTTAGCCTCCGGTAAAGTCGGCAAACGTGTATTCAAATGTCATCCCATATCTGTGAATGCAATCGTGATGCCTCAAAAACGCGGAAGCCAAGTCAAGTTTGGTATCTTCACACACACATCTCTGGCCAATCCGGATCCGAACCATGCCGTGAACGCAGCACAGGGCTGAGGGTTGGGGGGAGCAGCCGAGTCCGAAACACAAGTGACCGCTAGCTTCATGTCTGCCACACAGGCATTAGTGAACTAGCGAGAGCGGAAATCTTTGACAGGAAAGAGGGAGAGACAGAGGGAGAGCGAGGGGTCCCGCTGGAAGGGATACTAGGCTTTATTTCCGTACGTTTGAACCGACTAAAAACATCGATTTGAGGTTCACCTATTTTAAGGAGCCCGGGAATATCAGCCGTAGGAAGGTTAGCTAGCCACCGCCATCTCTTCTCAGTCGGAGCGACCGCCGTGTCTTCCACACCATGGGCAACGCTGCCACCGCCAAGAAGGGCAACGAGCTAGAGAGCGGTGAGTCCGGACTGTTGTTTGCCCTCGGCGGTGTTTTATGTTCTATTTAGGCATTTGACACTTATCAAGCCTCCTCTATGTGGACAGCTAGTCTGTTATAACACTTAAACTGTCCTGAGTGGCAGCTACAGTAAAGCAGAGGAGGGCCGTCCGTCATCCCCCGCTCGGTTATCCCACCAGCGCTGCAAACACTCGCCCTTTAGTCATCGATAAATGACCGTGCAGGACATGTTAATGTGGTTTTTGCACGTATAATTAGTAGAAGGCCTAGCTAAGTTTGCTAGTAGCAAGAAGACCCCGTGGATGTTGTGGTTTTCTTGGCTGCAAGGGGGTGGGGAAGGGGAGCAGTGACAGTATTAACAGCCTGTTAAATCCTGTTCCTGAGACGTGAAAGCAATGCTTATCGATAGTTCCCCCCCTTATTGATCATTTCACACGTTACGAGCCTGTTTTCATGCCAACTGGAGCACAAGAAGGATCGAGCGTGATGACCAGCTAGCCTGCTAACTTTAGCTATGAGTGGGGGGATTAGCCTTCAGAAGGCCCCTGTCATTTCATTGCCTCTTGATGGTGGTAGCTGTTCAGGCCTGTACACTCACACAGTTATCTGTGGCGTGCAGTCACCTCCCATCCAAAGCCTTAGATAGTAGCTAAAAGTCTCCAGGCTAGCATCACCTCATCCCCTCCTCCGTGGTGCCATCCTGAAATTGGGTGAATAACAATCAGGATGAGGTTGTTCCTGCATGTCCAGCCGCAGCCTCAGCTAGCTGTATCAGACACAAACTTTGCACTGATGGTCTTAGAATTGCAGCAATAAATCACAAACCCTTGAGTAATTGTTATAAATAGGCAGTAAATTTGACTTGGAGGCACTGTGGGACTGTTTCAGCCTCAGGCTTCGCTGCCACATTTTATTCTAGGCAACATAAACAAAGCTTTCCCTCTGTACAGCACTGTGACCAAATATGGTGAAGAAATGACAAATGCCCTCTCTCCATTCATAAAACTGGGACCTACTACTGTCTTCCCAGCATATACACACACGCCCACACAAACACACTTGAATTGTGACCCTTGTGTTCATTTAGAGCCCCCCTCTCTAATCGCGCTGTGATACAGGTCCATCATGGCTCACTTCTCACATTCAGCTCGTCATTGACTGGAGCAGCTTGTCATCAGACCTTCGTCAGAGGATAAGGGGTATTACAAGCTTTGAAAGGTTTGACGTAACTAGGCCTAGGCCAGTGTTACTTTGCACTCGTATGCTTTGATGTGTGCAGCTTGTCATAGTTGAGCACACCATGTGATAAATCATAAATGTTCGCCTATGGCTGCTTGTAAACGCCTAAGCTGTAGGTGTTTATTATTTCCTGCAGAATTAATTGCATATAATGGCCTAAAATTTGACTCTTCTGCCCTGAAATTGTCGGCTACTTCCATGCATTTTTGCCATGTTAAGCATGCAGAGAGTCGCATGTGTTCAGTTATGCACTTAGTTTGTTTAAAGTAGCGTCACTTTATGATGCAGTGAATATGTTGCTCTGAGATTTATGGACCTGTTGAGAGAGACCAGGCAGACACTGTGAGCAGTGCCAGCCAGAGATACTCAGACAGACAGAGATGATCAGATCAGCAATAGTTCCCATACTGCCAAGCATTTCTTTTAGTGTTACAATGATCCCTAGATCCTGCGGCGTGGCTAACTGTTAAACCTGTTTAAGCTGACACTGTGCCCTGAGCTGCAGATTTACCTGCAGTGTAGCAGCTCTGACAAGATGACCGGGTTACCTACAGCACTGTATATAAACTAGAGTACCTGTGTTTACTGTATATAGCTGCTATTAACTGGAACAGATGGAACAGCCCCAACGCAGTCACACTTGCCCAGCGAGATTCAACAGCTGCCATCATGACACCTATTTTATTTCACTGTCCCCACGTATTGCATTTCACTCTGCAATATAACAGGACGACTGACATAACTGAACCGCGTCACGCTTGTCTGGATTTTGGTAATGCTGTCAAGAAGGGTTGGCTGGCTTTGGACCATTTGATTTGACGATTAGTCAGTTGTCAGAAAATTAATCAACAACTACTCTTTTCTCGACTAATTGTTTAAGTCGTGTTTCGTGTAAAAATACCAAACCTTTGACTTCTCAAATGTAAATCAACCTGAGAAATGAGGCCAATGTTGAAGTGCAAAAACTGCAGTTCCTTGAATGGCCACTTGAGGCTGACTCCATGTTTACAGCCATATTAACAGCCTGGTACAAAAAATGGCTTAGCTAATTTGCCTGTTCATGACTGTACAGGGATGAATTTTTATATTTAACTCACTCATCTGAATTTTATTAAGGCTTAAAGTTCTGCCTAATTAAGGGCGTGGCTGCTTTGAGTGACATCTAGCCGCTAGGCTTCACCTTCGAGTTTGGCGGATTCAGGCGCTGCCAAGATGGCGACGATCGGAGCCGCTGTCACAGAGTTTCACGATGGCTCTTCAGAAAGCTACGGGCGACGTCACGGACACTTTTATACAGTCTATAATGTAAACATTTGTTGCTTTTCCTTGATGAACTGAGAATCTGAAACTTAGGAGGTGACACTCGCTTGCAATCAATTGGTTATCAAAGTACTTACAGATTCTTTTTTTTGTCAACTGCTAATTGTTTAAGCTGTTTTTCTCAAAGCACTCTTTGTAAAATTAGAGCTGTTATGCAGAGAGAAACTGCCAGATGAAGATGCAGGAAATGGGCCCTCAGTATAAGTGTTACAAAAACCTAAATCTTTGCAGTAAACAGTACATTTTGTTCTCTAGTGTGGAGCGTTATCTTATCAATCTGACCTAATATGCACGACTGAATTTCTGCTGCGCGGCAGTTTCGTCCACCTGTTCTTCGAATACCACAGCAGACACTCAGTCTATGTTTAAATTCCTCAGGTGAATGTCAACTCTGTTTTCATTCCTGTTGCTTTTATTCACTACATATGCTTCATGTTTGTTGATGTGATATACTTGTTGTTATGTACATGAACTCTGTATTTCTCTCTGTCTTCTCTTCCGTATCATCACCATCCGTGTGGGTGATTGTTCCTGCAAAACCTTGGTGATCAATAGAGACTTTTGGTATGCTCATTCCTCCAAAAGATGACCAGAATGGCAGAACGGCATTGGTCTCATTGTGACGACTCGCTACATGTGCTTGCTCTTATTGTGTGCTTTGATAATAAGTCTGTCTTTTCGTTATCCGCATTCTCTCAATCTGGATTTCCCATGCATTGGTTTGTCTTTGCTTTCCATTTTTATGCTGTGTTTTGATACTAGCCTTCCCCCAGACTGTGTTAAGTGATGCACAAGATGCTCAGGGAAACCTCTCCCGTAATTCTAAGTGTTGTGTTTCCCCGTCCCCTTGGAATAATGCTGCTAAATAACAAACAAATACACTGAGCGTCTTGGCATGCATCACTTGTCTGCCTGTCTTGGATGTTGTTGTTTTGTGTTTGTGTGCTTTGTTCTTGAGAACAAAGTGTGTGATATTTTTAGCATCCCATTTAATTTATATCCAGATGAGAGTTGACTTTGCCCGTATTCTTCTCCCGTTGATTTACAGTTGAATTTCCACTTCCCACATTTTTTTCCTTTCCCCTTCCAGTACGATAGCGTTTGGTCTTTTTGTCAGTTTGACCTAAAACCCAAATGTGTTTACGTCACCAGACGAGAACTGCAGGCTAACTGGGTCTGTCTTTGCCCCTTTTTGTTTTAGTGAAAGAGTTTCTAGCCAAAGCCAAAGAAGATTTCTTACGGAAATGGGAATGCCCACCACAGGTAAGGATGATGAAACTTGATATTTTTGGCACAGAGCGCTAAAGGTGACCACTCTGTTTCAGTCCCAACATGTCTTATCTGTTTTATTATTATCAGCATTTTCATCAATCATGTAACGCACTTTGGAACTTTTGTTTTGAAAGGTACCATATACAAAAAGTTTATTATTCGATGTTTATTATAGATGTGTCATGCACCAACCTCACCAAAGCAAATTCCTCGTATGTGTAAAATCGTACTTGGCAATAAAGCTTTTTCTGATTTCTGGTTTCTGATTTTATTATTATTATTGTCACAGAGTAGGCTAACAGGTTGTTCTTTCCATAGAGCACAACGTGCCTAGACGACTTTGAGAGATTAAAGACCCTGGGTACCGGCTCGTTTGGAAGAGTCATGCTGGTGAAACACAAAGGAACAGAGCAATACTTTGCCATGAAAATACTGGACAAGCAGAAGGTCAGTGGAACATTTTCAAATAAATGAATGCTGTTGACACGTGCGGTGAATTTTCACTTCACACTAAAACCTTCTTATCTGCCTAAAAATGACATTAAGCCTGTTGTCGTTGTTACCAGGGGACACAAGTGAAATAAATAAATAACTCAAAGCTGCCTTTCCTGCGCCTGTTATCTCTGCTGCGAGAGTAAGTGAGATTTGCCCGACAAGGTCAGCTTATCTCTTTTTATCTGTCAGGTGGTGAAACTCAAGCAAATAGAACACACATTAAACGAGAAGAGGATATTACAGGCCGTGAGCTTCCCCTTTCTCGTCAGACTTGAGTATGCGTTCAAGGTACGCTGGGCTTTTTTTTTTTTTTTTAAGATTTTTAAATTTAGTGTCTGAAATTTTAGTTTTGAGCATGCTGTAAGCATCTTCTTTCGCTTTCCGTAGGACAACTCCAATTTGTACATGGTGATGGAGTACGTTCCAGGAGGGGAGATGTTCTCACACCTAAGACGAATTGGAAGGTTCAGGTGAGTATCACACTGTCTGCTCGTTTCTGCTGTGTGTTATAACACGCTGCTTTCAGCACCGTCTTTCCTCCTCTGCAGTGAACCACATGCACGGTTTTATGCCGCCCAGATAGTTCTGACATTTGAGTACCTCCATTCACTAGATCTCATATACAGAGATCTGAAACCCGAGAACCTTCTCATCGACCACCACGGCTACATTCAGGTGAGCTGCAGCCAAACAAATGCTAATGCTGCTCCGTCCTGTAAGTCCACACTTTGACCATTCTACATATGCTCCTGACCTCTAGGTGACAGACTTTGGGTTTGCCAAGCGGGTAAAAGGCAGGACCTGGACGTTGTGCGGGACACCGGAGTATCTGGCGCCAGAAATCATTCTCAGCAAAGTATGGAGCTCCTGTTTTTTGTTTTGTTTTTCTTGAGTAGATTGTTGTTCCTCTTGGTAGATGACTGAAACTGAAACTGATCCATATTTAATAATGTTTTCCAGTACAGCTACAAAGGAGTTTTAAAGCAGAAATTATGCCAAGCGTCTTTATTAAAAGTCAGGCTTTTTTCTAGTCCTGCTTCTATGCCTGCCGAAGCAGAATCCACTCTAAAAGAGGAAGAGATACCTCAGTAGACCATAAGTGCAATGCTATCACTTTTAACAACCGGAAAGACTCACTCTACACTATGACTAACAGTTCTCTCCACTGGCAAGTAAACCTACAGCTGGATGAATACGAATATCCAGGAAGTCACTCGCCAAAGTAGACGAGTCAGGTTGAAGAAAGAGCAAAGAGAAATGTACATCATAAATGTATTATTTCTCAGACTATGGCTGGGTCTTGGGTCTTTGTAGGGCTATAACAAAGCTGTGGACTGGTGGGCCCTCGGAGTCCTCATCTATGAAATGGCAGCTGGCTACCCTCCATTCTTTGCAGATCAACCCATTCAGATCTACGAGAAGATCGTGTCTGGGAAGGTAAGCAGATGTTTGTTTTTGGATTTTCCTACATGATGGAAATAATTAGGTGTATACGTGCATGTACAAACCCATAGTTCATCTTTTTTTCCCCCTCTTTCTAGGTGCGATTCCCCTCCCACTTCAGCTCTGACTTGAAGGATCTGTTGAGAAACCTGCTGCAGGTGGATCTGACAAAACGCTACGGCAACCTGAAGAACGGCGTCAACGACATCAAGGGCCACAAATGGTTCGCCACAACAGACTGGATCGCCATCTACGAGCGAAAGGCAAGACACCAGTGCACATTTTGTCATGACTCCAAACACTGTTACCCCTATAAAAACAAGTTAATTAGATATTGATTTGTTGATATTGATTCTTTTTTTCCCTAGTAGATAAGTTCCCGGTTAGGATGCCCCAGCCGTATTATTTTATATCATTTGTTTGTAGAAAGTTATCTGAGTCTGTACTGAGGTCAGTTATGCTTTATGGTCCCGTGCGATGGTCGTCATTTGCAGCTCTATGCTTTGCTTGAACGTTAACAGCGATTTCACAACTGGTGTGTCATAGATTTTTTTTATTTTTTTCCACTTGGAAATCACCCAGCTCCACCGCTGGATGTGAGCTGTGATAATGGAGTTCTTCGATTAATCGAAGCAGATATTTAGCCCAGGCTTGATCTTATTGATCTGTTTAACCTTATTATTATACAGTCATGCTGTGTTTTCTTTCTAAAGCAGTGGTGGTGGAAGCTTTTTCCCTATCAAGGGCCATTTCAATTTTTATGGCATCCTTTGTGAGCCATTCTAAATTATTGAGTGCGTATATCACACTTACCTCCAATGCGATGGCTGGAACTGCTTCTCTTTGGCGAGGCGTCTGATGTCAGATGGTAGTGATGATGAGGCTACTCACAGCTGTTTTTTCAGGTCACTCTTTTTCCAGGTCTTTGCAAGAGTCAGTTTTGAAAAGAGCTGCTCCCAGTAGTCGGGCTGTACCAGTATCTGTTGTCATATTGTATTGTATCCCCTCAAAAAAGGAGAATCTTTGTATTTTTGTATGACTCACGCGAGTTTGACGGCGGGATCATTTGTGTGTCTTCACCCCAAACAGCACTGCGCCATAAGCTAGCGAGCAACAGCGGGTACCAAGAGTGTGTGTGCCTGTGTGTGTTTTCAGTTTAGCCTCTTACTGAACTCAGCACTCACCACACTCCCGTTCGTTCAGGCTCTTTTCTTTTCCCCTTCTTCTCTCTGTAAGTCCATGAAGTAAAGTACATTTCCCCTCCAGTAAGCAGTAAATCAACAAAGAGAGACTAATTACAGCACAGGTCGGCACCTCCGCGGCTCGCTGTTGCAGACAGGTTGAAGTGAAGATTAATCCACTTTTTAATCCCAAAAGTTTAAAAAAGGAAACTGTGAAGCTTCAAAGCTGAGTCGCAGGTTGTCCCAAAGCGAGACGCGAACTTCAGTGAGTGTCTCTGCAGAATGGCAAAATCCTCATGACAAACATGGAGTTTTTAGAACTTGCGCAGAGGGATTTTGTTGCACTGAGCTTTGAGCTCGTCGATGCTTTGCAGTTCGTTGTAGGTTGTCATGCACATCTGCTGGTTCCACATTAAATGGCATAGCAAACATGCTCAGGTCCTTTTGTTTCCTTTTCATGTCCTGAAACCTCGCACCAATTGCCCGGAGGAGTTTCACACTCATATTCAGATGTCACAGCAGGCTTTTGTTCTTGCAGTGGGAGTGGGAGCATGCACAGTGTTTCCTGTTTCCAGCTGCACTTGCCGCAGCTTTAATTCAGCTTCAGATGATTTCACGTTTGAAAACAGAGAGCTGAGAAGCTGCTGGAGCTGGAGGTTCAGATCTGAGAGGTGCTTGGTAATGTCCACCACTTTAGACTGTCGTGTTGTAGAATGCGACACATTTTCACTCACATTTTCTTTTGTCTTTAACTTTTTTTTGTATTTATGATTGTCTTTATGATTATATGAGACTATATTTAGATTATACTGAGCCAACTACAAATTTGGCAGAAGATGGTAATGTCTATCCTCATGGCACGTTGTCTTGAACTTTGCAGAGGACCTCAGGTGTGCTCAGGTCGCTCGGCCTGCACACAAACACATCCCTGTATGTTTTTTAATCCTGGCTAAAGCCGCATCTTTCTGTATCTTTCCACCTTCATTTTCTTTTCTCTGACAGCCAGACACACGACATGTTTAGTAAATACACAGCCGAGGGAGGTGGACTGACAACTTTGAAGGAGTAGCACACCAAAGACCCGTGTTTGTGTCATGTCGAGATTTAGCCTCAAAAGATGCCAACATTACTCTGCACTGGGTGCTGTCTTGAAAACATGGAAACTGTGATGCACGCAGAAATGACACTGACATTTATTGACAATAGACTGATTTTAACCTGAGAACAAAGGCTCGGCAGCTTGAATACTCAGGAAATGGTGTGTAGTAGCAGTTCAGCGAGGCTCATAAGCTGTTTCATATCAATCACAGGTTTTTAATCAGTTAAATGTTGATCACGGGGAGAAGGAGTAAGTGAATGTAGAAGAGTTTTATTAGGAATTATCTGCAAAAGGTTCAACTTCACAGTGTGGTTAAACCGCTGGCAATAATCTATTAGTGTTGGTCCATCTCAAACAAACAAGTGTGAAGTGTGAAAAACCACAGCCAGCAAAGGTGCTTCTTCAAACCAAGGTTAACAAGCATTTGCAAAGCAAAATCCATGACATTAGGTACGTTTTAATGCTGGGCTGTGCTGAAAAGCTGTCAGACAGAGGGGGAACACGTGATAATTGTTAAAATGGGGATTGAAGCACACACTTTCGAGTAGTTTCTCCTCAAATTCATTGGGTTACACTTTAGCGCACACAAAAAGAGAGAGAAGTTCAGATCCTGCATACTGTGTTACCTGGCAAAGCGCCTCGTGAAGCAGACCTGATTGTCAGTCTTTACATATTTTGTTGGATCCAGCTCCCCAATTCCAACATCAGTGTGGAGGCAGACCCTCACACCACACACACCATCTGACAAGCACTCCCTTTAAAGCACATGGACCTCCTTAAGCTGTCAGAATTCAGTGTATTTTATCATCATTTGTTCTCGCCAGTATCTCGATGCCTTTTGACAGGGTAAGGTAAGTTGCTGAAAGTCCTTCCTCAGAGGAATAATACAGGAGAGATTTCTCTTTCCCTTCTCTGTCAGCGGTGTTCTTGTGATTGGCAGTGTAGACATAAGTATGAGCATTAAAACATGTGTTGCTCCCGTTCCTGCAGGTGGAAGCCCCGTTCATACCAAAGTGCAGAGGCCCGGGGGACACCAGCAACTTCGACGACTACGAGGAGGAAGAAATCCGCGTTTCTGTTACGGAAAAGTGCGCAAAGGAGTTCGCAGAGTTTTAGGATGCGCGAACATGGATAAATCAGGGAAATAAGGGGATCTTTGCACTCTTCTAAAGACTTGGGATGGAGCAGAGACCATCGTTTTTCAGATCTACTACATAGTCCCTTCATTCCGTCAGGCTGAATGAGGTCGCCATGATCCTTGGGTGCCGATAACCTCTCACTGTCACGTACACCTGCGTATTAAAGCAGACACACCACTTTTTCTTTTTTTTTTGTACCTACCCACCGTTTTTTTTTTGTTTGTTTGTTTGTTTTTTTACTTTGAAGCAGTTAGTCTTGGATGTTGTTTCAATTTATGAGGAAAAACTGAGACAATGGCCAGTAATAGTCCACACATTGTAACTGACTTGTTTGACACGCAGCTCTGTGGGTTGTAGACCGCTCCCTCTGGTCGTCAGCGGTGTATATTTAACGGTCTGTTACACGTCCACTTCACATTGGCTATTGTAAAATTCTGGCCAGCTTTCAGAGGTGGCATTCGTCCTATGTGCATATCTGTCAGGTTTGTAAGACATCTGAACACGCTGAGTGTTGAAAGCATGACCAAATAGAAGACAATGGGTGACACAAGAAGAGAGGTCCTCTCCTTTCTTTGCTTTTTGCCCAGAGAGCCGAGTCCTCGGACCCCCCAGGGTAACATCCGTTCACTGTCTTCTTGGTATTCTGACCCAGGCACAGCAAGCCATCGCAGAAAATGACAAACCTTGTTACGTTGTAAAAGGCAAATGGATTTGTTTGTTTGATCCTTTTGGATCGGTCAGTTACATGTAAAATTTGTCATTGGGTATCTTACTATTTTTTGTCGCTGTGTCTAACATTATAGTCATATTGTCCCTAGAGTTCAGGTCTGCTTATAAAGACCCTTTCTTCTGAGTCTGTGGAACAATGCGACTTCAGTCAATGGGGAAGAGTGAGGTGAAATCCTTGTGAGGACTTTTATTGAGTGTAACGTAAACTTGAGAAGGTTGGTGTGAATAGTGTTGCGGCTTTGTGCCTCAACATTGTTAGTGAGGCCTTTAAAAAAAATATTTGTAATGTATTAAATTGAAGATGTTTTAAAATCTTAAGAAACAGGAAAGCAAAACTGCATCGTTACCATAGTCGCCCTGTCGCCGCCCCAAACCGATGTCTTTGGTTCGTTCTCATCAAAGAATGTAGATTTGCAACTTATAGGTATGCATATTTGAAAGCTTTGATTTCAAGGTACAGTTTTCCTCACAGTACACTGGTTAAAATAAAGACTGCTCCTTTGTATCACATGTAACCCTCTTATTGTTAAACTCATGACATCATACGTATATTCATTGTTTCATATATGTTTTTATTTATACACATTAGAGATGCTAATAAATTTTATTTTTAAAAGTGTTGAAGTTGTGTGACTGTCCGTGCATCGTGAGTCTCGACTGTCGTGCAGTTCTGTTCACAGGTCTGAGTGTAAGCACAAAGAAGTCCAGAGTAGCTGAGAAATGTTGGATCATTGACAGGTGACCAGCAGCCCTCAGAAAAACACTTACGAGTCACTTTCAGCACTGTGAATATGGTCACATCACCGTTTGTAGTTCTGTACTTTGGTGCAATTACACAAAGAAGGAAAATCCACAGTTACTAAAATGTGCCATTTGGGATGTCCAGGTACTTGGGAACACTTCAGAGACACACACACGAAACA